>NC_064812.1:12290762-12590762 GCF_023721935.1 Panthera uncia | reverse complement strand
CCCTCCCCCCCCCCAAAAAAAAACCCCATATGAAAGCTGAATGCCTAGAACTGAAGAAACCCAAAACTTTGCATGTGATATGGAGGAGTCATATTCCATGGAATCCCAAAAAAAAAAAAAATGACGAAAATTCTTGATGATGCAATGATTATTTAAAACATTAAAATTGGCTTCAACATTAAATGCAAATAGTTCTACTCTTATGTAATTTCCTGCCTCAAAATCCTGATTTTTTTTTTCAGATTATTTTAAGTGACATTCAGTAAGGAGAAAAAAATCACTTTAAAATGTAGGGAAATGACTGGCTTAGTGGTAATTTTGCAAGAGACTGGGTAGGGAACTCAGCGTGAGGCTTCGAGGATGGCTTTCATAGGATTTTGCAAGATTTCTTTAAATATTTGTGATATGAGACTTGACTATAGAACTATTTCTCCTCTTGACAAGGGAGCACAAAACATACCCACCCCTGAGAAGTTCTCTCCAGTTCCATGAACTTCCCTTTGGAAGGCTTTGGAATTCTGGAATGGTTTTTGGTGCCAATTTTTATCATTTCCATGCTTTTTAAGACTCTCTCCACATCCTTCAGTAAGGCTCATCTTGCGATGCAGTCCTATGATCTATTTCCAGAGTTCCCTGTATGTGATTTAATTTGGTACCTGTTCCTCACGACTGAACAGCTTGAATCCATCAGGCATCCCGACACAACCAGGGATTCCCTGCATTTAGCACACCAAGTGGTTTTTATCTGGGTTCCAGCGGTTTAACTGCTAGTGTCAGTGGCTTTCATTTTTCCATTTCTCACTCATCTTTATAAAACATTAGAGAACATTTCAGTAAAACATGAAATGATTGCACAAACATGGTTGCAAAAGCTGCTGATGCTGTTTAATCTGAATTCTGATTATGAGCTTGGTGTAAGGGTGTCCATGTGAAAAGCAAATATGTGGAGCTCGAGACTTGCTTTGATGAATTTATTCAACAAATGCGCTCTCTTTGGGAAGCTTATCTACAGGAAGATTCTAACACAAGGGTTTGTATGCAAATGACTGGGAAAACTTTCAGGGGATTGAGGAGGTGAGACAGGAAATGAAAGGAAGCCAGCCAATCATCAATACAATGCATCGACCACGGGCCCAATGAAGGAAATAAGCAAGAAAGGTCCCACAGAGGAAAATTTTGCTCACTTCCTCAGGTCAGCACCGTAGACAGTGTAAATCATACCTCAGAGTTGTCCTGATCAGAGGAAAGGGACCACTCCTTGGTCATTGGCCAAGGCTATACAAATTCCCAGTCTTCAGTTCTCTGTGTTTTGGTGCAGACAACTCCAGCTGGACTTCAGCAGCCTGGGGGGCAGCTCTCCCCAAAGAGCAGCAAATACTGGCTGCTTTGAGTATGAGCACTTTGGGCAGAAGTGTGGACAAAAATGGTAATGGAATCCACAGGAATGTGAGTAAGACTCTGCCGGCCACCCTCCTAGGATGCAATGGAGAAGAGGACGAATATTGTCCCCACCCACTCTCATGGAGCTTCCATTTGGGTGTCAGGGAACTAGGCATTAACAAACTAGTTGCAGATTCATATACATGCAATGAAAAAAAAATAGGCAGGAGGCTGATACAGAAAATAAGAAATCTACTGTATTTAGATGGGCAGCAAAGAGTTCTCTCTGGAGATGACTTTGGAGCCGAGGCCTGAATGATGCAAAGGAGTGAATTATTTGCCAAGTCAGGAGCGGGGAGCTTTCCCAGCGTAGGGTACACATAGTCAAAGTCTTTTGGATGGAAGAGAGAGTGGCATGTTCCATGAACTGAGCAAACACCAGGGGGGCTGGAGCCCAAGCCTGGATGGTGAAGAGGTGTCTTCGTTATCTGTTGCTGCCTCAAAAATCACCCCCAAATTCAGATCTTACAAGACAAGCCTTGCAGCTTTGCTCATACTGGCGGCTGGAGTGGTGATGGATGGTCAGGGATGACCTTGTTCTGGCAGTTGCTACTGGGTCTTGGCTTGATCATGTTTCTTATAGGCTCATCTGTGCTTCTCCGATGGGAGACAGTATTCGAGGGAGTGAAGGCAGGGAGCTGCAAGCTCCGTGAGGCTGTGTTTCAGGAGGCACACAATATCACTTCCACCAAATTCTACTGCTCAAAGCGAGTTACAAGGCAGATTCAAGGGATCGGGAAAATGACTTCATCTCTCGATAGGAGGCACTGCAATGCATTGGTGGCCATGTTCTAACCTACCAAAGGAAAAGGCTATGATTTGAGACACACCAGTAGTCAGACTAAGCCTGGCATGGTGGGCCACATTAAGGTGTTTGGATGTTGAGATCTGAGTGTCCAATAACCAGTATCCAGTGTCATCGTTGATCAAGATCTGAACCAATACAGAAACAAAATGAAGGTTTAAGATGCACGGGCATCAAGTTGTTCTTTTATGTTTTAGGATGCAGTTTATATTTGGGGACGGGTAGAGTATTTAATGGAGGACCAAAGAAGCAAGAAGAGTTACCCACCCAGTTATTGACCAAGCTCTTCCGTTATTAGATGCATGGTCTTGAGCATTATAACTGAACTTCCTTGATTTACTGAGAATAAAATGAAACAATGTTTGCCAAGTGTTTAGTCCATGGCAGGAAATGAGTGCTCCCTGAAGTTTGCAATTGTTATTAATAAGGGCAAGTAGCTCTGGGTGACTGATTTGCATAAAGTTCATAGAGGATGTCTGGTTTTTCTTCCCTGATTTCCATTGGTAAAGACCCTATTCACCCTTTTATCAAAACTTTTCCTTCCCTTTCCTCCAACCTGCTTGGGTGTTGCCCCCCATAGATCCTTCAGGCTAAGAAGGAAAGGAATCTGCAGATCTTGACAAGGAGACCTTCAGGGTTTATTATCTTAGTGAAGTTGCAGGTGAATTTTAATAACAATAACCAACAAATCTCTTTTATTCCATTATGAAGATAAAACCGATGAGAAGTGGTGCTTGGTGTCATCTGGTGTGACCGTTTCTAAGGAGATAGACAATGAAATATTTCCTTTCTAGAAGGTTCCATTAAAGCACACATAGACATATGAGGGCAGGCTCTCACACTCACATATCCAAACAACCAATTGTTTCTGTCTTTGACACTTTGCATAGAATTGCAGGCAACTCACAAATTCCATAATTTATTGAATGTCACTGCTCATTCAGAAAGAATGGTCATTATCTCAGACATATTTATGGACCTGGTTAATGCCGAGTATTAAAAACGTTATTGGGGATTTAAATCCAGGCAAGTGACTTCCCTCCAGCGCCGAGAGAGCCACAATTTGCCGGCTCCCCTTCTGGAGGGAGCTTGCCAGATATGGAAATATTATTACATGGTTGAATGAAAAGGAAACTGAATTGCAGAAAGAGCCTCCATCCCTAAAGAGCAATGACCTATGAAACAGCTAAAGGGAATAAGGAAATGAATTTTGTCAATTAAAAGAAAAGAAGGAGAAAGAGAGCACACAAAGAGAGGTAGGTGGCAGACCTAGGCACCGGGAGACTGGAAGTCCATCAAGAAACTATAGCACTCTTGGAATTCAGCTTCCAGTGGATCCCTGTTGCATTTGTGTCTCTTGCCTAATTTCCTCTACCTGCTTCCTGTGCGAATGATAGCTTCTTTTAGAACATCCTTTTATACCATACATAACACTTTTATATTATTTGATTGGATTTTCACAGTCTTGGGAGTTTTACTTATTTCCAGCTCCAGCTCGCACCTGGGGATACCGAATAGGTAAGCAACTTGCCTCTGCTCGGGGACTGGTCACGGACCAAGCTAGGAACTGCTTTCAGGGTAGCCAGCTCGGGACTTGGTATGCTTCTTACTGTGCCAAAGTGTCTCCGACATCAATTCCTCCCCTCCAACCGTAGATCAGATGATCCTCGGCAGAAAAATTATGTTTTATGCTTTCATTGGTATTCTGTAAAGAATCTTTTACCTTATGAGCCCACGGCTGGAACTCAGTATGTGTTGATTAATGGAAAATTGTGTCGCCTTTGCTTTCCTACGCCTAGCCCCCCAGTCTTTGTTACCCACATCTTAATTTTAGAAAGTTTCTTCTTAACAGAAAGATGTGTTTACAGCTGACGTGGCGCAGGTGGGCTGGGCACAAAGCCCATGCTCTCACCACGCCGTTCATGCTCTGTGCCCTTGTTCAGTGATGAAACCTCTCTGAGCCCCCAGAATTTGTCATCTTTCACTCGGGGCTACTTTGCTTACCTCAGAGAGCTGTTGGAAGCTTGGAATCCAGTTATAATCTAGCCCCTTAGTAAAGTTCCCAGAATTTAGTGGGTACCAGCTCCATGCTAGGTACTCTTATTATCATTGGCATTGTTTGCCCCTTGCTTTCAACTTCCTCAGAAGCCATCTCGCTTGGGAATTTCACAAAATAATGTCTTACGGCTTCCATCTTGGACTCCATCTTTCATCTGTCTTGTTCATTGGTCCACTTATTCATGATCCTGTCAGCCATGCTTTCACCATCTTTCCTCACCTCTCGTCCCGGGTTACCCTCACATTTTTGGGCTGGCCAGACAACACCGAGGGTTGGTTCAGCCACACATTTTGTCATGTCACTCTGGAGATTCCGGATGTTAGGGCCATCCGGGGCAAACCAGCTCATGTGATCAACCTACCCACAATCCTTTGCAGGACTCGGAACTCATAGATTTGCTCCTTTATATTTCCATACTGATTCCTTGTGGGAAACACACGTCCTGTCAACCTGAAGGATGCCTTTCAGGAAAAAGAAAACACTACAAAATCAATAAAAAAATAAAATATATAAACAAAACAAGATACAATGCACAAAACAGAATTCCTAGCTATTTCCTCTGGGAAATCTTATGTCACTAACTCCTTTGAGGCTTTTTACTCAAAGTTTGTTGTCTTTTATATCCAGGGTGGGAGGCAGTGCTATAGCCTTACTGGTCACTCACACGTTGCAATATGTTTATGCTGTTTGGTCAATGGCTGCTGGTTTGAGCATCCCATCTGCCCACCACCGGCACCCTGACTGCTCTTGGATCTCTCACTATCCAGCAGCTGAAGAATTGATATCTAGCCCAACACAATGACCAGGATCCATCATAACTGGTTGATACGCATGCTAGGGAGCCCTCAAAACCTGGTTTCACAAGCATTGCCATGGGCTTTCCTGTGTTCTTGAGAGAATCAGTCTTACCCCAGAGTTTCTCTATAGGCCTAGGAGCCCCATACGGGCAACACCAGGAGGGAAATCCTGTTGCCCATTTCCCTCCAACCTGGCAAGCAGCAGGCAGGGGCTCTCACGCACCATCCTTCACACAGTGTGCTCCTTGTCCAAAGGATGCCCAGATATCAGCAGAGAAAACTATCCCTGCTCTATCCTTGTTACTCTGGTAGGAAAGTGAACCCCATCCCTCAGTCTTGGTTTTGCTATTAACCTGTCATAGAATCTTATACCGGTCCTTTCACATCCCTTGGATTTCACTTTCTCCAGTATCTGGCTTAGCTCATAGGGTTGCTTTGAAAGTTATAAAACAAAACCGGTATTACAGTCGTTTGCAAGTGGCTACTTGTCGTGTGCATACAAGATATTAACGTTGTCATTGTAATTATCACTACTCAGCATCACCCATGACCTACAGGTTTGTTTTCAGGTAGTGCTTCTACGCCAATGTGCATCTCGTACTGCTTAGAATACCAGAGCCGTAGAACAAATTAGAGATCATCTAGCCCAAAGATGGAGAACTGTCACATATTTAGACTAAGCCTGGTATTTTTTTTTAACTACCCAGAGGTGTTTTTCTTTATTAACATTCCTTTATCAGCATTTAAAACTCAAGATTTTTGTTTTCACATCAGAATACAGATTTTTGGCATCTTTCACAAAAAATGACCTATGTTCCAAATAAATTATGCAGGGCAAATGTCAGCGGGAGCTGACAAGGGGCTGCATTTTTTTGTGAGGTATACAGGTGTTGCAGCACCGTACCTCCTGGCCGCCCTGTTTCCTGACACCAGGTGGCTTCTCGGGACAAGTGCATTATACGCACCTGAGCTCAGCCTGGCTTCTGCCTCATCTCCTCCCGCCAAGTTTGACCTTTCTTACATAGATGAGGAAACGGAGGCCCCCAGTCTACCCTTCCTTTTGCTTTTTATTTACGACATTGCTTCTTACTAGCTTTCTGAGCCCAAATCCTTCTTCTCAACCACATAAGAAAGACCATGTCTTCTATTTTAGGTTAGCATAGGTTATTTTACTTCAATTAATTGTAACTTATTTTGTTTTAATCAGCTGCAGAGTTGATTATAGAGTGGCCCGGAAAAAAATATATTGACAAGACTTTCTACCTTTACATTTGTCTTAACCTGTCTTCCAGAAAAATGCTTTCAATCTGTCTTGAAACAGGCTACCACCAGTTCTGTGTAAAAATAGTATTAGTCTTAGGAACAGGACAGTTGATTCTTTTATATTGCTGAAATTGGTAATTATCAGCTCACTCATTTACTCATGGACTCATTTGTTCTGCAAAGACCCTGTAAGATCAGGAGAACAGATAACAGCACTAAAGAGGGTCCTCAAATTCTTCATGTCAGTATTCTACATTTTAGCCCAATTTATAAGAGTAGAAGTTTAGGGAGGAGAACAAAAGAGATGAGCCAAATTTAAGGCCCGAGTTGGGACCCAACCGGTCTCCTGTTTTTGTCTAGAGCCCCGGAAATACAGACAGAACCAGAAAGAGCCTTGGGAGGCTGATTCCAAATTCTTCATTTGACACAGGCAGAAACTAAAGCCCTGAGGAGGGAAAGTTACTGCCTCAGCTTTTTGTCACAGTTGGAAAAAAATAAGCTTATCACATGGGATTTCTAGAACTTCACCAAGAGCACTTTCCTGATTCTCAAACCGATTTCTAAAAAAACATGGTGAGATTTCTCCATAAGAAAATATAAGAGTGGGCGCCTGGGTGGCTCAGTTGGTTAAGTGTCTGAGTTCAGTTCTGGTCATGATCTCACATTTTGTGATTTTGAGCCTTAGATCAGGCTCACTGCTATCAGCGTAGAGCTCACTTCAGATCGTCTGTCACCCTCTCTCTGCCCCTCCCCAACTTGCTCATGTGCGCTCTCTCTCTCTCTTAAAAATAAATTTTAAAAAACTTTAGTAGAGAAAATATAAGAGAATAAAAGCAGCTAAAAGTATTAAGTGTTCAAAAGGCTAAGGCCATCATTCTGTCTCAACGCATGTCAATGTTGGATTGATTAATGCACAGCAATTTTTCTCTGTTACTGAAATATGATTTTTTTTTTAAAAAATGAATCCATAAACATTTGTGTATTCTCACTTTCCACCTTCTTATGTCCTTCCTTTGTGCCCTAAACCTCCTTCTTTCTCTTTATTCAGGTATTTTCTCAGATCTCCTGCCCAATTTCCTCTCCCGAGTGAGGTGTGGTAAAAAGGATACAGACCCAGAGGGAGTTGGATTTACACACCTCACTGGATTCCTACTGGGTGTGGCAAGTTGGACGGATCAGTCGTCTTTGACACGCTGGTTTTTCCAGAAGTACTACTCTTAGTAATGGCCATCCCCATTTTTGGTGGTGGGTTGGTATATACTCCCTGACCCATTCTCCATCCACTGTTTTTGAATCTTTGCCAGTTTCAGTTTGTAGGATGTGACTACCTCAGCAGGTCACCTCCAAGGTCTAGGGAAGACAGAACTGGAATTGTTTTGCAATTTACCTGCTGTACAAAATAAAATGCTTTTTTAACCTCAACGAGCCTCGTTCATTCACTTCTTCACTGAGCACCTCTGATGTGGCAGGCCGTATTCTAGGTAGAGGAGACACAGTTGTCAACCAGACAGCAAATCTCTTGAAGGTTACATTCTTCAATGGGGGAAGATAGACAACAAATAAGTAAATCGGGAAAATATCAGACTGCCATGAGCAAGATGCAAATGTAATGGAGTATGTCTTCCTTACAGGGTCCCACGGGGATTTGTGTATCTTTTTTCCAGTTTTCCTTAGTGCCCTGTAATTGTTTGTCTGCGTACGTATCTCCTTCATTAGACTCTGCGTCTATGAAGAGATGAGACCTTGTAATTTTACATCTAAATCCCCAATTCCTACATAGTATTAGCTACAGTGGATGTGCTCAACGAAAGCTTGTTCCCGTTTGAATGCTAACTTCATCCTTGGCTCATTTTATCTTTCTCTACTCTTATTCTCTCTACTGTCATTTGCTCTCTCCCTGATTTCTTAACCTATATTTTTTTAGAAATATGCATTTTACAATAGTAAACCACTGTAAATCTTCCCGGAACAAGACGAGTTTGCGTAAGTCAGTAGTAAACAAATAAATAAATGTATACATAAAATACCTAAGAGGCGTTTCATGAATAAAGTAGTAAGTGTGTAAGCCCGCGTTAGACAAAGAATTTTCTCTCTTGTTCAACTGACACTAATGTAGGACTTCCAGCAGGAAGCAGTAAGATAGTTACAAGTGAGAGTCTGTCAGACAGACTTGAGTTTGAATACAAGCTTTCCGACTTGTAATCGTTCTGTGACCTCGGGAAAATAGCCTATCTTTGCTGATCTCAGTGTTTTCACTGAAAATTTTGCTTAGTGATATCTGCCCCGTCAGGCTCCTGAAAGAATAGATGGCATTATGTGTACACACACACACACACACACACAATTCTGCATATCGTAGGAATAGCTCACCTCTTTGAGTGCTACTGTGTAAGAGTGCTTTATATTCAGCAAAGACTCAGGCACAGAGTGGTTGATCAAGCTGTACCAGATTGTTATGCGCAGCCCAATGTTCTTAATCGTATACATTTAGGACCACAAAATAGGCACTCAATAAAAGGTGGTCACTGCATGTATTAAGCTGATCACCTTTTGTGGTATCATCGCTTTGGCAAAGAGAAACCCACAGAAAAACACTTTATGAGACACCAAAGCAAAGACCAACACTCATAAGGCATTATGATCTCAAACTAGGATGAACACGTGCTCTTTTTTTGCCAGCCACTATCCCTGTTTGGTCTAATTGTCCTAGACCCCTTTTACAAAAATTTCTTACATCCCTTTTACAAAAAGTGTCCTGATTTATATAGTCACCCTATTCTAACAGATTCACGTCCAAAGCCAAGCGTGCATAGGAGGCTAAAAGAGGAGAGAGGAAGAAAGAAACACAAAGTAATTTCATTCTGTCAACATGCCTTCTCCCCACAAACATATCCTCAAAAGGGGTTCTGATTTATGTGTCCTGATTCATGGCAATTGGAGGCGTAGAAGATTTGTCACCTCAGATTTTGAGGGTCTAATTATTTATGCTCTAAAACTATGTCTTCACCTCCAAGGAATGATAGAGAGATGGTATGTGAAGTATCATGTTAATGGGAGGGCTACAA
The DNA here is from genome assembly GCF_023721935.1 of Panthera uncia. Taxonomy (NCBI): domain Eukaryota; kingdom Metazoa; phylum Chordata; class Mammalia; order Carnivora; family Felidae; genus Panthera; species Panthera uncia. Next base: position 12,581,333 of record NC_064812.1, on the reverse strand, counting down.
AAATCAATGGCGGGATCGGGGATGGGAGCCATTTAATCTCATTGCTGCAGCTAGAGATGCCTGCACATTTGTCTTTCTCAAGAGTATGCACACAGCTCTATTAGGTGCTGGGCGTGCCATAATTCTACTGTAATTGCAATGGTATTATAAATTACCGTCATAACACCCTACAGTGGGTACACCAGTGCTCTGGTTCACAGCCCTGTGTTTTCTCTCTGTGCAACCATTTATTTTTGGAGATGGTACAAGGAGCTATGAACATAAATATGCCCACATCCTCATGTCACATGATTAGTCTGTTGTCTGCTCTTCTGATCAGCTTTGGAAGGTCCTGAAATGGACTGAGAGAAAAGAGCTCTGTGTTCCACACTTGGCATTACCACTAACTAGCAATGTGACCTTGCGAAAGTCATATTTCCTCCTTCACTTTTACGGTGTGTGAAATACATCCATTGCGTTCAGTCACAGATTTCCAAATTTCAGCCATTTCCTTATCTCATCTTTGGGCCCTGTTTGCATATTGCACGTACAACCTTTTTTTTTTTATTTGAGTGTCGTTGGCACCGAATGTTACATTAGCTTCAGGTGTACAGTATCCTGATTCAACAATTCTACACCTTATGCTGTGCTCACCACAGGGTAGCTACCACCTATCACCATGCCATGTTCTTGACTATATTCCCTGTGCTGTACCTTTTATTCCTGTGACTTATTCATGTACTATTAACTTTAAAAAATGCTTGCCTATGTACAATGCAAAACCATGGGAGGATTTGAGTTTGAGGGTTTGGGTGATAGGTAGAGACAGAAAACACAAATGCCTCTCTTTTTATTAGATGCAATTAAGTGTTTTGGGGTTTCCAAAACTTCTGTTCCAGTTCACTGTCCCTGTTGTGAGATGTGGCCCCATGCCCCAGCAGACACACAGCTGGTGCCAAGAAATCGCCTCTGATACTTTCCTCTCTTTGTGTCCAGCTCCACATACTCTGTGCTTTGGTGGCCCCTGGGGTGACCCCAACAACACCATTAACCCCCAGTCTCTTTCACCTTTCACAGCTAACTCTTGAGATGGCAGGCGTTCTTGGGATTCAAAAGTCATGCCTTCTACAATGAGTTTGGAGGCAAAGTGCCCTTCATGGGGTTACCCACGATCACCTGTCTCCCCAACCCTTGATTCTTTTCTGGTAGTGCTATGAAAATTCTAGAAGTGTGTAGTTAGCCAGATAACACATGGGAAAATGAAAGCATCTTCTTGAAAGCACCCCCAAATTGTGTGCACGGTGATTTTAAAGCCTTCCTCCCTTGGCTCTGAGGAATAGTAGCCTATCTTTGCTTCAAAATCATACGCTTCTCAGACAACCTCTTTCGAGCCCAGCCTCACCTTGCGTATTGACAATGCAGGCATGGAAGGGAGTGGAGGACATTGTTGTTGGAGGGGCCAATTCTCTAAACTTCTAGCTGTGCCTAAACTTTTGAGAACGTGGTCCAACATTTATGATCATCTTAATGGGACATGTTTAGCTTTTTTGGTCCTTGGTGTAAGTAGTTGCTAAGTTAGCACAACACCCAGCGTGATGCTCTAAAGTCAACTAGAAATCAGGTCGTATCACTTCTTTGCTTGAAATTCTTCAAATTTCCTACCTCTAAGAGAAAAAGCTAAATCCTCAAACTAATATCCCAAGCCCTGTGTATGCTGCACCCTTCTCCGCCCCCCCACCCCCAATCACCTCCCTGTGTTTCCTCCCCTTCACCTCTGTCTTCCTGCAGTCTGGCCATTCTGAACTTGAGATACTTTTTTTTTTAGTGTTTATTTACTTTGACAGAGAGAGAGAGAGAGAGAGAGAGAGAGACAGAGCATGAGCGGGGGAGGGGCAAAGAGAGAGGGAGACACAGAATCCGAAGCAGGCTCCAGGCTCTGAGCTGTCAGCACAGAGCCCGATGCGGGGCTCGAACTCACAGACTGTGAGATCATAACCTGAGCCAAAGTGAGAAGCTCAACCGACTGAGCCACCCAGGTGCCCCTCGAGATACTTTCTAAATAGCGAAGACACTTCTGCCACAGGGCATTTTCTGCTTTCCATTCCTTGTTCCTTGAGTGGTTGAATGTCTTCCTCCCTTATCTGCAAGGCCTTTCCTAACTACTGCGTCCAGGATAGCAATTCCTCTTTCCCCTGGCATGCTCTCTCTCCCTCACTGTGTTTTATTCTTCTCCATTTATATTACCTTTTGAGAAACAATACCTTTTTATTTGTCTATTGTCCATTTCTCCTCTTTAGAACGAAAGCTCATAAGGGCAGAGATTTCTGTTTCTGTCTGCTTTTTTTTACTGTTGGATACTCAGTACCGAGAACAGTGCCTGACCTATAATGGCATTCAGTATTTGCTGAATACATCTGCATACGTAAATGGCTGGATCAAGCATGTTACTTTTCCTTCCTTCCCATCATATTTCTATCTTGTTCCTTTTTTTCTACTTAAAAAGATTTATGTGTAATAATTCATGTTATCCAAAAATTGAAAAAAAATATAGAATGTTATATGATGCAAAGCCTCCCTTTAAACCTTGTGACTCTTAACAAATTTTCTTTACGCATATTATGTATATGTATATGTGTATGTGTATTCTCTCTCTGTGTGTGTCTCTTTCTCCTTTGTCTACTTTTTACTGCTATGGGTTTTTCCACTCTTCTTAAATTTTTCCTTTCTTTTCCTCCCTCCTATTTTCCTTCCTCCTTCCTTCCTTCTTTCCTTCCTTCCTTCCTTCCTTTTGACATCTCATTGTAAATGTTGCTTCTCTTTTCCAGATGTTTCAAGAGCTATCTTTGAATGAATTTCTTGTTCCTGTGTAATTATTCATCTTTTAATGAAATGGGTGTTTTGAGACCAGCTATCTTCAGCAGATTCCTGTGGGTAGGAGAATAGCTTCAAAGGCTTTGACCCCGGAGGCCCTCTGCTTGTCCATTGTTAGCATGATCCCTGCAAATACTGCTGATCTGGGTACTTTTTTGTCCATGGAACTTTCTCTGCCTCTCCACCAAGCCTGCTCACTCAGTTCTCTTACCTGTTGTGAAGAAGGGTGACAGCTTTTGCACTTTATGGCATGAACCTCACCTCTAAGAAATGTATCTTCTGTTGATGTTTCTGAGCTTCGACGGTGTCAGACCCTCTTGTCACTCACTGTGCTTCCCCTCCCTTCCTCCCGGTTGCCTTCTCTCCCTCTCAGTTTGGGGCAGCCTTTTATGTGTATTTTGGATTTCATAGACCCTGTGTGTCAGAATGTCATGTCTGCATTCGTTGAAAATGCAGATTGCCGGGTTTAAAACATTTTAAAAAATTCTTTATAGTGTTTTTAAAACATGACTTCTTGGGAGAGAAGTGAAAAAATGCTGACTGTCCCATTATGTTCATATGGGAAATTCTTGTTCCTTGTTTCTGAATATTTGGATTCTCATTAGAATTCCCTAGAGAACAGATTGGGTAAATTCCCTGATTTTTTACATTCTGAGCTTTCTGAAGTAAGGTATTTGGGGCTTTCACCACAGGATTGGGATGGATGTGGCCCCGTCAATCACCTTCCCTCACTCAGCCTCCTATGAAAGAGTTGCCTGGGGATAGAAGTATGAAGACTCTGAAAATAAAATTTACATCCAAAAGGAGTTCATTTTGCTATCAGGAGAAGTACTGGGTTTTACTAATCCTCTTGCTTTATAGAAGGTAATGTTTATTTATGGTCACATAACATTACGTCAGAGCTGGAAAGCACCATAGAGGCATCTTGCCTAATACATCACTTGAAAGATGAAAAAACCGAGTTCAGAGTCTGGAATTGACTTGTTCCATGGCTTCAAGGTCAGAGTGTGGACCCACAAGGTCATATGCCAGTGTAAATCGGATTGCATATTGAAAACAAGATTCTGAGTCACTACCCAGAATACGCATACCAGTGGGCAAGAGCATGCATACCAGTGGGCAAGATAACTCTACTATAAGGTTGCCTATAGAGCCACGATCCTTTGTCTGTGTCTTACATTTGTTCAAGGCTAAAACAGTCACATGAGTGGGGTAATAATTCTACATAGGAGGAGATCCACGTGATACTTTGTACTCTTCTCCAATGCATGCTCTAGTGCGTTAATCCCTTAAGTCTCATTTTACACGGGGCCACCCAGACAACACAGATTTGTGTCTGGGCTTGAAGGGCAAATCAAACTCCTTAGGCTTTTGTGTACTATGTGTTCCAAGCCACGTCTCCAGCCCAGCTTCCCAAAGAATCTATCACTGGAGTCTTAGGTGAAAGCCCGCCTAATTATAATAAAGTGGCACTTGATTTCTGATTTGCCATTTTCTCCTGTTCATATATTTCTCCCAGGATTTCATAACAAGAAGGGTGATGGAGACTTGGCAGGGTATACGTATTCATGGGTCTTGCAAAGACCATCTGTAGTATCCTCGAACTCACCATAATCCCAAACAGAAATTAGTACATCCCAGCTCTTGGTCCTGTCCTTTGACTCACTTAGCAAAGCTCATTGAGAAGGCGCTCTCTTATTGCCTGCTCAGCAGGGCGCTGGGGGAAATGATCTTCCACACTAACTACAGCCACGTAACTACTTACACAGAATCATATGTTTATCATTTCCCAATATTTGTAGAGTATTGGTTCAATCTGTGCTGCAGATTCTTTCTAAGATGTACTGTAAGCTGGCCAGGCTGACTTTGGGAATGCTTAGATTGTGACTATGTTAGCAGTGCGAGCAAACCAGCCACAGCGGGGATGTGAAAAGCAGCAGCACTGATGAGTTCATAATGATCCCCTCTTGGTGAGCAAATTGACACCTGTTCCTCTTTGAGCATCACTCGAGCAGAGTCCATTTCTCTTCCTCTGCATAGCACGAGACTGGGTTTTTTCTCTTTAAGTTAAAAAAATGTATTTTGATCTAACCTTTTGAGGACAAGAAAGGAGAGAAAGTTCTAGGCAGGGGGGAGGTCAAGACAGAGAGTGCAAATAAATGGAAGGAAGTTTTTAGGATTATCAGTTCTGAAGTTTGGAAGTTCAGAGAAGGAACAGGAAATAGGGGCAGAGAAGGGAGGGACAGGAGAAGATACCAGAGGGAGAAAAGCCAGTGCTTGATTTTGAAAGGTCTTCTACTTTAGGGATCATGAACAGTATTCCGTGAACAAGGGAGAAACACTGAGTGATTTTATGCATGGGAGCGATAGTATCAGGTGTATATTTCAGAAAATTCACTCTGGCTGCAGCTTTGAGAATGAACTGAAAGGAAGCGAGACTGGATGTGGTTAATTTTGAAGCTATGGAGGTAGACAAAGGTGACAGCGATGATGGGGGTGGCACAGCGCACACGGGGCCAGTCATCGTCATACATTATGTGACGTTCTTGTCGCAGCTCTGAGTAGAGACTATAATTCTCCTTGCTCCATGGGTGAGGACTGAGAGGTCACGCCGAGAGCAAGAGGCAGCCTGGGATTCTACCTGGAGCTCTAACTCTGAAGGTTGAAGCTCTTCTGAAGCTACAACATGGAAATCCTGACACAGCGAGCTCTGTCGGTCACAGATCGCTAGATCAGGAAAGCGCCTCTGCATTGGGTGATCCCATTTCACTTCTTGATGCTTCCCCACCTATTATGGAAGAGTATTCTTTTTTTTTTTCTTACAAAGATAATGTGGAGATAAACGAGATAACTTACCTGATTCTAAAACTTGTCTCTTCCATCCCTGGGAGGCTTCCTCTGGAGCTATCAAGAAGAAGGTGAAAATTTAATCTAGTATTTGTAGAAATTTTCAACTGAAAGGAGTCCTTCCTTATATTTAGGAAGAACTATAGAAAGTGTTGGCCCCGAGTGCTCTGAAATCCTTGAAGGCAAATGTAAGTCAAGTAAATTACACTTAATAGTAGGGCTGATATTCCACCAACAAATGAAATTTGGTCTTCATTTCCATCAAAAACATTAGTGCCCTGTGCTAGATCTATTAGCTAAAAATAAGTCTCCTACATGTTAGGTTCAGACAGAGTCACATTTTCGATGACAAAATTGGAATACCATTTAGGCCTCCAATTATCATAGAAAATGAATTTTTTTCACCTTTTAATAATTCTGTGGGGTTTTTTTTCCTTCAGATGAAAATAAGGAATGGCTTAATTTCCTAAAACACCTTAAAATAAACTGGGTAGCTCTTTTCCTTCTTTCTCTCCCTCCTTCCATTTTCTTCCTCCCCTCTTTTTTCCCCTCCCTCCCTCCCATCCAAGTTCCTTCCCGTTCTCCCTCTCTCCCTTTCTTTTTAATTAAGCACTAACCGAAAGCCAGGGAAATCCATTTGAAGGAAAAATGAGCTCCTCTCCCTTTCTCCTTATGCTGTAAAATCTGCACATCGCTGACAGAATGTTGATTTAGAATTATACTAATTGACAGTGAAAGACTTCATATAATCCTGTTTATATGACCTCCAATAATGTTGAAAGATCAAATAAAAAACCGACCCTGGCAATTTTCAGAAGCCGTCATAGACTATAACAGACATGATTTAGATGAATGAACTTCCAATTTCCACAAAATGTGAATTTGCATTTTACACAAAACCTACTTCATCAGTCACCAGGCAGGCATGCTCCAAAACGGTGACTTCTGCGGGGGACCAAGTGCCTGCTTTTCTTTGTAGGCACATGCTAGAAACCCTTATTCATTGTTCTTAATAAACTGCAAATACTGATAACTTCTCCAGAAGAATTATCATCTGGTTTTCCGTCCTTATTCAGGAGGAACACTGGTTTTTAAAGTCAGGGCCAGGATTCATCAATAACATAATTGGCAATAGCTCTCATTTCGGCAAGGGTCATCATAACCTTTTCCCATGTAGATAGTAAAAGAAGGGGTAAAATCTCTAAAGAATAGCCTAAAAAGGCACATAACACAATTTGAGGACGCACTCGTTCATACGTTCCGAAAGACACATCTTTTTCTCATTTTGTGAAAAAATAGTGTTTCATACTCTTGCTTATGTAACCTCCAAGTGCTGTATGTTTTATATGACCTTCAGCTTTTTCCCCTCCTACTCATAAAAAAAACTAATTTTGAAGGACGATGAGAACTTCATGTGGCATCAGTTAAGGAGTCCCCTTTCTCCCCGGGGCTCGGCCCTGGTCTGCCAAGGGGGACTAGTGCTGAGAACAAATAGCAAACTAGGTGCCCATGAGGCAGAAAAAAAATAAATGGAGGTCGGTGATGTGCGTGGCGGAGGAATACTGTTGTGGATAGTGTTCCAGGGACTTAAACAAAGTGAAGGTGAAAGCCATGCACCTGTCTCTTCTTGGCGGGGAGCATGGTGTGTGGAAGGTAGCTGGGGTGGGGATGGGCATGGGTGGAACCTCGCCATCTTCTAGGGCTGCTGTGAGGACAGCATAGACAACACACGCGATGGTACCTACAGCAATGGCTGGAGCTTAGGAACCGCTTCACAGATTGCTTACAAACATCGAGAACTCCCTCGGTTGCCGAGTTTTGACAAAATACTGAAGGTTTCAGAATCCGATGGTGTCTCTCAACAGAGCTGATGTTGGGCCATCCACCCCTGAAAAGAAGTCTGATAACAGAAATCTGTAACTTATGGAGACTCTGAATGAAGCAAAATAACGCTATCTATAATAAATTACCAAGAGTTTGCAATATTCAAGGAAAAGACAGTACTGGTATAACAACCCCCTAAAATACGGTTTAACGTGAAGGCCTTTTCTTCTCATTCATAGGGTTCAGAGTGAATGCTATTGGTCAGGTGACTCTCCTCCACATGGTGATTCCAGGGTCCAGCATCTGGCCATTTCACGATCCTGCCATCTTCAAGAGCAGTTGCTGCGGAAAGAGGGTAAAAATAAAATGGGGGCACACGGGGCACTTCTGTCTACATTCCATTGACCAGAACCAGTCCGTGGCCCCACCCAGGTGCAAAGGTGCTGTCACCATCGTTGTCCTCAACACCCAGAAGAAAGTGAAATATTGGGTGAACACATGGGCGCACAACTTCCGTGCATGGACTTTATAGTCATTACCTCATTTATATCTAGGAGGCGGGTGCTATTATTACCATTTTTTTTTTCCAGCGAAGATCCCGCAGAAGGTCACAGATGTGGCCGGTGCCACGCAGAGATTCCATCTCAGGTCTGTATGATGATAAGATGTCCCTAACCATCACGTTAGAGTGCCTCCTGGGCCACCAACAAAGTATGCCATCAGAAAGAGGCCGGGCTGAGTGGCAGTTGGTTACTTGACATCTTTTTGCTGTGCCCTTCAACAGCTTGGCAAATCGGAGAGGTCACCCCACGACCTTGAGTGGCAACGTCCTCACGGGAAATGGAGCTACCTGATTATCAATCCCCCCATCGAGTTCAGCAATTCACTTACTCTTTTTGCATTTACATTTTTAGAAGTATGATATTGGACAATTACTTTCATGTCCCTGTAAGGGTCCTTACAGGGGCTATAGGGCACGGGGGGGGGGGGGGGGGGGGATGTGCTCTGCTTGGAACCCTATGCGTTCGGAATACTCAGTACTCAGAGTACTCAGTACCCAGTTCTCTCTACCTCTGCTCCCCCTGAAGGATTTCCCATCTGTTAGCAGACCCCACTGTCAAAGAGCAGCTGATTCCTGTTGGTTTAGGAAAGCGTCCAGCGTGGCTTGTGTTCAACAGCCCCTGGTCTCCTTTCTGGAGCACCCTGGGACTGGAACCTGCCAAAATGCTTTCACCATAAACTCAGCATGAAATGTGCCTGTCCAGGCTTCAGAGCAGCTTAGCTAATAAAGCAGGAGATTGCTGAGGAAAAGCGGATACTTGTGCGGCTCAGGAACTCCGAGAGCCAGGACCCCACCCCTTCTGGCTCCCCGGGGGACCCTGAGGTTCTACAGGTTTGAAGTCAAGACTACAAGCATGGCCTGCAGCCAGCTTCCTGAGAAGGGGATGAAAGTCCCCGTCAGAACTCCTGCCCCCTCTCTTCACCTTCTTTTTTCCGGTTAGAGCAGAACCTGATTTTTTTTTTTTTTTTTTTTTTTTTTAAATAGGAGGCCGTTTCCTGTTCACAGGCATTAAGAACAGTGCTAAGAGGTAATGTCAAACATGATAAAATGTTACCAGGACAAGATGGTGATTTTTGCAAGCCTGTGACATGGGAAATCTAGGTCTATTACGAACGAGGAATTTCCAGAATGTGCTTTTAAAAGTTTTTCAGACTAAGTCAAGTGCCGGGGGTGCTCTGGGTGACAGGGAGACATCATCACAGCCAGCTGGGAAAGCATTGGCCAGCCACAAATTTTCTGTGAGCCTGAGGGTAATCTAACCCATTCATTCATTCATTCATTCATTCATTCATTCATTCTCTTGAGCTTCTCCACCATGGCAGACACTGTGGTTGATAATGGAAGAATAGACTTCACCCGGCCTCCCCATTTCTACCCTTGTTCCCTCCAATCCTCAATCTGTTTTCTTCCCATGTAAAAGTCAGAATCACTCTTTACTTTTTTTCTGAAAAATGTTTAATGTTTATTTATTTTTGAGAGACAGAGACAGAGCACAAGCAGGGGAGGGGCAGAGAGAGAGGGAGACACAGAATCCGAAGCAGGCTCCAGGCTCTGAACTATGAGCACAGAGCCCGACGCAGGATTCAAACTCCCGAACAGTGAGATCATGACTTGAGCTGAAGTCGGACGCTTCACCGGCAGAGCCACCCAGGTGAAGAATTACCCTTTAAAAAAACAAATCAAATAAGTTCACTTGCCCACGAAACAACATGTAGTAGCTTCTGTTGCATTTTAGAATAGCCAACAGTCTGGTGGCCTGCAAGATGCAGCCTGACCCGGCCTGACCTCCCACGGACCCTGTCCTTACCTGGTCTCTTTCCAGTCTCACTGGTTCTTACCAGCTTCCATTGCACGGGGCCTCCTAGCGCCTTACGCAGACCACGCTCTTGCCTCGACAGAACTTTTACACTTGCTGGGCCTCCCAAGGAACTGTACTTGGCCCAGTTCATCAGGGCCTGGATCTTTCTTTTCCTTTCTGTCTCAGCTTAAATTGTACCTCCTTTGGGAGCCCTTTTCTGATCACCCATTTGAAGGTTCTTGACATTCCCCTTGATTCTGTACTATACCCCCCATTTTTTAATTGCTGCCCAGAAGTTATCCCAATCTGAAATAGTTTGCTTGTTTATTTGTTTGTTTTCTTATTCATTGACTATCTCCCCGATTGGAATGTAAGCTGTTTTTTCTTTTTCACCAGGAAACAGGGCAACAAAGAATATGTAGATAAAGCCCTGTCTGTAAGACGGTCAGTTTAGTGAGAGAGAAAAATGTTCCGAGACACGACCCAAATACAGGGTGATAATGACGGTGTCAGAGGGAAACAGGACACAATGGAAGTCCTTGAGCCTCCCGGACTTGGTGGTCAGGGAGGGCTTTATCAATAAGGTGAATTCCGAGCTGGACCTTGAACTTGAGCTTGAAGTGATTTGTGGATGGCAGATGCGGTAAAGAGCTTTTCAGCATTTTGAATAATCAAGAAATCTTTTTGTGTGGTTGAAGTACGTTGTGTATAAGATGAAGGGGGGGGCGATGTGAATCGTGGGCAGCTGTGGCCAGATATGAGACACTGTGGGATGATGGAAGGTGGGGAGAGTATCAACCACCCCAAATACCTCGAATCTAGTGAAAACGTGTATCCCTTGCGCTGCTGGCACTCGGCAAGAGAGTGACGCGTCTGTGGAGGAGCATCTTCTCAGCGTGCTTTTGCGGGGGAGGTATCCATTTAGCTACAGTTAATTTCTGGCCCTCAGTATTGTCCCCAATTACATCCTTCACGTGACTTCAAGCCTATCTGTGTTGGGCTTGGATACCTTTGAGCTACTTGGAAGAAAAAAGACGAGAAAAACATCACATTATGATAGTCCTCATTAATGTCATTCAAACACAGCTTTTGATGAAGACTCACGCTACCGCTCCTGTTTGATTAAGGGCTGTTTAAAGTGACAGGAAGGTGGCATCCGCCTGTGGAAAAGAAGGACCCTGTGGGCTTCCAGAAAGCTGGCTTGGACGTGCTGCGTTATAGAGGCTTGCGTGAACTATAGTGAGAGTGCAGAGCTGGTCCTGAGGGGCGTGTGTGTGTGTGTGTGTGTGTGTGCGTGTTTTCACCTGGGAGGACCAAACATGGTAGAACAGAATGGGTCTGTACCCAAATAAGACACTGGAAGGACAAAAAGGCGTGCACATGATTTTATTTGGTATTGTCTCCTATTAGCACTAATGGGTGTCATTCTGCTTTTTTATTAAAGCCATTTGGTCAAACTGGTTTGTTTGTTTTCTGCCGTTGCAAGTAAAGAGGCTGGTTAGGGAGAGAAAGAGTGTAGCACAATGGTGTGGGGGTGAATTTGGGTCAGACAGACCTGGCTTCGCTTCTTGCTTCTGTCCCACTTCCAAATTATATAATTTTGGTCGTATTACATAACCTCTCTGAGCTCTGGTCTCTCCTCTATAAAACTGGAATAATAATTCCTATCACAGAGGATTATTTAAAACATTGAAGAGACGGTACATACAAGATGCTGCCTACTGTGTCTGGAACGTGACACACATCAGTATAGGCTAAGGCATTATTTATTGTTATTATTGTTATTTGTCTCTGCTCCTATCACTACTGATTTCTGCGTGCTTCCTGGGCTACAAACTGTAGGCAGGAAGTATTCATGTCTCATTCCTTTTTATCTACCATCACAGCACAATGAGTAGCACATAAATAGCCCTTGATAGATATTTACAAAGTTATTTTTAATTACTAATACACGATTTTGATGGATTCATAGTTTCTTCATAGTGTTAATTATCATGAAATCATTTGTCCAAGAAGCATTTGACTAAATTCTGTTCTCCTTTTTTAAAAAAACATTTATTTAGTTTTGAGAGAGAGAGGAGAGAGAGAGAGGCAGTGCCTGAGCGGGGGAGGGACAGAAAGAGAGGGAGACCCAGAAGCCGAAGCAGGCACCAGGCTCCGAGCTGTCAGCACAGAGCCCGACGCGGGGCTTGAACTCAGGAACCGTGAGATCAAGACCTGAGCTGAAGTCAGATGCTTAACTGACTGAGCCACCCAGGTGCCCCCCTTTTTCCTCTTGTACTCTGTCTTCAGTGGGTTTCAGCCAACCCCTTAAGGGAAGAAGGAAGACACAGGGAAACAGTATTTTGACGGGGCTCTGGGACCAGGCACAGCTGGATCGGAACACCTGTAACGGCTCCGTAGACTCAGGTTTTTCATCGGTAGAACGAGGCTAGTATTTACGGTGATAGTAACTATGACAATGAATATCTCACAGGTTTGTGGTGCTAAGCGTTTAATTGGTAACCTTCAACTGGTTCTCACAAGCACCTTGGGAGGGAGGTGTTAGAATCACGTGTTAAACTGTCTACTGTGGAGGAAATGGAGACTGACCCAGATTAGATGAGTGAAGCGCCCTGGCTCATGGGACAGGCCCAAAGACAATTTGTTCCCCCTTCTCCCTTCCTCTGTCCCATTGGGCACTGACGTGCACGCAGGTCTCGGCCACACAGCTGCCAAGGGCTTGGTGGCGGGGGGGTGGGGGGGGGGCCGGGGGGGGGGGGGGGGGGGGGGGGGTCCAAGTTCATCCAGCTGGTTCTCAAGTCCAGGTCCTTTCTGCTGGGCCCCAGCGCTTCCATCAGGGGTGCGGGGAAGATGCCTCTGCATTTATGTGAACTCTTCCCTCCCGCTCAGTTCAAAGCCATCTTCACAACTATGTTGGGACCGTGAAGAATGAGTCAGCCAGTCACACGCCTGCTCCCAGGGCTACCTTCCAGGTGACAGAGACAAATATCGCAGTCGAACACGACCTAGAGACCGGCCCGGACCAGCAGGGCTTCTGCTCACGCCTTGTGAAAGCCCTCTGCCGTGCGGTTCGTTAAAAAGCCAGCACTGTCTGCCCAGCTGCTTCCCCGTGGGCAGTGGCTTGCTGGGGAACCAGTCTGAGGTCTCCCGAAAGCCGCCTTGTCTCTTTTTTAACAGCCGATGGCGGAGCACTGCTGAGGCCAGAGCTGAGTCACCTACAGCGCAAGCTCCTTTTGTGTCCGCGGCCAATTGCCAGAGAGGCCTCGTCTGCTTTTCTGATGCAAGGAACAGAAAGCTCCCATCTCTGCCCCAGTGTCACCCTGCCGGCTGGCTCTGTCCACACAGTGCAACCAAACCATGTAGCTTGGAGAGGGAGAGGGAGAGAGAGAGAGAGAGAGGAGAGAGGTGGGGAGCGAGGGAGGGAAGGGAAAGGCCAGGCGAGAGACCAGAGACGGATGACACCCGAGTTCTCCAGATCACAGGTCACGCGGTGGGCACAAGGCAGAGGGAAGCAGTCGCGTTTGGAATCAGTCTCCCTGCCTCTGCTCCTGCTGCTACTTGCTTTCAGGGAGGTAGATATTTATGTACCTTAGATATTTATATAAGGGAAACTTGCCTTAAGGAAAAGGTTTGCCTCCCTCCCCTAAGCCTTTGTTTCTGCCTCTGTAAAGTGATGACGAATAGGGCCTGAGCCAGAGGGTCGGTGGGGGACTGCCTTATCCAATATCAAAGACAAACTGCCCCCGCCCCTGACTGCGCCCTCCGATGGGGCGCGTTCTCCTGCTGGACAGGTTCCGGGCCGCTAGACTCGGCCTCCTTAGAGGATTCTAACCGCGTGATTCGTTGTGCCTGTTGTTTCCTCCCTGTCATCCTTACCAGGACAGGCGAGCTGCTCGTGATGGGACAACGTCAGTCCATTTTGGCTGTCTAGCTGAGTGCCCAGTAGCACGGAGAGTCGCTATGTTGATACTTGTTGAGTGATGGAACCAGACATTGTTCCAACACATGGGTTTCCCCCAGGGCCTCGAATTCTGCCCTGCCCTCTCCAAACCTTACTGTCCAGAGGCGACGGAGAAATCTTTTTAAAGGACAAATCCACCTTCCCTGCCTTTCCTTAAGTCTTACTTTTCCCATTGCAGACAGGGAAGGCCCCAACACCGGTCCTCAGTCTCTGGTCTTTCCAATTAATGGTTCAGCCTCTCTCTCCCTGGCGTTCGGAGGTGGCCCCGGGACTGGGTACGCTGATAGCATTATGTTCCTTTCACAGGAGACTTTGTCTACCTGCAGTGTCCTCTCCTGCTTGGAACTCTTCTTGAGCGTTCTTTCCGGGGAACCTCCGTACGCTCGCCTCCTCTGTGAAGCCTTTGACCCATGCCTCCGGGTAAGACCGACCTCCACTTTGTTTCCTCAGCTACGTTCTGCCAGTTGCACATTTGTCTTCCCCCGAGGAGACAACAAATTTGGGAGCAGGTGGGAGTGGGTGAGGATGGAATGTCGTGGGGGCCGGGGGGGTGGGGCGCAGAAGCGTCAAGAACTGCGCTCTGAGTAAGAGGGCTGAGAGAAGAAGGCTCCAAGGACAAACTCGCACCAGAGTAGTGGCGTCTCCACCCAGGACGGAGGCAGGGCGTGCCGCACCTGCCGGGGCACCTGCGGCAGCGGCCGCTGAGGCTGTGTCCTGAAATAGACTGCACACCAGGTGAGTGCGTGTGCACCAGCCTTCCCCTCGCCCAGGCCTGGCACACCGCCCAGAGTCAGGCACAGATCCAAATTAGGCTCCAGTTCCCTCTGTAAGCAAACAGCAGGACAGGGAACAGAGGCGCCTGCTAATTTTGAGTGGATCAACGCCTTCTCTGCTGGAGATGGCCTGAAGTGCTCAGGGATCAAGCCAGGCCCCTTTGCTGAGCCAGCCGTGCCTCGGTGGTGCTGGGGGGACGTGATTGGGGTTTTGCCTCCGATTGCGAGAGCTGATTATCTGGCCTGGGCTATCTATCTGGATCCTAGACATTTTGAAATAGAAAACAGCGATGGAGGGCATGATAGAAAGAACCTCGGCTTTGCGGTCAGACCGGTCTAGGGTTTTTCCCACTGAGGGACCATGGGTATCACTTAACTCTCTGAACCTTAGTTTACCCTTCCATAAAATGGTGGTGTTATACTATGTGATGTACGCCCTACTGAGGGTTATATGCGATGCTCCGCTGTATCCTGGCATCTAGTGCTTGCCCCAGAGCAGTGGTTCTCAACGAGGGGCACCTTTGTCCTCCGGGGCACACCTGGCAATGTGCGGAGACATTTTTGATAGTCACAACCGAGGGGTGTGCAACTGGCATTTAGCAGGGAGAGGCCGGAGATGTTGTTAAATGTTCGATACTGCACAGGACAGCTCCCCCTCCCTCCCCAACAGTGCTGAGGTTGAGAAAATCTGCCGTAGAGTAAGTTCATCCATCTGGAGCCTGTAACAATGGTACCTATTAAAATATAATTATTATCTCTTTCCACTTATATTTACTGAATATATATATATATATATTCAGGAAATCTGGAAGAAGCTGTTGTCCACTAAGAACGGCTGTAACTTCTTCAGCTCTCCTCCCTTTGAGAGGTGGGGGTCTCTGTCACCTCTCCTTGAACCCTGGCAGGCTCTGTATCTGCTTTGAACAACAAAAATGTGTAGGTGCTGATATGCTGGTTTACGAAACTAGCAGCTTCTGCTTCCTGCCTCTTGGATCATCCTCTTTGGGAATCCTCAAACACCATGTGAGAAGTCTCACTTCTTGCGATTCCCATGCCGCGGAGGTCAAAGCAGGTAACCTGGTTGATAGTCCTGGTGAAGTCCAGCTTTCCAGCCACCCCCACCAACTACCATTCATGTTTTCAGACTCTCCAGAACAGCCGTCCAGAGATGAATACCACTGCCGAAGTGACGTAGTCAGCATCCTGTGAGGAATGGCCCATTTGGAGCCCGTCTGAATCCCTGTTCCACAAAACTGCGAGATAGAAGAAAAGGGTTATTGTTTTAAGCTATGATGTGTAATTGGGATAATTTGGTTTGCACCAAAGCGTGGCCAAACGGAAGGATCAAATGTCCTTGAGCAATTTATAATACCATACATTTGCAAGTGTGTTCACGAAATGGGAACCACTACAGGGACTTTGAAGATCCCAGGCTTTCGGTCTCAAAGATCAAAAGTCTTACTATCCTGAATGACGTTGGGCCGGTTTCTTTCTTTCTTTCTTTTTTCTTTTTAAGTTTATTTATTTATTTATTTACTGATTTATTTATCTATTTATCTATTTATTGAAAGATAGGAAGAGCATGCGGGATGGGCAGAGAGAGTGGGAGACAGAGAGAGAACCACTAGCAGGCTCTGCACTGTCAGCACAGAGCCTGATGCAGGACTCAAACTCACGAACCGTGAGATCCTGATCTGAACTGAAATCAAGGGTCAGATGCTTAACCTACTGAGCCACCCAGGCGCCCCCGTTTCTTGACCTCTTGGAGCCTGAGGGTCTTTAAGTCTGTGTGTGGATAACTGTACCCAGTGCACAGGGTTATGCTGAGCAGGGAGGAATATACGAAAGTGCCTAATGTGGTTATTGGTACAAAACAAATACTTGTTAATGTTTGTTGAATTTTAATACTTTTAGAGGGGAGGAG
This sequence comes from Panthera uncia, assembly GCF_023721935.1. NCBI lineage: Eukaryota > Metazoa > Chordata > Mammalia > Carnivora > Felidae > Panthera > Panthera uncia. Next base: position 12,564,791 of record NC_064812.1, on the reverse strand, counting down.
GGAAAGAACTAGTAAGAACTTGTGTTAACGGGAGTAATTCATGAGAGCCGTGAACCTTGAGGAAAATCAGAAGTTGCTATGATTTCAAACTGCTTCCTGAAATAACACAGCCACCATTCTGATTTGCCATTGTTGTTTCAGAGTAGGGTGAGGGTGGAATTTCTAGTTGTCTGGTGAGTGGCTTCAGGGGATCACTCCAAGAATCCATCTGGGTGTGGGCTAGAAGCACTCTGAGAAGGAACTCCGTTAACACACATACTGGGACTTCAGTCACAGAGAGAGGGGAAAGAGGGTGGCTGGGAGAGGCAATAGAGGCCACATTTCAAAGATGAGTTGCCAGTGTCCTGGGAGAAAGCCTCTTACACATAAGCAGCAAAGTGTTGTGTGATGGATTTAGCAACTCCACCCAAGGGTTGGAGGGCAGTGGGTTTTGGTGCTGGCTTGAGCGCCGTGAGTATAATGGGCAAACACCTGAGAAGAAAATGGCGGCAGATCAATCACGCTCAGCGTCTGAGCAGAGCTCCTGTGGGGTCCCTCTTTGAAACGTGGAACACAGAACGGGAGGCATTTCCTTACCGAGAGAAGAAAAGTGAACCAGTTGCCTGGAGTCAAGGGTGAGCAACGTAGTCTGACAAGACTAGTCGGGGAGTGAGCCCATGTGGTGGGGGCCGGGCAGGAGCGCTGGGAATGGCCTCCCCAGAAATATTGGCAGGGCCACGGCAGCATGGAAGTCCATCTTAGGGGCTGACAGGGAGACAGAAGGCTAAGCAGAAGGACCCTTGAAGGCGGTGATAATGTCATGAACTTAGAAAGGTGGAGACAACTGAGCCAGGAAGTTTAAGTTCAAATTTGAGACCATAGGCTGATGGAGCCTGGAGACATTTGGTTTACAATAACATAATAAGAAAATAATCCTGAACCGTGAGCCTCTTCATGTTGCAGGACTGACATTGGCATAGTCAAAAATCTGCCAGAAGGAGTAGTTTCCAAGAGACTCCTTTCAGAGAACGGAAGCTTTGTCCACCCTCCCTATAACTCCAGCTGTACATTTTGTGTACTTTGTTTCCCTAAGGCTCATAACTGGTCTGTGAAACCGGGCAGATGATGGCTCCATGATTCTCTGAAAAGTTGGATCATCGCTCACGAAACTGGCACAGAACAAGGTACAATCACTATGGGGAGAAGAGAAAGAACACACTGGTCAAGCCATGGCGGGATGAAAGGTGGGCTTCACCGCTGGCTGGAGGTACATCGTGACTCACACATTCCTCCATAGGGGGGCAGTAGGCTGGACTGACCTCCATTATACTCCTTCCCTTGCCAGGTCTATGATTTGGATTCGGCCTCCAACTCTCCACCCTGGCATGTAGCCCTCACCGGCATGTTACTACGAACTTTCTCCTGGATGCTTGTATCATGTTCATTCTCCCAGTGAAGCAAGGAGCAGTGTGATTTGGGGAGAAAACCAAGGATTTGTAATAAACAAATGTTCTTAGCGCTTGGATTTAACAACTCTGTGACTCAAAATGTCTGAACTTGCTTCTTTCATCAGCGAAATAAGAACCATAAACAAGCTTTTCCCACAGGTGTGTTGAGGAGATGGATGAGAACATGCTCCACAATATCATTTGGAGACTCTTCGGGTGATGGCTTCATTAGCTCCCCGTTAATCCAAGCTGGTCTGGTCTTATTTACAAGTCAACAAGATCCTAGAAGTTAGACTGCCAATCGCGCTTGAACTCGTACCCTTCCAAAGAGTTGTGTTAGGTCATCTTAGGGCTGAGAAACCCCAGGATATTAAAGAACATAAACAAGAAAGATAAGCCATGGTGTCTGGACTTGTGTGGTCTTTCTCCACACCTACCAGGGCCTGCCAAAGGAGAGAGACAAGAAGAGGACAGGAAGCTGTTTATTTCCTTCCAAAGAGTGTTCACAATTGGTATCTGATTTGGGCCTTAAATTTACTCTGCGAAATAGGAAGAACAGAGATTATTATTGTCGTCTTCAGTGTATAGGTGAAGGCACTGGGAAGTTCTCTGTTACATGCCTGCTTAGTACACAAATTTGGGAGCATGAGAACACTTGCTAGAATGTGGTCCATCTGTCATTTTTCTTCTTCTTTTTTTTTTTTTTTTTTTTTTTTTTTTTGCACAAGCATAGGGTTGGAGGAAGGGCCTATTATCTTCTAAAGTGATAAATATATTCCATGGAACAGTATTTCCATTTAATCTTTACAACAACCCTTCAAAGAAGCAAGAACCATCTCCATTTTATTGGTGATAAAAGTGAGGCTGAATAACTATACCCAGTTATGCAGCAAGTATGTGGCAAAGCCAGGATTTGAACTTAACTCTTCTGATTCAAAATCAATGTACTCCTTTCTCCCAATGGGTCTACTCTATGTTCAGCATTTCATGGCAACAGAGCACTACTGCATATCTAAAATGACCTTTCAGAAAGAATTCACTCTACTAAAATGACAAGGCTACTCCTCAGCAGAAAGAGATTTTACTTAATGTCAAGTTACACATCCACTGGCATTCCTCTTTGCTCTGTTAACTTAGTTCTTGCAAGAAACAAGAAAGAAGAAAGAAAGAAGAAAGAAAAGAAAAGAAAAGAAAGAAAAGAAAAGAAAAGAAGAAAAGAAAAGAAAAGAAAAGAAAAGAAAAGAAAAGAAAAGAAAAAGATTACAATCAGCAATTTTGCCACAAGAGTGGAACAGACACCTTCATCCAGCTGTGACCAGATGATCCATTATTCATGTAGCACACTGGCTCCAACATCCTTCACCACCTCACTTGCCTGTGACGGACTCTTATTTCCACTGATCCCTTTGGAATATTTTCTGATGGTGACCACAGAGAGCAAGCCCATCAAGCCCAATACTCTCATTAGATTTAGTGAAAAGAAAATCTGGTCTCTTTCCGTCTCATGTAAAGGATCTTTTTTGTTGTTGTTATCAACTGAAGATGGTTTTCACTGTAATCCAAAATTGGGGTATTCCGCAGTGTAGTTTTAAGCAATGTGTAAGCAATAAACAGTTAAAGAAACCCTAGCAAGGAAGCAAGTGGACTGGTTTTATTTTTTTAAGTTTATTTATTTACTTTTGAGAGAGAGAGAGAGACAGCACACCAGTGGGGGAGGGTCAGAGAGAGAGGGAGAGAGAGAGACTCTCAAGCAGGCTCTGCACTGTCAGCGTGGAGCCCAATGTGGGTCTCAAACCCCCAACCATGAGATCATGACCTAAGCTGAAGTCAAGAGTCAGACGCTTAACGGACTGAGCCACCCAGGGGACCAACAAGTGGACTGTTTAAATTCCAGCATTGTGACTGATGTGACTTCATTGTGGCACACTTGTAGGGACCACAGAGAGAAGGTCTTCCCAGAAAAGGAGGAGAATACTCCAGGTAACAGCAAACATGGATGTTCTTTTCTACCTAAAGCCATGAAGATTTACAATATCCCATTTTGTAGGCTCAAGTCAAATATCAGACCCTTTACTGAGCATTTAATGTCTATAAGATTCTGAGTTTGAGCCTTCCATACACGTTATCCTCTTTAATCCCTCAAAAATCTCTGTCTGAAGCAGAGTTTACTGTTGATTAGATAAACGAAGTAATTTGATAGGGGTCCCACAGCTAATAAATGGAGGAGCCTGGAATCTGTACTAAAATATTCAGCTCTCTTTTCGCTACACCTATCGTGTTCATGGACACTTAGAAACCTTGCAGTAGGCATTGTGCAGAAAGCATGATCAGAGCCTGTTGGCATTGGAGGACGATATCCTGGGCACTCAGAGTTGTGCAGGTCAGTGCTATTTGTAACTGAAAATAATAACTGTGATAATAAAATTAATAAGAACCATTTAGTTCAAGGCAAAAAACCTTCGAGCTTAATGACTGAAGGGTGAATGATTGCAGTCAGGCGGCCTCTCTGTAATAAGCTATTATGGAAGGAAGTGATCCCATATAGGTGGATATGGGCTGAGACTGATATGGGTGGGGAAAAGCAATCTGGAGAGGAGACAGAACCAGGCAACAGCAGAAGGGGATCCGGAAGAGGGGTTAAAAGACAAACGACCTCAATAACTGCTGGCTGAAGACTTTAGCAATGCCAAATGAGGAGGATTGGGAGAGATATTACTAAAATCAGCCTTCATTTATATATTTAATGACTATTTCTTTAGCATTTAATTTATTCCAGAGTCTATGGAACATCAAACAAACAAAACCAAGAGTCCTTGTCTTTATTTCATGCAAAATCTACGTATGTGATTGAATGCATCTAAATGCTTGGGTTTCAGTTTATATATAACTGTATATAATTATATATAAATTTATATATGGGTATATTTATACGAACAATTTGTATGTATAGGTACACAGTATATAATTAACCTTGTGTCTGTCTGTTGTCTGCAAGAGGTGGGAGAGGGTGGTGATTTCTCTCAACCAATCTTTCTGTTATGCTTTTTAAGCTCTGGGTTAGAGAATCCATTATACTGAGGGGAGGAACCTGAATCAGATGGATTCAACCGTCACACCAATTCACCTTCTTGGTGGCTAGAGTGGATCAATAGTAGTCTCTCCCCACAGACAATGCTTATTTGGATATGTCATGCCCTACATGGTCATTCAAGATAGGGCCATCAGCCCACTGAGGCTGCTTGGTTCAGCTGGTTAAAGGTTAATGTTGAGGCCAGATTGGAGATTTCAGGACCCAGGTGGGTCGGCAGCCATATCACTTGTTTGATAAGAACAGCAGAGTTCAGGGTAAAGGAATGTGAGTGGATCCCCAAAACAATTGATTTTTTCTCTTTAAAGACAACATAGCAAAGCAGCACAGAATGTTCCAAAGTTCTGGAATCAGATAATTGTGGGTTCAAGCTGGGTTCAGCTACCTCTTTGTTTAGCAATCTTTAGTCAATTAATCTTTCTAAGCCCACTATTTCAATCAATGACAAATGAATAACAATATTCTCTTTTAGCATGGTAGTGGAGAGTAAATTAACTTATATGTATAAAGCTTATAGTACAGTATCTCACCCATAGGAGAAAACTGATTATATCTATGTTTATCTATCATCCATCCATCCATCCATCCACCAATGCATCTATCTAGCTCACAGCTATATCTGTTTCAATCTGCTGCATTTTTCAGATGACCTCAAAGCAGTATATGAAGAAGTCTCTAGTTGACACATTAATGCTATGATTATTGTTATTAATTAATTAATTAATTTTTAATTTACATCCAAGTTAGTTAACATATAGTGCAACAATGATTTCAGGAGATTCCTTAATGCCCCTTGCCCATTTAGCCCATTCTCCGCCCACAATCCCTCCAGCAACCCTCTGTTTTCTATATTTAAGAGTCTTTTATGTTTTGTCCCCTCCCTGTTTTTATATTATTTTTGCTTCCCTTCCCTTATGTTCATCTGTTTTGTATCTTAAAGTCCTCATATGAGTGAAGTCATGATATTTGTCTTTTTCTGACTAATTTTGTTTAGCATAATATCCTCCAGTTCCATCCACATAGTTGCAAATGGCAAGATTTCATGCTTTTTGATTGCCAAGTAATACAACATTGCACACACACACACACACACACACACATATCTTTATCCATTCATCTGTTGATGGACATTTGGGCTCTTGCCATGCTTTAGCTATTGTTGATAGCACTGCTATAAACATTGGGGTGCATCTGCCCCTTTGAAACAGCACACCCGTAACCCTTGGATAAATGCTAGTAGTGCAATTTCTGGGTCATAGGGTAGTTCTATTTTTAATATTTTGAGGAATCTCCATACTGAGCGGCTGCACCAGTTTGCATTCCCACCAGCAGTGCAAAAGAAATCCCCTTTCTCTGCATACTCACCAATATCTGTTGTTGCCTGAATTGTTAATGTTAGCCATTCTGACAGGTGTAAGGTGGTATCTCATTGTGGTTTTGATTTGTATTTCCATGATGATGAGTGATTTTGAGCACGTGTCTGTTAGCCATCTGGATGTCTTCTTTGGAGAAGTGTCTATTCATGTCTTTTGCCCATTTCTTCACTGGATTATTTGTTTTTTGGGTGGTGAGTTTGATAAGTTCTTTATAGATTTTGGATATTAATCCTTTATCTGATGTGTCAATTGCAAAGGCCTTCTCCCATTCCATAGGTTGCCTTTTAGTTTTGTTGATTGTTTCCTTCACTGTGCAGAAGCTTTTTATTTTGATGAGGTTCCAATAGTTCATTTTTGCTTTTCTTTCCCTTTGCTTCTGGAGACATGTTGAGTAAGAGGTTGCTGGGGCCAAGGTCAAAGAGGTTTTTGCATGCTTTCTCCTCGAGGATTTTGAAGACTTCCTATCTTACGTTTAGGTATTTTGTCCATTTTGAGTTTATTTTTGTGTATGGTGTAAGAAAGTTCATTTTTCTGCATGTCTATGTCCAGTTTTCCCAGAACCATTTGCTGAAGAGACTGTTTTTATTCCATTGGATATTCTTTCCTGCTTTGTCAAAGATTAGTTGGCCATACATTGTGGGTCCATTTCTGGGTTCTCTGTCTGTTCCATTGATCTGAGTGTCTGTTTTTGTGCCAGTACCATACTGTCTTAATGATTATAGCTTTTAATACATCTTGAAGCCTGGGATTGTGATGCCTCCATCTTTGGTTTTCTTTATCAAGATTGCTATGGCTATTTGGGGTCTTTTCTGGTTCTATACAAATTTTAAGATTGTTCTAGCTCTATGAAGAATGCTGGTGTTATTTTGATAGAGATTGCATTGGATATGTAGATTGCTTTGGGTAGTACCGACATTTTAACAATATTTGTTCTTCCAATCCAGGAGCATGGAATGTTTTTCCTTTCGTGTCTGTGTGTCTTCAATTTCTTTCATAGGCTTTTTATAGTTTTCAGTGTATAGATTTTTCACCTGTTTGGTTAGGTTTATTCCTAGGTATTTCATGGTTTTTGGTGCAATTATAAATGGGATCAATTCCTTGATTTCTCTTTCTGTTGCTTCATTATTGGTGTATAGGAATGCAACTGATTTCTGTGCATTGATTTTATATCCTGCAACTTTGCTGAATTCATGGATCTGTTCCAGCAGTTTTTTGGTGGACTTTTGGGTTTTCCATATAGAGTATCATGTGATTTGTGAAGAGTGAAGGTTTGACTTCCTCCTGGCTGATTTAGATGCCTTTTATTCCTTTGTGTTTTCTGATTGCCGAGGCTAAGAATTCCAATACTGTGTTGAATAACAGTGGTGAGAGTGGACAATTCATTGCGTTTCTGACCTTAGGTAGGAAAGCTCTCAGTTTTTATCCAATGAGGATGATATTAGCTGTGGGTTTTTTGTATATGGCTTTTATGATCCTGAGTATGTTACTTATATTGTGCTCTTTTGCCTTAGTCTCCCTCTTTTTTCTGCTTCATTATTCTCCCTAAGTTTGTCCTCTGTATTGCTGACTCACTGCTCTGCTTCATCCATCCTTGCTGCCGTGGCATCCATTCAAGATTGAAGCTCAGTTATAGCATATTTGATCCTGACTTGCTTTTACATCTCATATCTCTGCAGAGATTCTAATCTATTTTGAACCCCAACTAGTATTCTTATTATCATGATTCTAAATTCTGGTTCAGACATCTGGCTTGTATCTGTGTTGATTAAGTCCCTGGCTGTCATTTCTCCCTCTTCTTCCTTTTGGGGTGAATTCCTTCATTTCGTCTTTTTGAAGGAAGAAAAGGAATTAATAAAGTAAAAAAGAATTTTTTAAATTAAAAACAACACAAAAAATCAAATAAAGGATACTAGATCCTAGGTGTGTTTTGGTCTGGTTGTTGAAAGAAGCTTGACAGATTAGAGAAAAAAGGGAAAGATAAGAAAAGAAAAAAAAATGAAAAAAAAGGAAAATGTTTGAAATTTTGAAAAAGTGAATAGAGTAAAATAGAATAAAATGAAATGATGGAAGTAAAATAGAATTTAAAAAGTTTACAAAAAAGTTAAAAGTATGGCAGAAAAAAATTAAAGAAAAATCTTTTTTAATAAAAATGGAAAATAAAATTTTTTTCTTTCTATATTCAAGAATAAGAAAAGAAAAAGAAAAAAAATCGAATCAATGGACCAGTGAACAGAATTAAATACGATTGAACCTACATCTGGTTTCCCCTAAAAGTCAAACTATGAAGCACTTTACAGTGCATAAACTAAGCAGGCAGAGAGATTTGCAATGTTTCTCAAGAGCGCGGTTGGCCCAATTAGGCGGGGCTTAGTGTAACAGCTCCATTCTCCACTAGATGGCGCTGCTTAGTTTACTGGTGTGGATTGTTGTGGCGCATGTAGGCATGTATGATCATGCATGGGAGGGGTGAAAATGGCGTCACCCAGCTAGACAGTCTCTAGTATCAGAACTCTGTGCTCTCCGCAACTGGTAATCAAGCACCTCTCCTTTGTCTCCGGGTTCTGTCCACTCCCTGCTACTACACTATCCGTGACAAAGCCGCCAGGCTGCCAGGCAACACCTCCCTCCTGAGTTTTATCTCAGATGGAGCTGTGTTTCCCAACCCATCACTTCTGAGGGACTGCAGCTTTGACCCATTCTGACCCTCTGGGGGAGTGTCTTGATGAACAATGGCCAGGTGCTGGCCCACCCCCAGGAAGGTCCCTTAACATCTTTGTTCCAAAACCAGTGAATGTGGTTGTTCTCTGGGCTCCACTGCGACCTTTGTCTGTGGGGTAGCCATACAACATCTACCAAATGTTCTCCCCGCAGGGGAACCACTACTCCCAGTGTGGCCCATGGACCCCTCAGACCTTGCTCTCTGCTCCTGAGGATTCACCCTTCCTACCAGAGCACCCCCAGGTATCGAACTACAGGGTTTCAGACTCTGTGCTCCCCTGTTTATAGAGTCTTAATGGAATTTAAACCGTCTCCTTTCTCCTTTCTCCCTTTTTTGTTCAGTCCCTTGTGGCTGTTTCCACTCTTCCTCTTTCTCTCTAGCTAGAGAGAAAGCACCCTTTTGGGGGGGTGCTTTTCCTGTACTCTCCACCCATCTCTGTCCTCTCTCCATAAGCAAAAATAGCTCCCTGCCCTCTGTGGCTTCTCTCTCTCCAAGTTCACCTCTCTGTGCCATGTACCTGCCAAGTTCTGTGGTTCAGGTTGTGCAGATTATTGTGTTAATCTTCAAATCAGTTTCCTAGGTGTGCAAGATGGTTTCATGTTGATCTGGCTGCATTTTGGTGATGAGAGATGCAAAAAACTTCCATGCTCTTCCACCATCTTGCTCAACCATAATGCTATAATTATTGATCCATAAAGTTTGACAATGATAGGTACAAGCAGATAGTGACTTGACAAAATTGTATTTATTTTTGAGGGTTTATTTACTTAACATTTTTAAATTAAACAGAATTTCTATAATGTGTATTATTAAACACATCATATATTTTGAAAGTATGGAATTCACAAAAGCATTTATAAGAATTGTGTGCACCCTCTAGATTCATTATATTTTTAAAAATCTGCTTATAGTTTCCAAAATCTTGTTAACTTATAAATGACTATTTATTGATCTCTCAAGACTTTGATCTTTACTCTCATTAAATGTTGCCTTAGGAAAGAATAATACTGTTAATTGAAATCAAAATAAAATATATCAAAAGTATTGAAGATAGATTATATTATTATTAACAACTATTGAGGTTATTTGGAATGCAATCTACAAGTGGTTGTTACTGCTTTTCATTGACCAGGACTTCTTCTGGACTCCTGCTACATTTGTGATCTGTGTCCTATGGTATAATCATCGTTATATTCACACACATGCTCTTCTCTAGTTATATCTTTTACTTTTCACAAAATACCTATTTTGTTTGTTGGTTCATGCATTCCATCATTCATTCATCCATTCATTCATTCAACCTTTGTTGGGAGTTTAATATATTACAGGCATTAAATTAGGTTTTGGGGAACACAGTGTAAAACTAAGACATAATCTTCATCTTTTTAAATTTTTTTTAATGCTTATTTATTTTTGAGAAAGAGAGAGAGACAGAGCATGAGCAGGGGAGAGCAGAGAGAGAGGGAGAAACAGACTCTGAATAAGGCTTCAGGTTCCAAGTTGTCCACACAGAGCCCAATGCGCAGCTCAAACCCACAAACCATGAGATCATGTCTTTAGCCGAAGTTGGGCACTCAACTGACTGAAACACCCAGGTGCCCCCATAATCTTCATCTTAAATAAGCTTATGATACAATGTGAATGGTTGGGGAAGTTGTATAAACATTCAGGCAATTGTAATATGGTGAGCGCAGGCAAGAAATGTGAGCCATGGATAATTTTGGAGAGTTGGTTAACCAAGAGTTAACCTAGAGTCTGGGAAGTCTTCCTGGAGGAAATGGCACTTAAGTTGAAATTTTAAGGCAGAATAGACCATCACCAGATGAAACCGGAGGTTGACTTTAGGTTCTACTTTAGGTAGAGGGAATAGCATACATGAATACCCAGAAGCAAAAAGCAGTAGAATTTTGAGACATTAAGGTAGTCCAGAGTGAGTATATTAGACATTACAGTATAAAGATAAATAATACAATATTTTGTCTTGAGGGTTGTTTTATCTTCTCTAAAGGAGAGAAATGTATCACAGGATCAGAGGAGAATATGTTACGCTACTATATTAATATGTACAAAGTCCTCAAGAATAAGAGAGTAAAAAAGAGAGTACCTTAGTGTGCCTATCAGGGAAGGCTTCACAGAAGAGATGACTTCTCTCCTCCACTTGATCATAGGTTCCTTGAAGGCAAGGGCCATGTCTTTTAAAAATATTGCATTATCTGTTTTGCCCAGCACGGTAACATGTGTCCAGTAAGTTCTGGGTAAATCTCTGGTTTATTGATATTTGTTCCAATGACTCCTGGGAGGCTGAAGCAAAGGCCGGTAGCATAGAATGTGAGTGTAGTGATGACAGCTGAAGTTAACATGAGGACACTGCTATGATCCATGACTGTGGCTTCTGCCCTGAGGCTACATAGTTTCTATTAATTCATTTTACATTCATTCATTGACCAACTAGGTGTTGGAAATTGGTTCAATGCTGGTAAATGTAAAGATTAATTGCTCATGGCCTCACCCTTGACTAAGTTGAACACAGCACTCAGAGATAGAGATGTACATGTATTATAAGATAAATGTGATATGAGAAATGCTCTGACATAGCAGACAGCGCTAAGAACCATGGAAGGAAAAGAAATAATAATTGGGGGTTGGGATGATGAAGTGTGAGTAGGACTTGTCCTTGGTTTCCTTCTCTTCTCTTTCTAGGCCCTTGCCCTTAGTAGTCCATCTGGTGTCATATCTTCCACTAACTTCGATGCAGCTGACTCCCAAATCTATTTCCCCAGCATGGCCTCTTTCCAAAGCTTCATCCATTTATATCTAATTCTTGTGTGACACCTCCACCTAATGTCCTGCTGACACCTCTAACTCAATTTGTTCAATGCTGAGCTCATCGTTTTCCTACAAAACCTGTTCATCACCCTGCCCCCTGTTTTGATAATAGCTCCCCATTAGACCCAGTGATGTGGGCTCTAATGCTCAGGGCTAACCGTTTCCTTTCTCTACCTGTGAATCCACCTCTTTGTGGTCGATTCTTCCTCCATGGTATCACTCACAACATCTTCTCTCATTCCTAACATGGTTACCATAATTCAGGCCTGATTTCTTCTCTCGTGCAAATAACAGACTTTCAGCCATGGGAAAAACAACATGGATACCTATAAAGCAAAAGCAGCCCTCCAAGGTTTATTTCTTGGTGGACACTTTCCAGGCAAGAAGGGAGATTCTGGACTTGTGGTTCCCAACTTGATTACTATCAGGATTACTAGGAAATCATTAGAAAACACTGATGCCTAGGTTCTACTCTCAGAGGCTGTAATTTAATTGATCTGAGGTATGGTCTGGGGCTTTAAAGACCTCTCCCAGTGAGATTCTGATGTGGAATTAAGGTTGAAAACCACTAGGCCAAAAGAACTCAGTTCTCCACTTTTTGAGTGGGATTCCATTGCCATCACTAACTGGAAGAGTGGGCAAAACTCGTGCACACAGTGCAAGATGGAAATTTCCAAAGACTTTGAAAAAGATTAAACAGAAGGAGAATAAACACAAAATATATCAAGTACAAAAACATCATTCTGATGCAATGATAGTCAACTTTCTTCAGTCTGACAGATGAACATGTCAATGCAGCACAATATCCATAGCAGCTGTATAAAAAGAAACATATAAACATAAAGGCATGAGAGCATCTTTCTCTCATACTTGTTTTCTCTGCTTCTAATTTTAATCACTTCACTCATTCTCAAGCATTACTGCCAAATTAATTTTTCTGTAAAACAGTTTTGAACATATCAATCCCTTTCCCAAAATATAATACCTCCTCATTACTTACAGGGAAAAAAAATCAAAAGTTCTTTCCCAATGTATCCTACAATCCACTGTTCCAATTTTGTTTACTATAATTCTCTTTCATGCACTCTTGCCTTCAGGGCTTTGCTTATGCTGTTCTGTATCATTGATTCCTTCCAATTCCACATATTAAAGTGCTGTCATCCTTAAAGATTCTATTCACATACTACCTCCTCCACAAAGCTTTTCATGATCATTTTGGCAGAAAGCAATTTTTCCATCCTTTGAAATAGCATAGTCCTTTTGTAGTCTATAAAACTAATTTATTAATAATGAAAAACTTTTCACATTAAAATTTGTTAGTTCATAAAATTAATTATTTCAAACCATTCAACGTTCATTGAGGACCTGCTGTATGGGCTTTGTGTTAAGGATATACATAGACCATGGCAGACATGGTCCCTGCCTACAATGAGAGTCTGAGCAGGGTACAAGGATTTTAATTAGGCAAGTGACTTTATTATTTGTGATTATGTCTGGGAATTTGAGAGGAAAAAGCAAATGGGTGTCAGACTATAAACTTTAACACTCTGATAAGAAAGTGAATCATCCTTCTAACTAAAACAAATAGGTGGGCCAATGATGATTAGACTATTAATTTTAAAAAGTTCATCTTAGAAGTACATGAGTGAATGAAAAATAAGCCCCTGATTTTCATGAAACAGTCTTGGGGGAGGTGGCCCAGTGAGTATCAGCCTATTGCTTCTGGTAGCTGGAGGTTTGGGGAAGCAGGTGAATCTGAGAAAGCTTAGCCTTGATCATAGCCAGACCTTCTGCAGTGTTCATCCAACTGCTTGGATGATATGATATCTGGGGACTTGCTAAGCATAAGCCGTTGGTGGGTACCCACCAACAGTCAGGTTTTGGACTTAGTGGGATCAGTAACATTGCCTCTGTCACCAGCTGCATCCACCATGTAGGAAAATCTCAGGACAATGAAGGGGGCCCTGTCAGTGACCAGGGTGGGAGGTTGGGGTAGGGAGGAAGAAGTACTACTGCTTCCTGCTTTGTCCACTAAATGAAATAATAAATTATCCTATTTGAGTTTTAAGAGCTTAGTATGAAGCCCTCATTGTAATGACCCCTTGTAGGGGAGTTTGGGAGAATTGATATCTTTCATTTCTCTAGCTGATTTTAAGGAGAAAAAGACCTTTCACAAAGTATTTATCACTTTCCACTTTAGTTAGTCATTTAAATGATGTTTTTATCACCCCTACCAGGCCATAAGTCTTGAAATGCCTACTGCCATTTTTAGTATAGACTAAGTGTTTGAAAGCCAGGGTCAACAAATCTATGGACAATGAGGGTATTAGTTTTCTTTTTTTTTAAGTTTATTTATTTATTTATTTATTTGAGAGAGAGAGAGAGAAGAGAGAATCTGTCAGAGCAGAGACCCATGCAGGACTTAATCTCATGAACTGTGAGATCATGACCTGAACCAAAACCAAGAGTCAATGCTTAACCGACTGAGCCACCCAGGCACCCCAAGGATATTAGTTTTCTAAATCTATTGTAACTAAGCAACACAAAACTAAGAAGCTTAAACAAAAGAAATCTATTGTCTTGTAGTTCTTGAGATCAAGATGTAGGCAATGTTGTTTTTTTTCTGAGTATCTTTTCAGACCTCTCTTTGGCTTGTAGAGGGCCATCTTCTCTCCATGGCCCTTCATATCATCATTCTTTTATGCATGTCTTTGTGTCCAAATTTCCCCTTTTGATAAGGATACCAGTCATACTGGGTTAGAGAAGCCCATCCTAATGCCTACCCTTTAACTTAATTATCTCTGTAAAGACCCATCAGTAAAAAAGACCACATTCTGAGGACTGAGGATTACAAATTCAGCATATGAATTTTTGAGGGCACACACTTCAACCCATAGCAATGAATAAATTCTCTAAAACTCCATATACTCTTATTTTTTCTACTTTCTCCATTTATCAGAAATATTTTAGAGCAGCAGTGGCCAACAGAACTTTCTATGAGGAAGAACACGTTTTCAATGTGAGCTCTTCAATATGGTATCTGCTAGCCACATGTAACTATGGAGCACTTGAAATGTAGTTACTGTGGCCGAAGAGTTAAGTTTTGAATTGCATTTGATCTAACTTAATTTAAATTAATTTAGGGGCGCCTGGGTGGCGCAGTCGGTTAAGCGTCCGACTTCGGCCAGGTCACGATCTCGCGGTCCGTGAGTTCGAGCCCCGCGTCAGGCTCTGGGCTGATGGCTCGGAGCCTGGAGCCTGTTTCCGATTCTGTGTCTCCCTCTCTCTCTGCCCCTCCCCCGTTCATGCTCTGTCTCTCTCTGTCCCAGGGATAAATGGAAAACGTTGGAAAAAAAAATTTTTAAGTTAAATAGCCACATTTGACTAGTGGCTACCACATTGGAGAGCACAGTTTTAGAGATTGGGAGTTGGATTAATTACTCATCAAAAGTAAAAAAATTATATTTCCGTGATTTGAGATCCATAGATCCCATGTGAATTTATATTTTCATTGTGTTTAATATCAGAGATAAATTAGGAATATGTACTCCTCATAGGAATAAGAATGAAGCAAGACAGAAAATGGTCCAAAACCAGAGCTATGAGCCTGTAAGGGCCAGGTATTAACAAGCAGGTGTAATGGCTTCGGTGGAACCAGAATGCAGGCTTTGCCAAATGGCAGCTATCAGACTTCAGTCAGCCACATGTTGGCATGAGGGAAGGTAGTTCCAGTATTCTTGAATCTTCTGATTTTCCACAAAAGGCTAGAAATCTAGGTTTTTGTGTGGAATCTTCTGGTTTTTGAATGTTGGTAACTGATTCTCCAGGAGAATGTTAACATTCTCCAGGCAATCTCAATCTAGTTAAAGTAACCACCAACAAAACATCTGTTGGCTGGATATAACCCCGAGTCTACCAATTTGTGACCTCTGTTTTGAAATAAAAGGTTCAGAGATTTTCTTAGAAGGATTTTCCTTGATTTTATTAGCTGAAAATAATGGGACTCTTAGAAAACATCAAGGGTTACATAACACTCCTGAACAATGAGTTCTTTTTACACATTCCAATTTAGAGAGAATCAAAATGATGGACATTTAAAATAAGTGTATGATGAATTTCAGGATTGGCTAGCTTCCAGAAGCTTCCAAAACTTGCACTGTGCTATGATATTCCCAGGACTAGCAGATGTGCTCCTGTCTCTGATGTGTTCCCATGAGTTCAATTCAGAGAACAAAAAGGAGGGACCAACAGAAGGGAGATTGGTAATTCACAGTTTTGCAGATGCTTAGATCTCTTCTTGACATATAGGAACTCTTTAAAAAGTCATAGGGTAATAAGGGTAGTAAATTTTTTGTCTCCTATAAAAACACTTGTTTTTACCAGAGAGAGACAGAGAGAGACAGAGAGAGAAAAACCAAGAAACATACTCTTAACTATAGAGAACAAACTGATGGTTACCAGAGGGGAAGTGGGTGGGGGATGGGTGAAATAGTCAATGGGGATTAAGGAGGGCACTTGTCGTGATGAGCACTGGGTGATGTATAGAATTGTTGAATCACTATGCTGGTACACCTGAAGTTAATATAACCCCGTGTGTTAACTATACTGCACTTAGAATAAAATGAAATGAAATAAATAAAAATAGAAAAAAACCACTTGTTTTTACTTAAAAATGTCTTTTGTTCATAAAATTAGTTTTTCAACAATTTAGCATTCCCTGAGCACCTGCTTCCTGCCAGGTCACGGGCCACATGCTCGGGATGGTGCACAGGCCGGGCCAGACATGGCCCCTGCCCATAGCAAGATTCAGAGTTGAGGAGGGTGGTTGGACTTTGGCATATATATTCTTCAAGGCATTGATGCCAATGATAAGAAGTACTGTGAAATTGAAGTGCGAGTGCTAGGAGGTCCTGCAACGTGGAGTCCTAACGATCTCTGGGGGAGTGAGTGGGAGCATAAGCGTTAGCTCAGAAAAGGGGGAGGGAGAAGCAGGGCAGGCATGTGAAGTCCGAGGGATGGAGATGAGGTTGTTAGTGTCCAGGAACTGAAAGCACACCCTGTGGCTGGCAGGTAGGTGAAAGTAAGCAGGAGGGGGGGTCAGGATGAGGCTGGTCAGGTGGCATGGAGCTTTGATCTTTCATGAGCAAAGACAATGGTCTAAGATGCACTCTACGGCAAAAGCAATAGGTCCAACGAAGGCATCCTATAGAGGCTGTGAGAGAACTGGGCCCTCTGAGCTAAGCAAGTATGAGACATGGCTAGTCCTCTGTGAAGTTTAACCTCAGTGCAAAATCCCAGTATAAAACTCTCTTTTTTGAGCAGCTTAAATCCCATTGTGCTCATTTTGCCCCACCCCGGGAATATTTGGCAATGCCTTCTGCTAAACATCCTATAATGTACAGGGAAGCCCTCACGGCAAAGGATTATAGGTCCAAAACATCATTAACACTAAGGTTGATATACCCCAGGTTAAAGTGAACATCAAAGGGATTAATGGGGCTGGGAGCAGGTAGGGGTGTCACGAAGAGGGAGCAGGGACAATACCAGCAGCTATATGGCTGAGTTTGCAAACATGAAGTTGTATTAAGATACAAAAATTATGTGTTAGTAATTTGCTTCTTTCTTCTGCCAATGGCGTCTCTCAAAATATCCAGTCTAGGCCAATCAGCCTTATTTACCATAATAACCCTGGCTCTAATTCTGTCTGCTTTACATCAAAATAAGTGTTAAAATATTGACTGAATAAACAAATGAACATCGACGTATTCCCAGAAAATGAAATTTTGCATAATTACAGTAACTATTGAGCTACTAATTTCTGCAAGGCACATTCTAAACTTCGATTGGATTCTTACAAAAGCCTGACAAGGGAATTATTAACTATAATTTACAGAGGAAGAAACAGAGGCTCGGGGATGTTAAGACCCTTGCTGAAGGTCAAACAACAATTGAGTCTCTTTGATACCACTGCCTGTCCTCTCTCATTGCTCTGAAAGGGATTTGGCATTGCGAGTGGGACGTAAACCAAATTATAGTTGCCTTATCCATCAGTGGGAATCAGGTATGGTTGCATATGTGAAAAACCCCTAAGGGTAACCCACTATCTAAGGATTTCATTTTAATGCACATAAGTCAAGTCCAAGGTAGGTAGAGTGACTCCAAAGATATCAGAGGTACAGACTCTTTCCATCCTTACTATCCTTCCTTAGCACCTAGTCTCCATTCTCAAGGCTGTGTCATGGTCCATCACATCCGCGGGGGCTCCAGCCATCCTGCTGGTCAGAAAAAAGGAAGAATGGGGTAAAAGAAGAAAGGGTGCTACCTCTTGCTTGATTCAATTCATTTCTAAGTAGCGCCGCTGGAATTTCCACCTAAATGCTTTAGCTTACGTGTCATTGGCCACTCCCAGGAAATGTAATTGACTTTTTTGGCTGAGAGTGTTGCGGCCATCAGGGAAGAAGGAGGGATGCGTCCTTAGGAGGTAAGCAGCCATCCCTGCCAGACCATAGCAGTGGCGAGCACATTTGAAACAAAGTTTAAAGGTTTCTCATGTGGTTGAAAAATCCCAGGAGAAAAAGCAGTGTGCCAATTTAGTTACTGTGAGTTGTGTTTGGGCCCACGAAGCCCAGTAAGACTCCACTCTGCTCTAATGAGGCACAACGGTTAAATGTTGAAAGTAGGAGGCTTTTGCTTCTCTCTGTTCTCTCTGTCTCCTCTCTCCCACATTTGGCCTGCCCTCCTTCCAGGCCTCTCCAGGTTGAGCTCCTTTCCATTTATTCTCTGTCCTCTATCTTTTGCTTCTGGACTTCTGCTTTGGTCTCTTCTCCACACATGGAGGTTCTGCAAAGCATCGCACAGGTAACGGTCATGCCACCAGCCTCAGGTCTTATCTTCTTTGTTGCCTGCCTTTGTCCTTCAGCTCTGCTACTTTGTGGAGACCTGACTCGTGTCCTTCTGAAAACTCTGCCTCCAGACATGTAGTTTCCATGCAGACGATTGCAGCTGTAATTCCAGACTTACTTGAAGGCTGCTGGAAGACAGTCTCCACACTGCCCTGTGAATCTGCCTCCCCTATTCTCATTCAGTTGGTCATTCTTTATTCATTTCCATGGCTCTTGAACAACTACTCTATGTCAGGCCCTTTGAAAGGCTGAGCGGGTCCTCCATCATTCCTTTCTTGTGGTGCTTTGTGTCTAGCGGAGAAGACACATGCAAATCATGGAGCCATCACTCATCCACAGTTACACATTTTGGTACGAACTGTTAGAGAATGGAGTTATGAGCATGTAAAACAGGAGTCACCTTGGTTGGAAGAGCCAGGGAAGTTCCGCCCAAGGGAGCAAGAGGGATGAATGGCAGTTAGCCAGGCAAATTCGATGAAGCATGTTCTAGCAGAGGAAACTGCATATACAAGCAACAGATGGGAGAGAGGGGAGAGAGGTTTTCTACCCAGCACTGCTCACTATTCTTGGATCATGAAGACAGACAAAAACTCTGCCTTCAAGGAACTTATATTTGAGTGAGGAGTATCCACAATGAATACAAACACCTAAGATACTTCTGGTCCCGACCGACTGCCGAGGGAGAACGTCTTTGTTTGAATGATGCAGAGAGGGTCCGTGTTGTTAGAGGGCAGTGAACAAGTGAGGCATGGATGAGGGAGCATTCTGAGAGGCAGCTAGTGACCACCCAGGCCTTGTGAGTGATGGTAAGGTCTTCTGGAGACCCTAGGAAGCCTCTGGGATTTGTTAAGTAGGAAGATGACTCCATAAGATTCACACTTGAGAAAGATGACCGAGGTCTTGAGAGTAAGCTGTGTGTATCAATGGAACGGAAATCCACGGACTGGATGAGATCCCTGTGGAGCAGAGGCCAGGTGCTCAGCTATGAACTCGGAGAGGACGCCAGCTTTATGCTGTGACCCGGGCAAGTTACTTACACCTCATTTTCCTCACCATACACTGGAAGCTATGGGAAGTGCTCCCACGTTCATGGTGACCATTTAACGAGATGATATTTTACTCAGCCTTGTACAAAACCTTGCGTATGGTTTACACATCAAACACCTCTTGTCCTTCCCCGTGCATGCTACTCGCCTCTGACAAATGACACAAGATCTTGGGGCGGGGGTGTGGCACGTTTTGATCACATGGTGCCAATTTTAAACGGGGACCCAATGGACTAGATGGCACGTCTCACAAAGTCTTGAATCATCCTTCAGTTAAAAGTGAGGAATATGCTGGTGTTCCATCTGCACTGTGAACTTTCAAAACGTTTTGGAGACAACTCCATGCAGCTTTCCAGTGCTTCAAAACCCTCAGCCTCCCCCCACTGTCTCTGCAGGCATGTGAAACGAAGGGTTGCTAGAACTGGAAACAAACAAAGACTGGGAGGGTCACTGTGGTGGACGTGAATGAGATAAAGAATTCCTTCACAGTCTTTGTAAAGTCAATTTCCCTTTATTTCTCTAACATCTTTCGGCAAAATCTGGTGGGTCAGCATGGGCTCGGGCACTGGCCCAGCTCCCCATCTTTAGCCCCTGGCTCCAGGTCCTATTATTTTGTCTTGCTCAGAATTCTCGTTCTAGCCTACAAGTCTCCTACCTTGAACACACCCAAGAAACCCAACGAGTGACTGACATGAGAGAAGCAAACCAGACTGCATGAAAGCTGTAAACCCCCCACTCAGCTTACTCTCTATATGAAAGAATCAATTGGTTCTAGGGGATCAAAACTGGTTATAACAACTGCTGGGATCTTGCTTCCACGAAGGGCATTCTGAATGATAATGAGGCAGTTCAATAAGGGACGGGCAATTAGAAGATTGTGGTAACATAAAACGTATTGCCAAGGCAATTTTTCTCAATTGGAATGAGACTATCTTTGGGTTTTTGGATTCCTTTACTGCTGGACGACCAAAGGACATTCCATAACCTGATGTTCCTGCATGAAATTATATTCCGTCTACCGGGGCAGAAAGAAGGTAAAAAGTTGCAAGCGAGAGAGAGAGATGTTTCAATTCATAAAAAATGGAACTCAACTGGACTGCTAGAAAGACCCTTCCCTGTGATGGGTTGTGCGTAGTCAAACTGAGACACATTGGTGCATAAAAAGAGGGACTTCTCCGGTCTAAAGCATTGCTCAGGGAACTGGGCAAGGCTGGCATAAATAGATGGGTGTGCCCTCAGCATAGGAAAGTAGAAGTTGTTTACCACACAGAGCTTGGATCACATGAAGAATAAATGAGATAATGCAAGAATCAAAGTTAGATTAAGCTGTGATTGATGATAATTGAAGTGTAGTATAGGGAAAAATTACCAGCCTGTATCTAAGTGTTCACATTTCTATAAATCTTGCTCTAAATTGTGATGCATGATCTATACATGCTAGTAATGAACAGACACATAATTTATATTATTCCTTTCATACAGAGTTAGGTCTTGTAGGGAATAGTCAGAGATTTGCTTCCGTGCTGATTTAGGTTTGTTTCTCCTGCTCAGTCTTACCTTTGAGCTTGGGAAGTCTGACTAAAAACACCACAATTCATCTGCTGGCAGTTTGCCAACCTGTGTCTTGGGAAAGTATAATCTGTTTCTTCCAGATAGATCATGTAAACCTAAAACCTATTAACCGTTATAGCCAGCCTGAGCAATAGAAGACAGTATGTTAGAGCGGGACTGCTCAAAGTCCCATCTGTAGACTGATAAGAAAAGTACCGAAATTGAGAGCAAGGCTGGTAGGGTTGTTTACAGTAATTTAATGTTGCCATGATACCTAAGCTCATCACACCAAATGAGACCAAGAATCACCTTCGATGATTTGAAAACTAAAACAAACAAACAAAAATCACAAAATAAATACGCAACCAAAACAACCAGTCCTTCATCACAAGAGTATGAGAAGTACCAAGTTAAAGAAACCATCATGAGTCAATATGGTCTGCTTTTCACTTTGCTTCTAACACATGGACCTACCTGATGAGAACAGTCACCTACTTGCCTGAGTTGGAATCACTTGACCGCCACCTGGGAACCTGCTATAGGCTCTCGAAACAGTCCTTTCTCAAGAATGGGGAAAGGAATGGAAATTTAAGAAGGTCAAGCTCAACACTTACCATTCCAATGTATATATTTTAATGTTTATTTCTTTATTTTGAGAGAGAGAGAGAGAGAGAGAGCCTGAGTGGGGGAGCTGTCAGCACAGAGCCTGATGTGAGGCTTGAACCCATGAACTGTGAGACCATGATCTGAGCCAAAATCACAAGTTGGGCACTTAACTGCCTGAGCCACCCAGGTGCCCTGCCATTCGAATAGATTTTCATTGATCACGATACAGCAGCTATTGTGGATTCTAGGGCTATAAATATAAAAAAGAAGTTCTCCCTGAATCAGAGAACTTAAAAGTCTAGTTGGAAAGAGCAATGAACAAACAATTACAATAGAATGTGATTAAGCAACAAAACTTTGTCCTCTCTTTCCTCCCCTCCTGTCCTGTCTTCCAGAAATACTTACTGCTCATTATTTTATTTTTATTTTATTTATTTATTTATTTATTTTTTATTATTAAAAAAAATTTTTTTAACGTTTATTATTTTTGAGACAGAGAGAGACAGAGCATGAATGGGGGAGGGTCACAGAGAGAGGGAGACACAGAATCTGAAACAGGCTCCAGGCTCTGAGCTGTCAGCACAGAGCCCGATGCGGGGCTCGAACCCATGAACCGCGAGATCATGACCTGAGCCGAAGTCAGACGCTTAACCGACTGAGGCACCCAGGCGCCCCACTGCTCATTATTTTAAAAACCATGTGTTATGCTGAAGATATAGTGTTGAAAAAGGACATTACCTTCCCTCTCACACAAAGATTACATCTTTGTCAGAAAAAAGCCATAAACTAGGGAACCACAGAATTTAATTAATTACTTCTATTAACTGATTAATTTATTCAATGAGCAGCTATTACTGCAAGGTAAAGACAGCCATGAAACATGTGCTAGGGAGATCTAAACTTGACTCAACTTAGGGCGAGGATGATTGAGCCAAGTGGGGAAAGTGTCCATGAGGGTGGAATTTTTGAGCTGAATTCTAAAGGGTGAGTGGGAATTATCCCAGCAGAGACAAGGACAAATGGTGTCTTAGGCAGAGACAGCAGTGTGTTCAAATGTCCTGTGGCAGGAAAGGAACAAATGTGGCTCAGGTGCTATGACAGAGAGGCTTAGCTTGCAAACCGAAGACTGATGCAATGTACATCTTACTTATACCTGTTAGTCTGGCTCTCACATTATGCCTTTTTTTCCCTCCCCGTAAATCAAGAAGCCCAAGTAATTGGATTCATGCCTATTCTCTTAATCAGGAGAATGTCTTGCTTTAACAAATTGGAGCCCTTTCTTTCTTCTGGGAACTCCCCTTCTCCCAGTCCATGGCCGGGACCTTCGTGATGGATTTTATTACCCCATTCTTGATCGTTGGATTAAATTCACCCATTTAGAAAGCACTTCCCCTCTGCCCTAGCCTTCCTTTGCTTTGGCTAAACAACACTCCTGGTCAGTTGTCTCTACTACTAATTAATGCTGAGCCTCCCATCTCCTACCTTAGCAAATGTTGTAAATAGAACACCCAGCTGGCTGAAAGAAGTCTCCCTCTCATCGTTGGAAGCATAGCCCACTTCCTCAGCGTTTTCTCCAACTCAGGAGTTCTGGCCTTTTCTATCCCCTTCAAATATCACTTCTCTATTCAAATCCTGTTTCAATTTATAGGATGTTCTCATAAACTATGGTAGAAAAAAGAGAGTGTACTTTGGGTCCAGATCACTAAGAAATCAAATCCAACTCTGACACTTCCTACCTGTGTGACCCTGGGAAAGCAAATCACCCTCTCTGAGGTTTAAACTGAGTGTAGAGGTTTATGAAATGCTTAGCCTCTAGGCTTATTACAACCATTAATTGAGGCATCGTATTTAAAGCGTGTAATTCTCAGTGAATGATTCTCTTTTTAGCCACCTAGCTTGTGTTTTAAAGCTTATTTGATCATGATAAAAACTAACTCAGAAAAGACTGTAGCCCTGCATCAGACAAATGAATGGAAACTCACATTGTTAATTACAGCCTCAGCCCTCCTGGCTAAGGAGTCTGATGCAGACACATGTTGTGTTTTTATTAATATTTCATTTAGCCAACATCCTATCACAGAAGCCAGTCTATCTCCATGAACTTCACTTTAACTTTTTTATTAGCTTATTAATGGGATTGGGGAGATGGATATCATTTAATGGGACATTTCTCCCTCCCTATAAAAAGCATGACATTCATAAATTAAAGAGGTCATACATTTGCATCTGGCTGAGGGGGTCATCTGGCTGGCTCTGATTTGTAATTCTGAATTCTGCCCTGCTGTGAAGTCTGGGAAGTGAGGAAGAGAGAGAAGAAGATAAACCGGGGTGGGGCAAGGAGACAGAGAGGTGGGGGTCTGTGGATGAGAAAACAGAAGCAAAGCTCTTTCCAACATAAGGAGATTAACTCAATGCAGTGTGATAATATGAGCCTGGGTCATGGGGAAGGAGGGCTAGGAGATCAGACAGAGCAACAACTGAGAGTCTTTGAATCAAGCACTTCTAGTCTGATAGGCAGGACAGAAGGTTTCAAGTGAGTTGGAAAGTATGGGTGCCTCCAGAGTGAGTGTCACTGTGTGAGGGTACAGAGCTTCAAAAGGCACAGTCCTTGACCTAGAAGAATTGCTGATCTATCGGAGGAGAGGGACAGTCAATACGATATTATCAGAACAATGCACTAAGTGCCATAATGGAAATATGTTCTATGAGCACTGATGATGAAGATGTAAAGTCCTTCTGGGGACACCAGGAATGGCATTACAGAGGAAGTGCCCGCCTTAGGTCAGTTCACAAGAAGCAGAGCCTGCGATGGGGATTTATTTAGGATGCATTCTTAGAGGAGTCAGGTAGTAAGGGAAGTAGGATAAGAAAGAGGAAACACTCAGGCAAAGATGTGCTTTCAAATTACACCATAGAGGTTGTCCTACCTAAGGTAAGGACCAGAGTGGCTTTTTTTTTTTTTAGTTTATTTATTTTGAGAGAGAGACAGAGAGAGGAGAGAGAGAGAGAGAGAGAGAGAGAGAGAGAGAGAGAATGTGCACAAGTAGGGGAGGGGCAGAGAGAGAGAGGGAGAGAGAATACCATCACCGCAGAGCCTGATGCAGGGCTCAAAACTCATGAACCATGAGATCATGACCTGAGCTGAAGTCAAGACCCGAACGCTCAACCAACTGCACCACCCAAGTGCTCCAGGACCAGAGCTTTTACTCACCCTCATCAGTCAATCATTTGCCTTGGGTGGGTTGTTGGTGTGTGTATTCACATTCTAGAAATCTTGAGGGGAGGTGGCTCCTAAAAGCCAAGGGTGAGCTTGGGAAGGGAGCTGTGAATAGTTAGCATTAGCAGCCACTATCTGTAGACACTAATAGTTGAGTCCCCCAGTGCTCTACATGGAAACTCACACATCTGCTAGAGTAACAGTTCAGGGGGCTCCTTTGCTGTGATGAGTTGGAAGATGCTCCAGCATCCCATGGAGAAGCAAAAGCATGCACAAAGACCCAGAAGAGTTGGCAGGATCAGTTTTCCTTAGAAGACACCAGTGGTCAGGTGTGGGCGAGAAGGGGGTGCAGAATACATAAAGCAAATCTGGTTTTGAATTCTGATTGTTGTCTATTGGCTGTGTGCCCTTCACAAGATACATTACTTTCCCTAGCCTCAGTGTCCTCATCTGTTGAATGGGTGTGATAAGACTACCTTTCAGGATTATTTCGAGCCTGAAATGAGGCAACGAAGGGAAACCACTGAGCACAACACCTGCAGCATATTAACTTTCAATAAATGGGAGTCACCCCCATGATTATAAAGTGGGAAATACTGACTGAGTTTTGAAAATCTTGAATTCTGTTCCAAGGACTTTGGATCTTGTCCAGAAATAATGATGATGGTGGTAACAATAACCACAGCAACACTAAGCATTAAGAAGTGAAGTAGGAAACCAAAGCAGTCTCTTAAAAAGTAAGAAATTTGTAGGTCTATGCTTGAAAAAGATACTTTGGTCAACTCTGGGGAGAATGGATGGGTGAAAGGAAGAGAGGATGGGCAGAAGAACTAGTTATAGGACTCTCTCAATAGATCAGGCAAGAGACAACAAGGGTTTAAACTAGGTCTAAAGCATGGACCAGGAAGGGACTGAGCCAGGACCAGAGCAAAGCTAATGAAATCCCATAGCAACAGGGCTCAAACAGCATGCTTGGGACTCTGCTACTGCTCAGATGAGCCCCTCTTACTACATGCAGTATAAAGGCAGTAAAGAGTGGCATCCTGCTCTGGGTAAGACCTTTCATTAATGGGAAATTGGCTCTGTGGTTGCATGTGGCCCTTGGTAAGGATGATTTCAGTGATGCTCCCAAGCCTTCTCTGTCACTTGTATTGAATTTCTGTGTACTCTAACTCATTAATAAAGGGACAAAGGAGGAACATGGACATATTTTACTCTCCCCATTATCGGGCAGAGTTTTGTGATGAAACTCATTGAGCATAATGAAATCGCTATTTCTGCTGAAAGCCCATCTCTATATAGATTGACCTTGTTACAATCCTTGATGAAAATGGGGAAACATGCTGTATTAAGTTGGTTTTAAAAGGGCCCTCTAGTGTGACCCTGCTGTGGAGAAAATCAATAGACATATCTCAAAAGATAAATACAAATAAAAAAGTCCTGCTCAACTTTGCTGAATTTCCACCTGTCCTCAGCAGTAAGATGATTGGAAGAAAATTCATTACCTCTAGAGGATACTGAGTTAAATTTAGTGGTGAGCCACATCTCTTCCAGCTCTAACATTCTGACCTCTATGACTTCCCAAATTATATTTATCAGAAGGGAAGCTAATGGTTCTAACATTTATTGAGCCATCACTCTGTGGCAGGCATTGTGCTAAACACTTTAGATGTGGTATCTTATATAGATTTCATGGTAACTGTATATAGTGTCTACTATTGCAATTCCCATTTTACAGATGGGGGACACTAGAGATTGATGAAGTCAGAGAAGGAGGAAGGAGGACTGAGATCAGGAGCCAATACATAGGGTTCCAAACTCTGTGAACTCTGATTTCTGTCCTTTGCCCCTTCCTTTCACTCATCACTAATGATGCTAATCTTTTGACATTCAGAACAAATCCCCCACCTGGTCACTTAGATATTCATTAAAAGTCCTGGATGTAATCTCTCTGGTTGTCAACCAACTATTACAGCGCTTACTCTTGCCATGAGCTTCAGAGACATGATCCCCATCATCCTGTGCTAATTCTGTGCTTAGTTAATGGATGGGATTCATCACCTCAATCACAGTTACAGCCTAAACGGTGGGAACTGCTTTCTGATCCTGTGTTGCCCTCCCACCGTCCATCAACAACTTGATGTGACAAGGACCCAAAAATAGCTATTTTTTCTTTCGAACAAAATTTTTTTTGGAATAATCTGACAATTGCTTGCCAAATCTTGTTACCTGTACTTTCCTCACTGTTGAACATAGACAACTCCAGGGATTTATCCTAGAGGAATGCCTAGCCCATTGAGAGATGGCTACAAACATTGTGAAGGATAGTACCATATGTCACAGGATATGTGTATGTGTAGACCTCTACTTAAAAAGAAATGTAGGTAAGATTCCTTGATAAGTATAGATGGCCATCTATGTTATAATTCTACCACTGTGTAATGAGTGCCTACATTGAGCTGGGCACTTGACCGAGAGCTGTCATGCAGCATTAGCTAAATACAGTATTAGCCTTACTTACCTTATCACTTAGGAGAGAGAATAAACAGATAATTACCTTTATGTATCTTTTTCAGAATTTATGTATGACATCTTTGTATACTGATACCTGCATCTTGATAGATAAATATGAACCTATCTGGAGGTAGGAAACATGTAACGCATATTAATTTATCGATTGATTCAACAAACATTTGTGGAGCATTTGCTATAGTATACGACAGTCCTTACAGGTGACATACACTCCTGTTTCTGGGGAAAGAGGCTCATTTTTACAGACACTATGTCAGAGTAAATTCAGAAAAATGTAGACTGCTTCCCAAGACCTAATTTCCACACACCTTTGTTTGCATCTGAGCTCCCAGCAGCTACTAGGTAAGTGACTTTGTGTACGTTATTTCTCTCTGCTTACTCTCACCTGTAAAATAGAAATGATAATAGTACATACCTTAGAGGGTGTCTGTTAGGATGGAAAAATATATTGCATGTTAAAAGGCTTAGTTCAGGCACACTGGAAACCCTTAATCCCTGCCCGTTACTATTTTTTAAAACTGGAGAAGCTGGGTCAGGAGAGTAGATGCCTAGTAGCAATTACTCTCTGATGGTTTTCTGCTGGAGACCTTTTGAGACAACCTCCAGGTTCTTCACATCCTCCTCTCTTTCCAGGAGGATCACAGATCCCCAATGAATGGGATTAGAAAAGATGCTGTCTGTTCCATTCTGCTATGGAGCTGCTATTTACCTATGAGCTTAAAGCCAGAGCTCCAAGTGGTGAAAAAAAATTTCTGTTTCCAGAGAGCTGGAAATTTCCTTTTCCCTGAGCACCTTCCACATTAGACTTTCGGACCTGAGCAGGTGGCACGATGCTAAGGGGAGTCCTGAAGGAGAGTTAAGTGGAGCCAGAACGACTCCCAGAGCATGAGGTAGATGCCTTTACCTGGGTGATTGGATTGCTAGGTTTCTGAGATATGACCTGAAGAACAAAGAGCCAGAGTTTACTAGTTGAGCCTAGAAATCACCAACTGCTTGCTACAACCAGAGAAGTGAATTAAATTCACTCTAGTGAAAGTTTCAATACTTGACACTCAGGCGTATGTTTTCTTTCCTGCTGTCCAAAGCTATCTAACCTCTGAATGGCCATTTGGACTTCTCTTAATGCAATTTAGACTTCATAGTAGTAGACGGGTGTGTGTGTGTGTGTGTGTGTGTATGTGTGTGTGTGTGTTAGCCCCCCAGTGGGTCCTTAGAAATAAATTCCTTCAGCCTGTCCATCTTTACATCCTTGTTGTTTGTGGTAGAGCATTAGCACACAGTAGGCATTCAATAAAATGTCATTATCACTATTTATTGAGTTAATGAAAAAGTGACTTTAACCCACAGTGGCTCCATAGTGCTTCTAAGGTGAAGTTTAATGATTTCAGTTTGGCAATTGCATTTTCTTGTTGATTGAGGAATGGGAGAGTCACATCTTGAATATCCAGCTCTTTCTGCCTTTCCCGCCCCCAATGAGCCTTCTATAAGGAGGCTCCTCCTTTTCCCGATGCAGCTAACTCACCTCCTCCTCTGTGTTGTTTTCTTCTTAGATTTGTCAATTTGAGAATGCAGTCTCTAACCTCCCCTGCCCCCAGCCAGCCATCTCTCACATCTGGGGGGAAATGCCACACACTGTTTTATGTTCATCATGATTTTTTAGCTCCCACCGGTCATCTCTCTTCTAAACTTAATTGCTAAACATCTGTCTCTATCTTGTGTTGCAGAATTTGTTAATATAGACCAATTTATTCCCTTCTTAATACTTGAAATTATATTTAACCCATCTAGATCATAGGCTCCCTGAGGGTCAGAACCAGTATTTCTTTTTTCCTGGAACCTTCCTTCATATTCCGTGTAGCACCTAGCATAATATCAGGTATTAAGAAGCATAGTAATTATAGATTTATTAGAGGTTCTTGCCTTGTGTAAAAATAACAGGGTGGAGATAGAGATGGAAAGAGAGAGAGAGAGAAAGGGAGAGAGAGAGAGATAGAGATAGAGAGAGAGAGAGAGAGAGAGAAACATATCCTATTTCCTGTGCCAAGGAGTTTTCTTGTTAATAGTATTCCACTCTCGAAGCTCCCTGTTCAAGGATGGAGTACCTATTACGATCATCTGCATAAATAATATATGCTAAAATGCTTCTCTGTGCCACACATATTGACCTTGTTTAATAATGGATGATGGACTCCAGTACTACCCTGGAACCATGCTGACACAGGTTTGTGCCCTTGCCGCAGGCTTATATTTATAGCTTTTGTTTTCTTAAGCCTGAAATTTAACTTGATTTTTTATGGAAGGATATTTTTCCCCTGAGGCTCTTATATGATACTGGAAACTGAATTCAATAAGGCAAGTACGGTGTAGATGAAGGGGAGGAATCTCACTCCATCATCATAAAGAAAGCCAAGCTTCCTTCCCTTAAATGATGTTCCTGGCATGTTCCTATTTGGATCATGATTTTTTAAAACCTCCTGATTTCCCAAAAAATAACCCACACACATTTAGTGAACACTTACTAAGTGCCAGGTTCACTTCATAGCACTTTACTTGGATCATCTCGTTTAATCCTTAAAAGAATTCCATGAGGGGAGAACTGTGATTATTTGTATCCTACGGACGAGGAAAACTGGGATACGGGAGGTTCAGTAATGTGTGAAACACACCTGCAGAGAGGCAGTGTTATGATTCCAACATCAACAGTCTGAATCAAAACCTTATGCTCTAGGGGCACCTGCATGGCTCAGTCAGTTGAGCATCCGACTCTTGGTGTCAGCTCAGTTCATGATCCCAGAGTGGTAGGATTGAGCCCTGTGTAGGTTCTATGCTGAGCGTGGAGCCTGCTTGGGATTCTCTCTCTCTCTCTCTCTCTCTCTCTCTCTGTCTGTCTCTCTCCCCTCCCCCACTCACACTCACTCTCTCTCTCTCTCTCAAAATAAGAAATAAAAGTAAATAAAACAAAACCTTATGGTCTAAATCGCTACGATAAACTGACTTTCTGTTTGTACGTCCACGTAGCGGAAAATGGCTGGCGTTTCTTTCTAAGCATCTATTGGTGTGCCAACAGCACTTCACTTTTCCCTTAGACACCCTCACTCCTAAGCTTTCTGTTCACACTTTGTTCATAGTGAATAAGTTAGCGATGGGCCTTTGACCCAAGTCAAGTGCGAGATTGATGGAAAAACAAAAACGATCTAAATTTTTCAGCTCCCCTGTAGCCATGCCCTTTGCAATGTGACTTTGAGGCTCTTACCAGTAAGTTCCTCCTTCAATACGCAATGGCTTTGTGACTTAGTGTGGTTAACAGAATGCAGCAGAAGTGGTGTGTTAATCCCAAATCTAGACCTCAAGGTGTCTTGTGAATTTTCACCCTCTTTCTTCAAGTCATGCCACCTAGAACCATGAAAAAAGTCTGGGCAAAAGTTACTGGACAATGAAGAGATGTGTGTAGGAGAACTTGGCTGTTCTAGCTCAAGTTACTCTAGAATAGTCAGTCTGCCACGTAGAGAGCCCATGCAAGGTCAGTAGAACCAGTTGTCCCACAGCTGACGTCAGATGCACCCATTAACCCATCTGAGACTCACACAACCATCGAGCCGATCTGCAGTCTCATTCACAAGAATTATCGTCGCCATTTAAATAATGTTTTAGGCTGATTTCTTATGAAGCAATAGCTAACTAACATATCTGCCTAGAAGAGAACTTCTGAAAATTTTGTATTGATATCTATTCAATAATATCATTAAGGTATTAGGATTTAAGCTGAAACAGTTGGTGGTCATTTCTGTTTGAGAAGAGATTGCTTGGGGGAAAAAAATGCCAGTGCAGAAGAAACAGATTTGAAAGATTAATTAAACACTTTTGTGTTAACATTCTTTATTCCGCCAATGCCCGAACGCAGTATGTTCCTTTTTTTAAAACTTTCTTTTATGTATTTTTTAAGTTTATAATTCTAGTTAGTTGACGTGCAGTGTTATATTAGTTTCATGTGTACGATATAGTGATTCAACATGAATCCAGTATATCTTTGAATTTTCTTGTAACATCGCTAATGAATTCCCTTTATTCCCTTATTTTTACTTTTTCCTTAATGTAACTTGATTTTGTTGTCTGTCTCTTATTAAACAAGAGTCCTGATTAATATGATCACTGTAGACTTCACAATAGCTTTAAAGGACATCACCAAATCCCTTACCTTTCTCTGTCCTTTTGCTCATACACCCTCATCTGAGAATGTCCTCTACTCGTATCTTTACCCATGTCTTTATCATTTTATCCCTAAGCCTTGCTTCAAAATCTTATGAAAGTAAGATCAAGAAGTAAAAATGGGGTGAATTAGCAGAAGCCAGAATGGAAGATAACAAAGAATAGAGTAGGAGGAATACCACAGCTTTGGAGCAGGGAAATGAGTCAAGGTCAAAGTCATTAATTCATACACTGTGCAAGCAGTTGTTGAGTAACCCTATATATCTAGAACTGTGCTAGGTCTTGGGGATCTAGAGGAGAAAACAGACAATTCTCCTGCTCCAAGGAAGCTTATTTTTTAGGGGGGAGATAAATACACACAAAAAATGAATGAGCAAATGGATAAGATAGTTTCAGAAAAGGATATGTAGTTTATTCTCAATACATCAAGGTGGCAGAAGGAAAGTGACTCATGTGGAATGAGAGTGGATAGGAGCCCCAGAGGCCTCCCTAAAAAGTGATATTGATTGGAGACAGGAGAATGAGAAACAGCCCAGCTTAAAATAATCTGAGGGAGAGACATTTCAGGTAGTGGTAAATCCAATACAAAAGTCTGAGATTAACACAAGTTTTTGTATCTTGAGAACCATGGAAAAAGTGTAGTAAAGTGAAGGGAGTGTGCAAGGACTTGCCAAGAGTTGGGGTTGGGGAAGTGGCCAGAGTCAGCCATAGTTAATAGGAGTTTGGATTTTATTCTGCATGTGATGGAAGGTTTTTGTGGGTTTTTAATAGAAGAATGGCAGGATCAATTTTACAGGTTTAAATTATAAAAGTTATATGAAGAGTGGATCGTAGGGTCAAGAGTGATCACAAAGAGAGATCTGTTAAAAGGCTTTGTGGAAGTTCAAGTGAAAGGTGGTGGTGAAAATTTAGACTACAGAGGAAGCAAAACCTATAGATGAGATGAGGAGGATTAGAATCAGTGCAGCCACACAATAGAAGAAAGAGATCAGGAATTATCAGCACAGCTTTACTACACACATACAGACATACACAAAGACACACACACAGATGTAGACACACAGACACACACACACAAGTAAATCTCATTGATACTCATATTGAATTTGAAGTCAAAATCACCTAAGTTTAAAAAACTGAGCAGCTATTTTAAACGTCTATTATGCTTTTGTGTTTCTAAATTTTTTTTTTCAACGTTTTTTATTTATCTTTTGGGACAGAGAGAGACAGAGCATGAACGGGGGAGGGGCAGAGAGAGAGGGAGACACAGAATCGGAAACAGGCTCCAGGCTCCAAGCCATCAGCCCAGAGCCTGACGCGGGGCTTGAACTCACGGACCGCGAGATTGTGACCTGGCTGAAGTCGGACGCTTAACCGACTGCGCCACCCAGGCGCCCCTATGCTTTTGTGTTTCTAGATGAAACAAGTTTATGATAAATATCCAAGACATATTCAGAGTCATATACACACATTTAACATTATAAAATTAGAATGGTCATGCTATGTATCTAATTTTATCTGATTTTTCACTTGACATTAAATTTATGTATTACACACATATTTATTGAATGCCTATTATATACAAACTACCTTTCTAGAGATTAAGGATGAAAGCAGAAGACAAAAGAAACAAACTTGGGGCGTCGGGGTGGCTCAGCCTGTTAAGCATCTGACTCTTGGTTTCAGCTCAGGTCATGATCTCACAATTTGTGGGACTGATCCCTGTCAGGATTAGCCTCCTATCAGTATGGAGCCTTCTTGGGATTCTTTCTTACTCTGTCTGCCCCTCCCCTGCTCACACACACAAACACACACACACACACACACACACACACACACACACACACACTTTCTCTCTCTTCTTCTCCCTCTCTTTCTCTCTTTCTCCAGAAATAAATAAACTTAAAAAAAAAAAAAAGAAACGAAACTTCTTATGGCCTTCCTGGAGTATACATCCCAGTTTGGAGAGGTGATAAATAGAATATATAGATTTCAAGTGGTGATAGGCGCTAAGGGAAAATGCAAGAGTGTTGGGAGGGGTTGACATTTTTACAGATGAAAACCATGGTGTATTTCTATGATCTTACATGATTAACCAAACATTTTAATGATTCCTCAATATCCATTATTCTAACTAAACTTTAAAACTCTATTTTTAATAATGGCATATATTCATTGTATTTAATATTCCTACTGAACTTGTACATTTTGATTGCTTTTAATTTTCTACATTAAATATAATGATATATACTTCTCTACAGACACCTAGGTTTCCCATATTTCCTTAAGCATGAACCAAACTGCTTTCCACAGAGGAATTATAATCTGTATTCCAAACACCAGTTTTTGAGAATGCCTTACTGCTACACATTTACCTGACCTCTTGTGTTATGAGACTAGATACAAGAAAACATGGTCAGCTGTAAAAAGTCTTACTACATATTTAATTTTGAGCTAGGAAAACTGACCAGATCCACTGAGCTCATTATCAGCATTTTAAAAGAGGGAAAATTGAGAACCAGGGGGAAGAAATGACTTGGCTAGATCATCAGAGAACCATCAAATCTTGAGACTATATTCCAGATTATCAACCTCTCAATCCAAGACTCCTTGATTTAATTATTTCCATCAAGTAGGCAAATCTTAAAATATTCAAAAGAATTTCCTGTATGAGCCGCAAAATTACTTTCTATGTAGCACCTCAAGGTCTATGTACAATGGTGCTTCTTACTCTTTTCTATGGGAATCTTATTTATATTGGAACGATCCAGGCAGTGATCCAGTGCTCAGCACCAAGGACAGCTCCACCAAGCCTGGGGCCCTTGACGTTCTTCAGACTATGAAGCTTGTTTCCCGAATAACAGTATTGTCTTTTTTTCTGTCTTTGGGGAAAAACTTTCTAAGCCTTAAGAGAGATGAGGTGTTAGTATTAATCCTGATCCCTTAGACTAGTCATAGATTTCATAGAGACTGCTAGCTGTTCATTCACGTCAGGGTAGGCCATGGAACTGGATTCCTGCTAATGGAATATGAGCAGATATGATGTGTACCACCTCCAGATCTGGGACATAGAACCTCCTTGCACATTCTTCTAAGCTCTTTGCCCTGGGGTGGTGGCACTCAGAAGAAACTTGGAAGTCATATGTTGAACATGAAAGAGCCATCACAGACTTGAGCCTTAAGTGATTGAGTGGAGAAGAGTCACTGCTAACCCGGATACCCCACCCTGGGAAGGAAAAAGAAATAGACACCTTGTTCTGTAAGCCACTGAATTTCCCGAGTCCTTTTTATTAGAGTAATTTACGATAATTTATGCTACCCTTCCTTAACATGGTTCTTTTGTTTTCATCAATACAATACTTTCCTGCATTTGTCTGAAATTACCCCCAAACAGCTGGTATTCACACCTGACTCTATTCCTCAAATTTTCTTTCCTTCCTTACACCTTCTTTTCTTCTTACAGATTTATGCCAGCTGCTAGTGCATGTAAAATAGTAAGGCCACCTAACTTGGCCTCTTTCATTTCTTTCCCTCTCACATTCATCATCCCACCTGTCTTAAAATGTTTGATCTTTTCCTTCCTTCTTCTTTCAGAAGAGATATTCTTATACCTGTTGTGTCCAAACCTATCTACAACAATATTTTGCTTCATGGTCAAATCAATCCCTTCCCTTCTCCATTTCTTTCTTTTTTTCACTGCTATCTGTATCTGTCCTGTCTCCAATCACCACTAAACTATGAGAAAGGCCAATCCACACCTTCCACACTGACTTTCACTGGAGTCCCCTCCTTGCCCTTGAGATCTGATGTGTTCCATGCTTTCTTAGGCTGGAATGACTTTGCAGTATTATCAGTAGTGTTTTTTCAGCTCTATTCTTCTTGACCACTCTCTAACTTTCGACCTTGCTCGTCACTTTTTCCTAATGGAATCTCTCCTTCTTTTGTCTTTTGGTTAATGGTACTTTCCAGTTTTCCTACACGCTTTTGTTTCTTCTTAGTTATTCTTTATCCTCCGGTTTTATGCTAAATGAATATTGTTTCTAAGGGCCTGACATCAGCACCCATGAGCTGTCCTCTCTTTCCAAGACTATGAATCCTGGTGCTCTGGTCACATTGAAATAATTGCTGGGCTTCAAATTTGGACAATTCTGTGACATTGTTCCTGTTATTTCCTCTTCCCTTAATTTCCCAAATATGTACTACAATCATACCCCTTCTCCCAGTTACCAATTAATTGATATATCCTGTATGAATCTTTCTCTGAATATCCAAGATTAAAATCCTGTCTCTGTTTGAAGTCTTTTTCTTTTAATTTTTTAAATTTTACTCATTTATTTTGAGAGAGACAGAGACAGCACAAGTAGGGGGAGGGACAGAGAGAAAGGGAGAGAGAGAGGGAGAATGTCAAGCAGGCTCTGTGCTGCCAACCCAGAGACCCAGCACATGGGGCTTGAACCCACAAAATTGTGAGTGAGATCATGAACTGAGCTGAAACCAAGAGTTTGGATGCCCAACCGACTGAGCCACCCAGGTGCCCCTCTGTCCAAAATCTTTTTAGAGCTTATGTACACCACTGCTATGAAATATTTTATAAAGTGGTTATTTGAATAAAGCCAGACACATGTTGGCACTCATGGATTATCTCCTTCCTGAAAGTGATAATGAAAGAAAGTTCCAAAGATACATTTCTCCTGGATAATTTTGTGAAATTGCAACCAAATAGCACATGCACAGCCTGTGACCATCAGGATTCTGAGTATAAATTACAGTTTACCTTCACAAGGACTCATGCATCAAGCTCTGGGTGTGTTCTGTGCTATTTTCTCTCCCTTTTTCTTTTTTTCTTTTTCTTTCTTTTTTTTTTTTTTTTTTTTTTTGAGAATGATGAATCAGACTCATCATGGTATTCAATTAATTCCACACAGCTGACTCCTGAGGGAGTTTGTACCCAATGTCCTCTAACTGATGATCAATCATGCTCTTGTGGTTGGTACTCAAGGCGGCAGGCAGCAGGCCTGTGACATGCTCCAGGTTGTCGAACAGAATGTGTCCCCATCCAAGCAGGAAAGGTTCTTGTGACCTTTGATGGCATTTGAGAGAAGTCATTTGCTCTGGCTTTTCTGAGGCCATATTGATCTCTGCCCAGGATTCAATTTTAGACAAACAGGCGACATAATTTATGTAAACTGGGCAGGTAATTAAACTCTCCTCCCCGGCAAAAAGGTCAGAACAGAATATTTAAAGTTTCATTTCTAAGTGGAAGCAGTTAGCTAAAAAAAGAGAGAGAAATCTCACTGGGATTGTCATGTTGCCAGCTGATACCTTATAAATTATATGATCCAGATTATCTTCCTAAGAATTGGTCTGAATCCTCTTTGCTGAAGGAGCTATAAAAGGCGAGAATACTCATTAAGCACCACGTTTGCATATTCAAAATGACTGAGGGCCAGGACACTTAATGCTCAATCATGATGAAACAATCAATATCTTTTTCAGAGTGGTTTCTAAACAATATCAGATTTAAATAAAAGTTGCAAGTACAACATGAAGAATTTCCTCCCTCCCCTCCCCCCCACCCCTGGACCATTTGAGAGTCATTTGCTTCCATGATGTCCATCACCTTCAAATAATTTGGTGTTCACTTTCTATAACCAAGAACATACTCTTGGACAATCACAAAACAACTATCAAAATCAGAAGGTAACATTGATACATGACCCCCTAATTGTCAGACCCCATTTAAGTTTCTCCAAGTATCCTACCTATAACAAAAGGATGCATTTGAGTGTTGCATTTAGATATCATGCCTCTCTAGTTTCTTTTAGTCTAGAATGGGAACAATTCCTCAGTCTTCCTGTCACTATCATGACCTTGATATTTTTTGCAAGAGTACAGACTAGTTATTTCGTAGGGCATCCCTTGATTTGGGTTTGTCTGCTCTCTCTTCTTTATTAGGTTTCTGATATGCACCTTTGGGGGGAATACCACTGAAGTCATGCTGTGTCCTTTTCATCTTTTTTCTCATCTGTCAGGTCACACATGATTTGCACTTGTCCCGTTATTGGTGATGTTGACTTTGACCACTTTATTAAGTGTATTCTGCTAGACTTCCCCACTGTAAAATTACTCCCCTTTCCTTTGTGGGTAATGGATTTTTTTGAAGGGAGGTACTATGTATGAAACTATGTAAATATCCCACTACTCATCAACCTTTCAATTTATTCACTGATGTATTTATATTAGTATAGACACTTGGATTCTTCTTTTATTCAATAGGTCCTAATCCATTACTCTTATTAATTTTTGATGCTCTAATTGTCTGTGATTTGACCAGTGGGAGCCCGTTTAAACCGGCTTAGCTGTCTTCTTGATATGTCCCCATCCATCTTTGAGCACTTTTTTACATTCTTGCCAATAAAGATGCTCCAGGCTCATTTTGTACTTTCCCTTGTCCCAGTCTCAGAATCAGCCATTTCTCCAAGGGTATCTGACTCTTTTTAGTGGAAAAAAGTATTTAGAAAGCAAGATGTAGGTGCTATATGTGATAATTGCCATTGGAAAGATGCTGCTCTTAGGTCTTTTCTGTGGATCGAGCTGGGGAGTATACATATATACGCCAGCTATGCATATACACACATTTACATCTTATTCACCACTGTATGTACCTGTTTATATATTAAAGACCATGGGATTACATCCATACCTGCAATTCCAATTCAAAACTGCAGGGTTTATTGTGGTTTTCTCCCATTTTCTATATTGAACTTCCTTTTTTAATAGTGAGAATCCTGAATCCATTTTCCTTAATACATTTACTTATTTGATCATTCCTGGCGTCTGTAACCTATCTCTTAGGAGATCGCCACCCCTCATTTTGCAAAGACCACCTGTTCACTTCTGCTTGGGCTCTCATCCTCCACTGGGCCATGCCACTGCCAACCCCTGATCCCTCGCGGATATCCTCCTCACCCTGCCCAGACTCTGATACACCTGTCTGCCACCATTGGTCCTCTCACTGTTTAGATATCTTCCTCACATTGCTTGGGCTTCAGCACCCGAGACGGGGCCACTCCTGTTGTCCTTCCAGTGTGCAGATACCTTCTCCCTGCTGCTTAGGCTCTGATAACCCGCATTGGACCACCCAGGGCCCCCCATGTAAAAACCTTCCCCACCCCTTTCAGGCTCTGACGCTGTGTGGGGTAATCCTCTATGTGAATGCTTCCTCACCCTACTTGAGCTCTGACAGCACAAACCCAGTTGACGACACAGTCATCCCTCCTATGTGCATGCTCCTCTTGCCCTGCTCGGGCTCAAAATCCTGAAGATAACACTCACATGTAAATGCCTTCAAGAACCCACTCACATTCTGACATCCCATAGCAGGCTGCCCCTTTATTGGAGTGGCCTCCAACACTTGAGTGGACTCCAGCCCTCTGTGCTGGGCAGCCCTACAAAGCACACACCCTCTTTAGTCTGCTCAGGTTCTAAATCCTGGGCTGAACCACCTCCCCCTGCCCCTTCCACCCACAGACACCTGCCTTCCTCAGCGCCACATTTGCACTAAATTTTTGGGAAGGGAACAGGAAGAGAAACTGTTTGATATTTTTAGAGAAATCACTATTTTTTTTAAATTTAATTTGAAAATGAATTTGACTTTTTTTTTTCCAGTTAAAGAATTCTGGCATATTTGCCAGAACTTGGTCCTCAAGAAACTAGGATATTCTGGCATGCATTTCTATTTTCCAAAATAATTCTAAGCTCTTTGCTATCTCATGGTCCAATAAAAGCATCTGGTTTCCATAATCTTCCTAGGTAAGTATGATCTTCTGACATTATGGTATTAACATTTATAAAATCAGTGTTCCCAGCAGAAAACAGATGGCACATGGAAATTAGGATAATTTAAGTAGAGTCTAATAAAGAGACGACTTGTGAAGCTTTGGGCTGGGCAAAAAATCCACAAGGGATCACATGGACCTCGCACAGGTAGTAACCAAAGAGAGAGACCACCACCCCTGGGCCTGGTGTCTTTGGACACCTGCTCACAGTCCTGTCATTGGATCCAAGTCTCAGCACGGGTGGGCTGTGGTAGCTCCCTTCTTAGTGAGCCAGGGAGCATCTGCTCTCATCCAGGCTAAATCTTTCCAAGTCACTCCCCGTGATTAGAAGTCTCTTTTTCCTTAGAGAGTGTGGCCTCCCTCGATTCCGTTCCTTTATTCTCCCCTGCTCTGTGATTTCCTCTGTAGTTAGTGCTCAAGTTCCAGTTCCTTATATGTTAAAGATAAATGAAAAATAGGGAAAAAAAAAACCCAGCAGTGCAACTTCTGAGAAATCCTTTCCTCTTTATTGAATGAGTCTGGTTTTCAAGGTGATCATCCCCCTGTAGAGGTAAACAAACAACACTGTGTCTTGAAACTCAGAGCTTGATAGTGATGGCTTTCTTTGGGGCATCATTATGTAGAGAATGGCTGCAGGGCAATCAGGAGCAATCGGGGGTCATTAGGCATCAACATATATTTGCTTAAATTTTTCTGTGAATTTCCCATCATATGCACAAGCTGTGAGGTCAGTATTATTATCTCTCTTTTACAGGCGAGGAAACCGGGGCTCAAATAAGCTACGTAAGTTGCCTGAAGACACATAGCTTGTCGGTGGCAGGTTTGGGATTCAAGCCTGGTTTTGTCTGACTCTAAATACGTTCTTTTTCCCCTCTAGCATCCTGCTGCCCCGTCTTCCTCAAAATATATGACATAATATAAGAAACTATAATTTACTCGCACAATAAATGCTTTCATAATTGCTAACACAGATCTCAGAGTAATAATAGCTTACGGTGAAAACCAGAATCGTTTTATGTCTGTGCCTACAAACTAATGACACTTTATTGTCATAGCTGCTTTTCGGCATCCGAACTAATTTCAGCTGTTTAACATGTGGAGCAGTTCAGGTTGCTTACGCTGCGGTCCAAGTTGCTGGCAGATCTGGAGATGAGCTTCCAATAACTGGGAAGCGTGTCCATCCGCGCGCTAACTCAGCGGTCACTGGGCAGAAGAAGGCATTAGCAAGCGTTTGAGAATTAGTGGCCGCTATTGAGGTACATCACTGAGATAGCTCTTCGAGCTTCAAGATTAACTCCAGCAAGAGCTTCGTATTCAGTTGAAAGAAGTGAAGTCAAATGATATCCTCCAGCAGCTACCCCCATGGGATTGGCCACATTTGAGTGAGGTCACCTGCTTCGGGGGCGTTAGGACCTGACCATTTTGCTCAGGGGCAGCTGGTGTGTGTAGTGAAAGGGCACAACTCAGACAGCCAGTCTTGGCTCTGGAGCTCCCTGTGGAATGGGATGAGACTTTGTCAGGTCTGCGTTACCGCCCCGGGCTCTCCCTGCCCACTCCTTCCTCTTTGTGTCCACCGCCCTGTAAGCGTCTTGCACGTGCAACCCTGTTTGACAGTCATTCCTAGAGGGTTCATTTGGTGCAGAGCTACTAGAGAGAAATTTTTTAAAGAAAATTCCAGTCTTCAGATAACGATAAGTATGGCTTCATTTGTGGAGCCTATGTTGTGTTTCAGGAACGAAGTCCTAGGAACGTGAAGATAGATGAGACATGGGTCCTGCCCTCCAGGAGCCCACGTTCTAACAAAGACGATAGACACCTACACGCGAAACAACTATAATGTGAGATGCATTAGAAATACAGGAGGGCACAAGCTATAATGACATCATAAAGAATGGAGACTTCACTCCCTTTGGGAGGAATGACTAGAAAATTTCACCAAGAGCTCAGGGATAAAAATTCCAACTTCCATCATTTTGCTACATGTTGGTCCTTTTTACCTATACAATCAAGAGTTTTTGTGCATCTTGGGCTTTTTATTTATTACAAGTTTAGAAGCTAAAGGATAAACTTGAGGCAATTCACAAACGTACAATAACTCATTCTTGTAGGACCTTGGAAATGTCCGTCTTCAAAGGGGTCACCCAAATCCTTAAATGTAGGTAATATCATTATGGAGTATGGCAGGAGTTGGGATTGGGACACAAATCTTTGAGGAAAATTGACTGATTTTGTCACTGGAGTTCAGTACAAGTGACTCACATCTGTATCCTAGTTTTCTCATTGAAGCAAACATAGCAATGCTAGCTGACCTCACTACCCAATTACTGAATTATCTGTAAAGTGCTCTGTTCATGAAGAAATAACACCCGCATGAAGAATAGGAAGCCATTGCCAGTCGGATGGTGCTCTGACCCTATTTCCTCAATGACACAGGAGAAGTTTGTCAGGAGTCAGGAGAAGTTTAAAAATCACTAACTATATTTATCCCAAAGAAAATATATATTGATTGATGGGAACACTTGTTTCCCCCAAAGAGACACAAATATGAGGCTCTTAAAAATAGGTTTATTTATGACTGTATTTCAGTGAAGTCGAAACGCAGCAGAAACATCTGTGTCTTGAGCGGCCGGTCCACGGGAACAGTAGTGAAGTCCCAATAAAGAGAGAGATTTTGCAAGGTGTTTTCACTTAAAAAGAAAAAAATAACATTTTCCTTTGGGATAACGATGAATTTGCAGAAGAGTTGCAAAGGTGTTACGGAGAGGTCCATTTACTCCCTTGCCTGGTTCCCCGCATGTGAACTTTTTACATCATCATGGCAAGTTTGTCAAATTGGTAAACCACTCTTAACTAAGCTTCAGGTTCTTTCGGTATCCATCTAATCCAGGGTACCATACTGTGTGCAGTTGCTGTGCTCTCTTAGTCTCCTCTGAGTTGTGACAGTTTTTCAGTCTTTCCGTGTTTTTCATGACCATGACAATTTTAAGGGGTACTGACCAAGTATTTTGTAGAAAGTACCTCATTTTCTGTTAGACTGGACTTTTTCTCACTGTTAGATTGAGATGATAGGGTTGGGGAAAGAACAGTACAGATGTGAAATGCCCTTCCCATCACATCATATCAGGGCACATGATATCACTGAGAGGTAACCTTGATCATGTGGTTAAAGTGGCTCCCAGATTTCTCCCCCTAAAGTTATTACTTTCTCACTTCCTAGTCTCTGCTCTCCAGATCTGAGTCACTAAGTCCAGTCCACAGTGGAGGGTAGGAATTTAAGCTTTATTTCCTGGAGGGGGAGGTATCTTACTTAGTCTTTCACTTTTAAATATTTCCCACATTTATTAGTTTAGAGCCACAAAGGGACGAGTAAAGAACATCAAACTCGGGCCCTGGGACAGCACTGTGTGTCCCCCAAAGGTCCCCCTGTGGCTCAACCTGACCCTTCACGGACTTGACTATGGGGGTCTATCCAGTGAGCCTGTCTGCAGGGTGGGAGCGTCAGGCAGCCACACAGGGGTCTCTGTCACCTCCTGCCCTCAAGTATCCTGGCCTTCTAGACCTGTGTGAATGGGTCATCTGAGTCGAGAGGCCTATCCTTCTGGGGAGAAAGGTTCCCTGCACTGCACTCTTAATGCGGAGTGTGGAAGATCATTGGAGTCAGACCCTTATGGAGCTGTGCCAGGAGAATACAGGGGCCTCCATGGGAGGCAGGTGTCTCAGGTGTGTCTCATCTGTGGAATTTCTGGCCCTGCCTGCAATGACAAGGCTAAGGGATTCCTTGGGATCTGGCTTCAGGAGAAAAAGCAAATGTGTTTTGGAGCGGGGTGGGCCTTAGCATAGTAGTGTTGCCCAGACTCACAGAGGGTGGGGGGCATCACCCCGACAAGTCCTGGGGAGCCATCCCAGGATGCCTAGACACTGAGGACATGCGGCTGGCACATGCGCAGTTTGCTCTTGTGCTGCCCCCTCCCTCCCAACCCCCAGGCCCTCTTGGCCCCTGCCCAGCAGGCCATCTTCCTGGGGCAGCCTGTCTCCCACACTACGCCAGTGACGAGGATGTTTGAATGGTGGTTCGCATCGAACTCCACATGGCCCTGCTGCTCTTATGGGACAAGGAGTCTGTCTGGGGAT
Source organism: Panthera uncia (assembly GCF_023721935.1). Lineage (NCBI taxonomy): Eukaryota > Metazoa > Chordata > Mammalia > Carnivora > Felidae > Panthera > Panthera uncia. The sequence continues at coordinate 12,521,326 of NC_064812.1, read as the reverse complement.
CACAACAACAACAACAACAAGGTACCAAAGTAGAACAAAAGTATGAACCCGGAAATGCTGCAACATTGGAAGGATTTTAGAATAATAATAACAGTAAGAATAAAGACTTCCACTCATGGGAGGGGGGGGGTCTATTACATTTCCTGGGTCTGTACCATGTGCCTTGTGTATATTTTCTCTAGTTTGTTTTTAAAGTTTATTTATTTGTTTTAGAGTGAGAGAGAGAGAGAGAGAGAGAGCACAAGCAGGGGAGGGGCAGAGAGAGGAAGAGAAAGAGAATCCCAAGCAGGCTCCACACCGTCACCACAGGGCCCAATGTGGGGCTCAATCTCAAGGTCCTGAGATCATGACCTGAGTTGAAATCAGGTCACTTAACCAGCTGAGCCACCCAGGCGCCCCTATTGTCTCTAGTTTTAACCACACCCCAAATGTTTCTAGTTATGTGAGGACATGAAGATTCAGGGAGACTTAATCTTTTGAGCCAAGCCCTGATGAATAGTGACCTAAGCAAGGGTCAAAGCCGCGACTATCAGGTTCAATCCACCACACCACCTTATGGTATCAGAAGAGGTAGGAAGAGTCAGTATGACAGGAGTGTGTCAGGCATTTAAAGAGCCCACCCAGCAAGACCCAGTTGGAAGCAGAGGGCTGTATAGAAAGGTAGAGTAAGCAAAGGGTTGAGTCTAAGGTGCCCATTTAGGCTAGAAGCAATCACATATCTAGAAGGAGAGGTAAAGCAAGCCAAACCTGCTTATTTCCCATGCAGTCAAATCATTCCCATTCCCTGTCTCCATCTTTCTCTGTTTCCCTCTCATGGCACTTATCAAATATTGCTCTTTCAAACACCGTGCCTGTTTCTCTAACACAAGCCCATGGGTATTGGAGCAGCCGTGTCCATGCCTTGCAGCCCCATAGCTCACTGTGGCAGAGCATAATGCCAGTGCTTTCTAGCTGCTCAAGCAATATTTACTGAGCAAATGTAGGAATAATTATGTATGAAAGCCCCTGATATATCAGTTTCTAATTATGTGTTAAAGTCACATCAAATTATTTCTTTAGATTTCACATCAAGTATTATTTGCAATGAACTGACATTATGGTCATGCAAGGGAGGGGCACCTGGGTGGCTCAGTTGGTTGAACCCCTGACTTTAGCTCAGGTCATGATCTCCCGGTCCATGGGTTTGAGCCCCGCATCAACCTCTGTGCTGACAGCTCAGAACCTGGAGCCTGCTTCAGATTCTGTGTCTCCCTCTGTCTCGGCCCCTTCCCCACTCACTCTGTCTCTCTGTCTCTCTCTCTAAAAAATAAATAAACATTACAATTTTTTTTTAAAAAAAGGTCATGCAAGAGAGAACAATCAGCCTTCTCTGTATTAGTTGTAGATAGAGTCTGCCATTCACAGTGTCACTGCAGAGTGATCAGGAGAAGCGAGGTCTCAGCTGGCCTGGATAAGAGGATATTTGTCAGAATGGATCTGCCCCTTGAAGAGTTAGCAGTAGCTATGTCAAATTGGTGTTAATCAAATGAGTATCACTGTGGTTCTTCTTTCAAAAAACCATTCCCTCTTTACTAACGATCCCAATGATCCCTTTTCATGTGCATTTAACCTTCTTACCAGAAAATATGCTTCAGATGTATGGTTATAACTTTGAATGTTCAGATTTAAACCTACATAGATTCATAATCTCTGAAGTTTTTGTTAGCATTGGTATAATGATTGGACATTATCCCATTCCCAGCACTAGGATTATTAAATGATTTGGATGCATTTAATTTCTTATTTGTTTTTACTTTATCTTAAACATATTTGTGGATTCTTTTGGTCTGAAGCTGTAACCATAGAAACAGTAATGGTATGTATAGAAGATACTATAGTTTTTACAAGGAACTGTCACATACTTTAGCTCCTGGGGGTAGAGACAGTTGTAGTACAGTGTCCTGTGCATTAGAGATTTGAATGAGGTCATTGCCAAGGTCCCTGGATCTGTTTAAGGATGGGTAATAATATACTTTTTTTTATATAAATATACTTTGATGATAGTGATTATGAGGCCTTTTGAAACATTCTCTATATGCTAAGTGATGTGAAAAATGTATCCCTAATGAAACCAATTCCTGAAAATAATTTCTTTGTCTGGTGGTATAGCATGTGCCCCATCTGTCTGGGCATCCCTGGAAGGTGGGGCTGCAGGGCACCGCTGGCCTGGCAGGCTGTCGCCTGGGAGTTCTTGCACATGCCTTGGGAGTATGCTTCTTATCCTTAGAGGTGAAGACTGAAACCAAGGGGCCACTATTAAGTATATTCAAGGGAAATGCCAGATAAATTATAAGATGAGCCCTTCATGCTTTGGTGGCCAAGTTAACCGGAGTTATTAGAAGAATGTTTGCGATGAGAATGAGTCAATGGAAGCGGTGGCCAAGGTGAGAGGTATGTGTAGGTGGGTAGAGAGTCCGGGAGCGATTTCAGGGCAAGGATGCAAATGACCAGTGGCATTTTTTTCCAGTACTGTGAGCCTCTGCTTTGGACTTTCCAGAAATATTTAATGCCATTAGCCTCAGCCTGGCTCCGCATTAGAAATGCCTAGGTTGGTTTTGTCAACATACAGATGCCTGAGCTCCACCTCCTGGACTCTTGTCCTATTGGTCTAGGATAGACCCAGGCATGGGTGTTTTTGAAAGTTCCACAGGAGAATTGATCAGTTGAGAACAAGTGATCACACAGAAATAAATTTTAACATATAGCATTTATCAATTCTGTCTGTTGTTTCATAAGCACCCAGATAGTTTTGGTGGCTTCTTAGGGAAAAGTGGGTAATGAGTAAAGTCAATATACTTTGCTGAATTTTTGATGCACCATAAGGTAGGTAAAATGGCAGTGAAGAACTCTTGCTTTGGTCCATTTAATACTAATGACTTCTGGTGTGATGAGTTCTTAGTATGTGAGCTCCTCAGAGACAGGGACTGTTTCAGGCAGAATCAGGGCAGGGAACAGATGGTACACTCAAATTGGGTACTTTGAGGAAAGTTTAAATACATATTTACAAACGTGTTAGCAAGCTGTGCAGAAACCCCAAGAATAATCATCACCTTGGGAGTTTTAGCACTCCTGGGCTGAAGGGGGAAAGAGAAGGAGCAGTTACTGGAAACCAGTTAGGAAATGGCTATGGAGCTCAATGGAAGGAAGCACTTACCCCTTATCCATCCTGAGGAGGTAGACCCAGGGGAACACATGCCCTGACCACATTCTCCTCCTTCTCTCTAGTCTCCTGCTGGTGCTCCCCATTGGCCAGAACCACCCAGAATCCAGGAGGCAGGAAAAGCCATTAAAACTGTCCATGTAGGTCAATTCATAGGATACTCAGGGAGTACGTGGGGATGGCAGGCAGAGTGACTCTGGAAGAAGAGCAAGTGAAAGATAGCCCCACACAGGGACCAAGAGCTCTTCCTCTATGTGATCCCTTTCCCCCAGACACCTACAGTGGCTTGTATATATAATATTCCCAGCAAGAACTGTGAATCATTGCAGTCAATGACAAATGAAGTTATCAGAGAAGGAGAAGTAACATTTATCGGTTACCCACCATGTGTCAGGTGTCTTGTTTAGTTTTATTGACGCTCACAAAAACTCAGTGAAATGAATTATTATTATTGGGGTTTTACAGCTGAGACAACGGCAAGTCAGAGACATTGAGTCAGTTAATGCAAGGCCACGTGACCAGTCATTGGTGGAACAGTAATTCTAGCCCAGGCCTGGCTGACTTTGGACCCACACGCTTCCCCACACCATGCTGCCCACTTACCCTGAGGACAAATACAGGTCACAACCATTGCAAATCTTGAGTGACCTCTCTGTGATGAGGCAGACATCACGCCCTATGTATTGAATTCACTTTCTTAGGTTTCAAGGCCCCAGAACTTCAGGGCTTGCTCCTGCCCTGACAGAGCCAGAAACCTCATATGTATGGCAAGGTTGCTTTACAGGTGGCTGAAGCTTTAAAATAGAAGCCATAATGCATCATTAATCCACCATATTTGGTCCGTTTATTCACCCACTCGGTAATGGTTGCCATTAGTCTAGGCCTGGGCAGTGCAGCTGTGCATAATCTAAAATCCCTGATTACAGAGAACTCACAAACAACTAAACCAACAAGCAAAGTCAAGGGTAGCGATAAGTGTTCTGCAGAGTATTGAAAGGGATGATGTGATGAAGAGTGACGACGGGTGTCTACGTCAGTTTGGGTGCTTTGGAAAAACTCTTTTGAGGGGCTCATATTGAAGCTGAAAACTTCACGATCTCAAGGAATCTGTTCTGAAGAAAATCAAAGGTGACTGGGTTTCCCACAGAGGGAACAGCTAGTGGAGAGTCTTCTAAGGCAAGAATTCGAGGCAAGAGAAGAGTTACGAGGTATGAAATTGTAAAAGCGTGCTGGGGCTAGATCGCACAGGGGTGAGCCACCCACCCAAGGAGGGAAGCCACAGTGAGGCACAGAGCAGAGGAGTGGGGTGACCTGAGGCATAGTTGAAAGGCATTAATCTAGCTGCTCTCTGGGCAGGAGAACCCAGAAGAAGGTCTTGGGGTGAGAAAGATCCCTTACAGGCCGAGTGCAGGGATCAAGCAGGAGGCAATGGAGGATTGGTCTTGAGTGATAGGGGTGGGGGTGGAGAGAAGAGGGTAGACTCAAGCTGTGACCTTCAGGTCCATGAGTACAAGCGGACTGCTGATTGGTCAGATGGGAGAGATGAAGGAAACAGTGAAAGATGAGCTCATTACAATGAGAAGGATGAGGGAGGGATGGACTGGGAGACATGAATGAGGATGGAAATCTGGAATTTTGAATTTTCTATTCAATTTTGAAATGCCAGTTAGAAGCCTAAGGGGCGCTGACATATTGGGAGTTGGATGCAGACATCTGGAAGGTTAGGGCTGGGGATGCACTTGGGGGACTCTTGGCATAGAGACCATATGAAAGACAGAGGGCTGGAGGAGACCACCTGAGAAGAGGGCACAAAGAGAAGAGGCAGAGGTGTGGACAGAACCCTGAGGGATTCCAGCATTTTGAAGGCAAGCAGATGATAAGCCAGCAGAAGATGACAAGAAGTCAAGTTTATAATGTGCATAATGTAAGACCCTGACACTTCAGGACAGAGAAGATATTTTAATTGTAAAAAGAACCATTGAAATCAAATTCACAAACGTGGAGACACTCTTCTCTGCTCAACACTGCATTGTGACCTGTATGGGGTGGGCGTGGGACGGAATATAACTCCAGTGTTCATTTTCATAATCACAGCTTATACTTGTAAGTATGTGATAGTTTACAAGGCATTCTAGGATGTATCAGTTTCTTTTAACAATCTGCAGTGTGTGGGAGTTAGGTGCCATTATCCTTTATTTCCCATTTGAGAGCAGTTACATGACTCTCCTCACTTCTCACTAAAGCTGGGAAGGGCAGCAGGAATTTGGATAAAGCATCGGATGCCAGTTTCCTTCCACCCCGCTGTCTTTTCCACCAACACAAATTCTTTGATTCTCCCTTTGAGTTAGCTTTATAAATGGCATACAGGGTGGGTTAATTGCATTGCAGGAGGCATTGCTTTCTAGCTCTCTCTGTTCCAAAGAAAGTGGACCTCTGGGACCTGCCTTTCTTTTTAAAACAATTTTTTTTGATGTTTATTCATTTTTTGATGGAGAGAGACAGAGCGTGAGTGGAGGAGGGGCAGAGAGAGAGGGAGACACAGAATCCAAAGGAGGTTCCAGGCTCTGAACTGACAGCACAGAGCCCGACGCATGGCTCGAACTCACAGACCGTGAGATCACGATTTGAGCCAAAGTCGGACGCCCAACCGACCGAGCCACCCAGGTGCCTCTGGGACCTGCCTTTCTAAGGCCCAATTAGACATGCTGCTTCGTGTGCAGGCTACCATTTTTCTGTGTCACAGAAGACAGTGAACAGGGGCTTTGAGATACAGGGGCTTTGTCTTGAATTCTGGTCCCGCCATTCATTAGATGTATGATATCACAGAAGTCATGTAGCTTCTCTGAGCCTCTGTTTCCTCACGGATAAAATAAAGATAATGCCAATTTGTGATGGATATTTATTGATATTGCCTCCCTGAATCCATTCTGCCCCCCACCCCCCCACCCCCATCCCACTCTTACAACCACAAATCACAATTTTGTTTTGATGGCTCCAGCCCACTCTCGTCTCTGTCCTGGTGCTTTGGATGCGGTGGCTCTAACCGTCTCCTCCAGAGCGCAATAGATGGCCTGGGTGATGGCTACGTGTAGCAGTACAAACCAGTGCATTCCATCCCCCAGGCTTTGATGATTTGCTTAAAGTTGGTCAAGTGATTGAAGCCAAGCCAATTAGAACCAAAGAACTTTAATGCTGGTACGTCTTTTCTGAGCTAATGGAAGAATAAGTTATCTTCTCTGCTGGATTGGGTGCTATATTTGTGAGTTTGAGCTAATGAGAGCTACCATAGGAAATCTGAATCTATCTAAAAGATGCAGGTTGAGAAAAAGATTTGAGGTTTGTCATCTGAGCCCTTGGTTGGCCCATATTTGAAGACCCTGTATTCTGCCTGGGACTTTCGTGCAAGTTAACAAAGTTTCTTGTTTGCATGAGTATGAGTTGGGTTTTCTGGCCCCTGCGAGTATAAGAGTTTCAATTAGAATTGTCTAGAATTATCTCAAAGAGTTGTATGAAGGGTAAAATTAATAATTATGAGAAGCACTAATCCCGAGGACACTCTTGGCAAATAGAGGCAATTACTGTGATTTCATCTTCAGTTTCCTTTAAATGCTAGCCTCTTTCCATGGTAACGATGGGAGTGATCTCAAAAATTGAAAGCTAGAAAGGTAGCTGAGAAGAACCAGGTGCTACAGGTTTGTGTGTATTCTTAAAAGTTCAAAGCATGGAGCCACAATGCCAGTTTCTCTGATGCAGACTGAATATCCATCACCAGAAGTATGCACACAGAGAACAAACACACGCAGAAATGTACAAGATTCTACAAACATTTATCCTCATATCCAACGATACGTGAGTCTCCCCGAGGTGAGAAAGAAAAGAATAAAATGTGGCATCTCCCATCAGATTAATTCAGTGGAGTGTCCAAAGTAGATTATGTGAATTCCAGGGGTAATTTTTAATATTTGTAATGTAATATATTGCTTGATAAGATTGTGAAACCTTCTGACAGCTTATTAGCTGGTGCCATTAAAACCAAATGTCAACTTTATCAACTGCTGTCAGTGAAATTAGCAATGAAACAGCCTCCAAGGAATGGAGGTTCAATTTGTGTTGGCTAATGGGATGAATAATCACTTGGATTTATATAGCACCTTTCGTCTGAAGGGTTTAAAGAGTTTACATACATCTATCCTCGCAATACCCCTGAATAGAAAGAAGGGATGGAATTTATTGCCCCTACGTGGTTTGTGGTCACTTTACAGCTTTGAGTTCATGAAGCTCATGCTCACAAGAAGGTTTGCTTCCTCCCAGTTACTGTGGTTGCAGTTAGGATGTAATGGCATTAGGTGTGGAGAGAAGCCCACATTGAAGAGAATGATAATGGAAAAAAGAGAACAAAGTGTTTTTCCACTTTGTTATACCTAAAGATTCAGCTGTAACTACTGTTAAGAATACTCGGCCACGAAGAGGAGGAACTGAATCCCATGTCTGTAGAGATAAATGCACGATTAGAACATGTTTTGGAGAATTGGAAAGCAGAACCAGAAACTATTAGGGGCTGGACGTGGCCTTAGAGAAAGTGGAGTTCAGTGCTCCGACGGGAGCGTTTTGAATTTGTTGGCCCTCTTTGCATTTTCTCCCAAGTGTTCACTCATCTTCTTGGTTACGACATTCCAGTTTTCCGTGGGGAGTCATGTTTCCCACCCACTCTCTGTCCATGCAGTGGCGGGGCGGGGGGAGGGGGATGAAAGTAATCCTGATTGTCAGAGTGGGACATGACTCCGACGTGGCTGATGGGAGAGCTGCACCCCCTGCCTGTCCCTGATTTAGTAAGCATGTGAGCCCAACAAGTTAGTGAGAGGAATACAGGCAACTTTTCCTCAAACTGCCAGGAAAGAGACTTTCTGTTTTCATGGAGGTTGCTAATCTCGTAAACTATAGACCTGAAGCCATCTTGCCTCCACCCAAGCGGACCTGCCTGAGAATGAAGTCAGTATAGGTAAAAGACGAGCTATAAAGGAGAAAATAGAGTATGATTCTTAGCAATCCCATTTTAGTTCCTGGGTCCAGCTCTGTGTGGGCCATTATCCCTTTTATAGGAGCCAAATTGAATGAGCCTTGAATATTTGCTAATTAATCAACGATGACTTCCGCATGCGTCGCTTACCAAACCTCCCATGGCAACCTAAAACTGCTCTTCTCCAGGGACGCTGTGTAGTCAGCATAGGCTAGGGTTGGCTGTAGTAACAAACCATCTTGAAATCTCAGGGCTTCAAAACTACAAGTTTCTTTTTCTTTTTCTCTAGCTTACCTACACGTCGATAGTGGGTGGGCTAGAGGCTCTGTTGTGCATGTTCTCACTCAAGAGTTTCAGGCTGATGGAGTAGCCACCATCCACAGTATATGTGGTTACTACAGAAAATGGAGAGAGAGACAGAGACAGAGGAAGATAGATACACGTGCACATGCACACACACATAAGCACACACACACACAGCACATAGAGTTACCACTTGAAAGGAGAATAAATTACTTGTAATAAATAACTTCCTGAATCTGTGGGTATTCATGCTTAACACCCCCAAATTTCAGGAGTCTATACAGTTTTGCATCTCTACAGCCATAGAGCAGTCCCTGGACACAAAATGTACCTAAGGAGTGTTGTTGACCTGTGATTTTCATCTGTTAACATCATTAATAGGAGACTTTTGCTCAGGCTGCTGAGTCAATCATTTTGCCAGCTGTCCTTTGCATCCTTCCTACCTAACTTCTCAATTTCTTCTTATGGGCAAATGAAATAAAGAGAAATCTCCGTGTTCCCACATCTCAGTAAAACTAAGAAGTGAGGAAGTTCGGTAGCAGCATTTCACACTGTACTCAGCACGGAATCCTCAATTACCTTTTCCCAAATCAGAAAGTCATAATTTTCCTTGTTGCAACACGAGAATGTCTCTACTCCCCTCAGGTAGTTGCCGAAAGTATGATGCAGTGCTAATATATGCTCACACACCAAGAGGCAATTTCCTTCCAATTTCATATCCTGGATCCTATGTTGGATGGGAAATTTTTCTTTTGTAGTTACAAATCCCAAGCTAATTGTGGCATAAGTTTAAAAGGCATTTAAACACTGGATCAGGTGGAAAATAAGTATCATATGTAGAATTTATAAATAATCTGTAGGCAACATTTGGCTATTTCCTAAAGAGAGAGGGGACAGAGACAAAGAATTAGCAGGACACAATTTTTCATCAAATTGACGGTGCTCTGTGGAGTTTGCATTTGGAAACTAGCCAGAAATTATCATGATCTGCAAATAAAAACTTACTTGAAGATGGAAACTAAAGGAAAGGAATACTAACCCCTTTGTATTCCAAGTCAATTTTGGCAGAAACCAGCTAGATGCTCACTTTTCCTGCTTTCATTTCAAAAAAAAAAAAAAAAAAAAAAAAAAACCACACAGGAAGGTTATATTCCCATCTTCTCTTACAATTCAATTCAATTCAATTCAATTCAGTTGCAGCTCTTGCAATTCTATTGTTTAAAAAGCATGACTGCTTCTGTCCCCCATTCCTCTGGGGACCACACTTTCAAAAATGGTGGCATTATGAGTTGCAAGGAGCTGGGATCACCAAATCATTATTCAGAGGAAACCTACCCAGGAGAGCCACAGATCTCGGAAAGAAATAAGTCTATGTGCTAAGCCACTGAGTCTTTATTTTTTTATAGCTAGTTTGGCCTTTTCCTCTAAATACATCAGAATGTATAAACAATATCAACTATTTTATAGCAATTGTAACCTTGGATTGTAATGACAGAGGAGTACCAAAAAGGGCACTTAAACCTGACTAAGTAGTCAGAAAAGTCTTCCTAGATAAGGTGGCAGTTGAGCATTTTTGTAGAAAGAGAGGACAAACAGGGCATGCCATGCAGAGGGAACAGCTTGTGGGACATACCAGCACGAGCTAGATGAAGGGAATCTGGGGAACTGTTAGATGACCCATGTGAAGAGAGAATACATTGTCTCTTTTCCCAGATAAGGATGTAATGATGCTGGTAAGGAAATGAACATCATTCCCTTTTTGCAGATGAGGAAACAGAAATAACTAGTCATTAAAAAAAAATTCATCAGGGTGATATATGATGAAGTCAGGACCTGATCCCATACCTAGAAAATCTGAGATGAAGTTGGTGTTTGTGATGTCACAAACAGGAAGGCTCCTAGAGACTCTGCCACTGATAACACAGCATTTTCTATTAATCTCTATTCCAAGGATAGGCAGTTTCTTCTTTTCAGACTGTTCCCTTGAGATTAAAGTCTACGAATGATAAGCTTCTATCTTACATCAGAGTAGAGCACATATTAGTTTCCTGTTGCTGCTATAACAAATTATCACAAGTTAGTGGTTTAAAACAACACAAATTTATTATTGTATCGTTATGGAGGTCATGAGTTCGACCCAAAGTCTTTCTGGGCTAAAATCAAGGTATTAGTAAGCAGTGTTGGTTCTTTCCTTGAGGCTATAGTGAATAGGTTTCCCTGCCTTTCCAGCCATCCATATCCTTTGATTTATTTTCCCCTTCCTCCAGGTTCAAAGCCAGCAATGTTGTACCTCCCTGACCCATCCTCTGTAATCACATCTCTCTTTGACCACAGCTGGGGAAGATTCTCTGTTTTTAGGGTTCCATGTGACTAGATTGGGTCTACCCCCAGATAATTCAGGATAATCTCTCTGTCTCAAGGTTTGGGGAATTAGGCATCTTGGGGGCAGTGGACATTATTCTGTCTCTCATAGAGTTTAAAGTCAGTGTTTCCAATGGATTTGTGTATATAATCAAATAACCCTGAGAAGTCCTGCAGGTGAACAAGAGCACTTCTATCTAAGGGGACCCTCCAGGGCCCCGACATTGACTCAGATTGTGTCACTGTTCTCATAATTCACCTTCCATAGCTACTCTGCTCGTCTCCTAGAAAACAGTTTTTTCCTGAAAACCCAAATGCTTTGTATCACAGTCCAAAGGACTTACTTAGGAACTAGTCTTGCTAATTGCACCCTTGAACCAGAATGAGTTCACCCACCATTTTCCCTACTTTTTAAAAACAAATTCTCCACGTTTCTTCATTCCTGTCCTCATGATTCATATTCAGTTACAAAAATACCTTTTTCTCATAAACACTAAATATCAAAAGAATAATTCACAGGAAGGGGTTGAGATTGCCTCAAGAGTTTTTTATTTATGTGAAATGCAATTTTTGGAGGTGTCTGTGTGAATATGTGCCACTGTTTCAAAACACAGTCATTAATCCATGTAGGTGCAAGTATAGTGCATTTGGCTATCTTGGGGCATCAGAAACAACTGAAGAATGAACGTGAAATTGCAGGGCACAAGTAGAAAATATGGTAATGGGAATAGGACTGGCTTAAATTTGGGACATCTTTAAGTAGACTTAATCTCATTCAATGGCAGTCTTTGAATATAGGACTTTTTTGAGCTGGAGACTTTATTCCAAGAAAAATGCACGTATTCATATAACCATGACACATTGCCTACGATTCCAAGGAAATTACAATTTTTGAAGCCCACACATGGATTCCTATGAGTTAAGAACTTTTTATCTAGTCTACCTTAACACCTGGGCTGGGATTTGCTTGAAAAATTCTGTGTTGCAATCTATAAAAATATTTTCCCAATACTGTAAGATTTGTGAATATTAAATTCTGAGAACATATGACCAGTTACATGATATTCAACCAAAAATGCAACCCATATACCTTTTCATTTAAATAATGCTTTGGAGAAAATTATGATAAATTTTCTTCTGGTATCCCCAGAGATGAAGTTTTGACAAGCGCCACCTAGGACGACATTATTGGCAGATGAATTGTGGAACGAGTTGAGTGGTCATACTTAAAGAATATTAACAATGGCTCAGTGTCACAGAGAGGAAGTGTCTGGAATGGAGACCGAGGACTAAGGCCTATTTAATAATTTTGTCTGTTACTTAGGAGATGCCATAGAAGGGATGCACGCGGAATATAAATATTATATAATTCAAAATGACTTTAACAAATTAAAATGCTGGAAGAAACCAATGAGGTGAATTAGAAAATCGAAGTTCAACCGTTAGGATGATGACATGAATTACATTAATGGAAACACATTGAATGCATCCCCATCTTCTGCATTGGCCAGAGCATTTCTGATGACACTGTCTGCCCAGCAATGTCTGCCCAAAAGACATTGATGAGTTGGAGCATGTGCCAATGTGAGCATCCAGTATGGTGGGTGGTGTGGAAGCGGGTGGGGCTGGTGCAGAAATCACGAAGACTAGCTTTAGGAAACAAGGGAGCTTTTCCAAGAGTCAAGAAGACTAAGGAGAATTATAAATTTGCTCTTAAATATTTGCAGTGAATCTGTGTTTTGAGTGACTCCTGATGGTGATCCGATAGTTTGTGTACAAAAGTAATAAGGAGATACTTGTCATCTGTTCTGAGGAAATAGAAGTCTACATATGATTCCTCACTATGCAGTAACTTGTCCGGGTGTCTGGTGGGCTTCCATTGTGGTTTGCATGTAATTACGGGATGGCCATGACCAGGCTTGCTAGAGAAAAATGCTACCATTCTGTGGGTGGCTAGATGAAGGGCTTTTAATGTCCTTAGGTTCTAGACTCTAATACTCTGTATGTGTGATTTATTATAAGCCTTAACACCTTATTTGAGTAACAGGGGCGTGTATTAATGGTTAGCACTGGTAACGAAATGATAAGTAAATAATGCTTAACACATTTTAGTATCTATTTTTCTGTGGTCTTGGTATAGGATATATTAGCTTTATTTAGAAACAGATATTTGATAAATACTTCTAATAAAATAACTATTACTTGTTGAATGCTTGTATATGCCATATGTTCACATAACACCTATGAGGTAGACAAGCCACTATTTCCAAAGTAGAGTTTAAGTAAAAGAGCCAACAATGTATAAGTACATGGCAAGGCTACGATTCAAAACTCAGGTGTTTAACCAATCTGCTGTATTAATATCTCTTAGTTTTGGGGGGACCCAAATTTCCTGGGGATGTAACACTTGGGCTTGGCATCTATAGTCTTTAGGAGTCTCTATGTCTATCCACTTATTGAGGGTTATTTTCGCTGTTTGAGTCCTTTAAATTTTAATAGGGCCAATACAAATGCCTGAACTTGACAAACATTTGAAAAGCAAACATCAATGAGAAACATAAAATCCTTTAGTGGGCTCTCAGGAGTTTTCCTAAGTGAATCAGAGGAAGCTGAGAGAGGGACATCTAGCTGACCATTAGCACACACTTTGAAAAGAGTCACAGATGTGATGCTTTATAAAGTAGATTTGCATTCGTTAAAGGTCACTCTCCACTGAGTATTTGCACTTATGTCTAAGACAGAAGAAGGCCACTCTACCTCATTCCTCCCATTTGTCTGTTCCATGATCAATATCAGAGTCTAGACTAGGATGGCTACAGAATCTTACTGCTGCTTAATTTCCCATAAGATTAACTGGACTTCCTGAAACATCTGGGGTAGACAGCAGAGGGAAGTGCATCGGAGTGACAAATGTCCTTATGCCACATTAAGATGCACAATTAACAGAGCTGAGTGCTTCCTGTTATTTTTACACTCTATTCTACTGGGATCTCCCAGCAAAATGTTTATGTCTTATTTCCCAAATAAAGGAAATGTTACAAGAGTGAGTCACAAAGCCCTGCATTTGAAGAAAAATCAAAGATACTCTGTCTAGCAATGGTCTAAATGTGTCCCCCCCCTTACCAGCGTTCCTAGTTCCGGTGAGGCCTCTTGTCTTTCATCTGAAGGCTCTGTTCAGTGTCATCTTGGAGCATCAAAGTTATCTTTATTCAAGGGGTTTTGAAAAGCCCCAGGTAAGTTCTGTAGGGACACAGCACTAAGTTTCTCTTGCTGCTGGTCCTATCCTACCTTTTGTCTTCGGTCCCAAAGACTTGCTTGAGATAACGCTCTAATTTATACCCAAATTTTAGGTACTTAGATTTCCTCCCCGCCCCCTGCATCTGAATCCCTGTGTCTTTGAAGACCAGATCCTTGGGGCTCCAGGCCCAGGTATATGTAGATATTTCTTCCATTTTACAAAAATACATCGCTAAAGCACTGGAAACACAGTAATGGACAAGATAGAGGCATACTCTCTTCCAGCTTATAATCTAGTGGAAGGAGACAAAAATATACACATAAGTAAAATAAACAAGATTAGCAAGATGGTTGGGAGAGATCTCTTTGAAGAGGTGACAGCAGAGCAGGCACTCAACGAGCTAAGGGAACAAGTGTGCCAAGACATGAAAGAAAATATTTAAGGTGAAAGACAGTGAAAACAAAGTGCATGATGAAGCCTCTGCTTGGTGTGTTTGAGAAAAACTCGAAGGCCAATATGATTTAGAAAGGGGCAGAGTGGGAGGGAGTGAGGCAGGAGGGGTAGCCCCGGGGGTCTGACCTGTGTCAGTAAGTCTTGGGTGGATCCCAGGTGTTCTTTTTTCAAAAGCTCCCGGATGGATTTGGGGACAACAGATGTAGAACGTCCAGTCAGCTTACCTATAAAGTCCAAAGAGATCGCTGGAGCCTTGCACCAATCAGTTTGTCTGCATTTAGATCTTTTGCTTGACTTTCATTACCTTTAGAAGGAACAGATATCTAGCTCCATTTGCAAGGCCTGATACAATTTATATCTTTATCTTCACCTCTTTCCACCTTCCTTCTTGTGGGTCCCACTTCATTCTTCTGGAATCTCTGAAAATTGCAAATATGCCTCGATGTGTGTTCTTTCCACCTGGATTTTTTTTTTCTCCCATTGCACCTGGTAACTCCTACTCCTGCCGCAGGTCTTGGATTAACTGCCCCCTCCCCCAGATGCCTTTCCTGACTTTGCTCAGACCAAGTCCATCCTCCCATCTTTTCTCTCCCATAGCCCCCCGCATGACTCCTTTCTAATGATCATCATATTTTGGAATCACAAATAACCCTGATTATGAGATTAGCCTGTTCTGTGTCTGGCATCTACTGGATTCCCTCCCGACCCCTAATCCCCTTCCCATTATGGCATCTATAGGTATATATATAGATATATAATTTTTTTTAAAGCTAAGTTGATCAAACTCCCTGGGTCTTGTCCAAACTGGGAAACAGGAAAGGCCACTTTCAAATCCAACTTCATTTGAGTTTCAATGCCAGCTCCATCATGTCCCAATAGCGCTACCTAGGTAACTGCTTTGCCTTTGTTAGCACGAATGGAGGTACGTCACTGGTAGCTGCGAAGAGGAAGTAAGTCAGTGTAGGCTGAGTAACTTTAACAGGTCCCTGCACGTAGATGGTACTTGAATGCTTACCATAATTAATAACAAAATCCCAGATATACTTGTAGGTTCAACCGCTTATCTGACATCTCCACTTGACATCTGAAATTCAACTTCCTATCTTCTTTTTCCTCTTATATCTGCTCTTTATTCAGTGTCTCCTATCTCAATAAATGGAACCACCATCCATTCGATTGTCCAGGGTGACTGAATCCTCTTCCTCAATTCCCATTTCTGGTCAGTCACTAAGCTCATACATGTCTATTTAGGGTAACCAGGTCATCCTGGTTTGCCCAGAACTGTCCTAGCTTTAACACTGAAAGTCCCCTGCCCCGGGCAAACTGGGAAGGTCCATCATTGTATGTGTGACTCCTAAACATTTCTCAAGTAACTTCGCTTCTCTCCATTCCCAGTCTAACCTACCATTTTCTCTCACCTGCTGTGTCTTTCCAAGGAGAAAGACACTTCTACTCTTAGCCTCTCTGGTTGATAATCTACTATGGCCAGCTTAATCTTTTAAATGACAAAAATGTGATCATATCATTCACTTTGCTTAAAAGACTTGAATGGTTTCCCATCAGTCCTGTAACAAAACCCTAGATCTTCGGCTGTTTTGTAGTTCTGTGCATGATGTGGCTTATGTCTCCCTTTCAAAACTAATTCCTCACTGCCATTATGCCTTTTTGCCTTCATCCTACCTACTACACTCCAGACATCCTAGGGTCTTTTCCTCCCTCTGAGTGAACTGAACTTTACTTTTCTCTGTGCTTTCCCACATGGTGTTCTCTCTTTCTGATGGATCCTCTATCTTTTCTGGGTCAGGTCTTCTGTTCACCTACTCAGCTTTAAGTCCCAACTTAAACAGTACTTTCTTGGATGGAAGATTTCCAGAATCTTTGGGCTAGATTCATGAAGTTATTCCACTGGATCATCTTAAAGCAGTCTATGTCTTTCAACAACATATTTTCAGTTACATTTTTAAATATCTTTTTCTCTTGCGGGATATTCGAACTCATGAGGTCACAGATTATAACTGCTTTGTCCTCAAATGTATCTTCAGCCCCTAGCTGTGCCTGATGAATGACAAACACTCAATTAATAGCTCTTGAGTGAATAAATAAGAGAATTATGTCTGAAGATGTTACTCAGTAAAATTGCTGACAGGGCTATTACTCATGGCTTGCCAGTAATGTGTTACTCAATTTCAGGAGCTACCCTACGTCTTGTCATTGTTGAATTTTATGGTTTTTATGACAATTTTTCAGTAGATAACAAGAAAAGCACTGTGAGGAAGGAATCCTGCACTCATAAGTTAAATTAGGCTATAATAACAAGACCTACATTTTAGTGGCTTAACCAAAAGTTTGTTTCTTGCTCACATGTAGTATACTGTAGGTCCAGGTGACTCTCCTGAGTAGCAATCCTCCACTTTTTTTGTGTGATTCCAAGGTGCTTTGATTTTTGCTGTTGCCATTTGGTACCTCCATAACTGCTGAGTCAGAGGAAGAATATACTGGATGGTTGCGTATTAAACTTTCATTAGGGTGATCTGGAAAAGGCACAGAATATTTGTCTCTAGGACCATCGACCAGAGTAATCACATTGCCCTGCTCAACTATAAGTGGAGTGGGAAAGTATAGTTCTTCCATGTTCATAGAAAGAGGGGAAAGCTGGAAATGAGTGAGCATTAAATATCTCAACCATAAGTGCTTCAACCTAATTTGACAAATTACCCTTTGCACTATTGGGATAGATTGTTAAAGACCTAAGCCATTGCTGTGTCTACGCCATAGGTTTGGGGGGGTTGGGAAAGGCATCCGGTACACTGAACCTAGAATGGGCATGTGGGAACGTGGCTTTCTAGGCAAAGGGTACTCAGGATGATACCGAAGTTGAAGGAAGCCCTAAAAAGAATAAATAACATTTCACCAGACATTTTTCTAGAGGGCATTTTTCAGGAGGCTGGTCTAGGGTTTTTCTATATTAAGTTAGTCCATGCTATATTTGGTCAAATATCATTGAACTTGCTATGGCTTGAACTGGGATCAAATGTTCAACTCCACTAACCTGACTGTGGGGACCTAGCTGGTTAATATTCCTGAGCCTGTTTCTACATCTGAATAAAGGGGAAGATTATACCCGACTTCTCTCACAGGAGAATCAAATGAGACAGAATATTTTTCGTGAAGGGTGGACTTTTTTTTTTTTTTTTTACAGTAGCTTGAATAGGTAGGGAAGCACTATATAAACTCTAAAGACAATACAAATATATAGCACGGCATTATTATTACAGTAATTACTAGGGAAAATGAAAATGAATCCAGAGTAGAAAGAAAGATCCTGATGATTCCTTTTTGAGTATTCACCTAAGGGTATCTCCCTTGATTTGTATTCCTGGAAGGAATAATGTGGAGGTCTATGTGTTTAAGACATATTGACTCCATTCCTCATTTGCATACTATGGATTGCCACTAGCATGCATCGAGTGAAAATCTTTATGAAAAAAAATGGTGCTGTTGCAGCAGGCTTTACCAGGCAGCTTTTATTCACCCTTTTCTGAGTATTTCAGCCTTTTAGCCTTGAGATAGGGGAAAAAAGTAAATATTTCAAAGAAACAGCTTTAGGCTGCCATATTAAGACGACACCCAAAAAATGCAACGTGCACATCTTGTTCAGTCCTGAAGTGCATAAACCAACTGAAAAAGACATCTTCTGGATTATCAGAGAACTTTGAATATGGACTGTGTATAGGAAGGAATTAAGTGATCACCGGTACTTCTACGAGGTACATTACTGTCCCGGTGTTAGGGAAACCGTATAAACAAAACATGACCTCATCATTCAGAAATTCATATCGAAGCATTTACGCTTGAAATGACATGGCACCTGGGATTTGCTTTGTACTAATCCAGCAGGCAAAGAAGCAAACAAACAAAATTAGGGGAGGTGCTAATACATGACAGGAGATATTGGCGAAATAATGATTATCATTGAAGCTTAGCGACTGATACAGGGGATCCATTGGAGGATTCATTTTCATGTTAGAAAAATCTCTATTACAAAAAGAACTTCAAAAATTTCTATGTGAGGGAATGAAGTCATTCTGGGGATGTGGAGGAGCTTCTAGAAGGCCTTTGTGAACAATCAGTACTTTTGGAAGCGTATCAGAAGCAGCTCATGCCAAAAGGGGGATGTTGTGCTTCACCCTGGAACCCATTCCTTTTGTGAGTGTGACTGCAAGATAAAATCCAAATGCACGATCACAGCAGAAGTGGTGTGTTAGAAAAATCCAGTCTGTTCTAACTCATAGAAGGGGAAGAGGAAAAAAGTGATGAGAAACAGACAGCTGGCCCTCAATCACAAAAAAATAATTTGAAAGTCAGGCTTTTCTCTGGTCAACCCTCTTTCTTATGTTGGCCCCCCACCCCCCTCCCCCCAAGATTCTTGAGTGGCCTGACAGCCTGTGGACCTATTTATTCAAATATCTGTAAGTATAATCATATGGCTACTCGACCCACAAATATTCCTTTGTTAGAGGGACGCAGACAAATGGTTCATCCAAAGCTGTGGAAAAATCCGAAGTTTCTAGAAATAACAAACAGAGCTGAAAAGGGTATCAGTGACAATGAACTGATTCATTCATTTATTAGTTCATTCATTCATTCAACCAAATTTGAGTGTCTGCACGTGCCAGGCACTGTGTTAGACACCAGGACTCAAACGATGAAACCCTCACGGAGTTTACAGTGGAATGATCCAGGGACTCTACGTGTCGTTATAAATGAAGAAGGAAAATGATGACTCTGTGTGGGCGTGTGGGTGTCGGGGGGTTGTCGGTGTTGAATCAAATACCAGGGAAAAACAGATATTCACACCACAACCCGGCCACGAAAACAAAACGAAGCAAATCATGATCCACACATGCTGCATCTTGATCTTACAACCGGGCTAAGCTATTTTTCTCTTCCTTAGATGTATCACCCATTTGCTGTCTTCCCATCTATTTCCCTGCCCGATTCGGCCTCCCTCCTTTCTGTTCAAGGGCGCTACCTCTTCTTCATTCTTCAAAACCTGGAGTGCATGTCACATTCTCTCAATCTTGCTGTGATGCTGTGTTTCCTGCTACCCAGACGGAGTGTAACCTCCCTCACCTGTGTTCCCACAGCACCCTGTTCAGACATGTGTTGTAGTACTTACGACCTGGGCTGTCATTTTTGTTTGTCTGTGTATATGTCTGGCTTTCTTGCTGAACTCGGAAACCCTCAGAGGCAGAGTCTGTGTCTCATGCATCGCTGTCACATCAGTGCCTAAGACAGTGACTGACGTATAGTAGGTGGTCAATAGGTCTGCATTAAACACATGAATGGGTGAATTCATAAATCATCTCAAATGAGCCTTTCTGCTATAAAGGTCTACTCCCCCAAGAGCAGTATTCAACTTTCCTCCAGCCAAAGTTTCAAAAGTTGGAGGAGATCTTACAGATAGATCATTTTTCCCAAACCCATAATTTAACATTGGAGCACATATCACGACGGACTGGGCTTTCCTGGTTGGCACAGAATGAATTGCCTTGTTACGCTTCGATTGTTGTAATGATTCTGTGTTAACAGATTCAGAGAAAAAATAGGAACCTGGACATATGAGAGGGAGGGGCAGGGAGAAGCCCAGGCAAAGTTAAACATTTACAAAGGAGCTTATCTGCCTCAGGAAAATGGTCACATACTGTCCTAATGACCTCCCTGTTTAATACCACAGGCCCTTCCTCCAACTCCTGGTTCCCTTAACCTGCTTAACTCATCAGTTTTCCCTGCACTTATTAACTTTTAACAGACAATAGCACTTACTTATTGATCATGCCCACTTTTTTTTAATATCTCCTGGCTCCCGATTTGGTGTTCCTTTCTCTGCATACTTTTATACCTCACAGGCTTGTTATATTCATAGCAAGAACCGAGCGTTTCGGAGCCGTATAGCTTAATGCTTTAGAGCAGTGCTTACCAAACCATCTTGGGTCATGGGCTTGTCTTTAAATTTCCAATTGTTAATAGATTCGCGTGTGGTCCTACTGTGCGTGACTGGCCTGTACCATGTGGGCTCAACAACACCAGAAATCCTCTATACCCAGTTCACGGAGAGGAGCCGGCTCGTCACCCTCTTGGATGCCAGGTTCATAGCAAATCACTGTAACGTTTCCTAGTGCTTACCCTCAATTTCGATACTTACCTCATCGCACAACTGCTAACAGGCATGGAGAGGCACCAGTCTCCAGACCGCACTTTGAGCAGCAGTGAACTCCACAGTACATTGGCCTAGGTTTGAATTCTGGCTCTACCCTTTCCCAGTGACATGGCCTTAGGCAAGTTTTCTCAGTCTTTCTGGAGCTCAGTCTCCTCCTCTGCAAAATGGAGATAATTATAGGGGTCCCTATACAAGACTGTTGTGAAGATGATATGAGTTTATGCATGAAAACAGTGCCTGGCAGAGTCCGTGTTCAATAAATATCAGCTCTTATTATAACCGCTTGACCTTTTCTTAATCAGGAACACTCCCTTCATCTCATGGTTACTGAATTTCACAGCCAAGAGTCATCCTGGGAGCGCAAGAGAAGGCGGCAGTCAGGGGACCTGGGGGAGGGAAGCAGGACACATGTCAGGGGCTTCAGAGGGAGATGATCCCTTTCTTTCCTTCCTTTTTCCCTGTAAGCATTAGTAGAGGGCATTTTGTGCTTCAAGCAGGGGAAGGAGAGAGGACATATTATCCTAGATTTGAAGGGCTAAAGATGAAAAGAGATATTTTTCTTGACCTGGAGATTCCTAGAGATTCTCTCCATTTTCAATTTTTTTTTTAATGTTTATTTTTGAGAGAGAGAGAGAAAGAAAGAATATGAGTGGGGGAGGGACAGAGACAGAGAGAGAGAGACACAGAATCTGAAGCAGGCTCTGAGCTGTCAGCCCAATGTGGGCCTTGAACTCGTGAGCCACGAGACCATAACCTGAGCTGAAGTCAGATGCTTAACCAACTGAGCCACCCAGGTGCCCCTCTCCACTGTCAGTGAAGTTTTCACTTCAAGGTGAAATTCAGCTTGTGCCAGGGGCACCTGGGTGGCTCAGTCGGTTAAGCGTCCAGCTTCAGCTCAGGTCCTAATCTCACAGTTTGTGAGTTTGAGCCCCACATCAGGCTCTGTGCTGACAACTCGGAACCTGGAGCCTGCTTCGAATTCTGTGTCTCCCTCTCTCTTTCTGCCCCTTCCCCGTCCCTCTTTCTCTCTCTCTCTCAAAAATACACATTAAAATTTTTTTAAACAAAAAGAGAGAGAGAGAGAGAGAGAGAGAGAGAGAGAGAGAGAGAGAGAAATTCAGCTTGTGCCAGAAGAGGTGAAAATGTGAGTTAGGTGAAAGCCAGAGAGTTTTTCCAGAGAGTTCAGACCCCCAGCTTTTATCTTAAGTTCACGGGCATTGCCTTGAGTTAGCACCTCTTTGGGGAGACACTATTTTGAGTTGTTAGTAACGTCCTGAGAGGTGATAATGCGGAAGTGTCCCTGGGGGGTGGCGCTTCTCCAACTCTGATAAACATTTAATTGTTGAATGGATTTGTGTATATAAGCCCAGCCCACTTCCTAACGAATATTTAATAAACATACCACTTTGACACAGTGAACATTTAGAATAGATAAAAGAGAACAGTCAAGTAATAAACGAGGAAGAAATAAAAATCTGTTTACCAAGCTGCTTTGTGTTTGAGAGATGACTCAACCAAAATTATACACACATACATATTCATATATAAACTCTAGCATCGCACTTACGATATCCTAAGGCACTGTTCTAGGTTTTTATGCAACTCAACTAATTTAACCCTCTTAAAAGCCACAGATTACCAATATGATCCCTATTTAAAGATGAAGAAACTGAGATGCAAATAGGTTAAGGGATTTTCCAAGTTCACACAGGTAGCAAGTGGTAGTTTGGGGACTGAACGCAGGCGGTCTGACGCTAACACCCTCGCTCTTGACCACCATGCACACAGGATGGTTAGAGCTCCACGTAAAGCAAATCACACGGAAAGAAGTAGAACTATTTCCTTGTCAGGCAAAAAGTGGTTGGCCATTAGATGCCCACGATGTGTTTCATAACTCTGAATGAGTTACTTCCTGACTCTGAACCTTAGTTTAGCAATCTCATAAATGGATGATTTGCTAAGACCATCCTTGAAGGCTCTTGTAGTCACCACACGCTAGGCTTTTCTGTCTCCAACCACCACCACCACCACCATTTTCTTCTCAGCACCTCTGCTTTGCCTTTCCATCTCTCTTTTCCCTGGCACTTCTTACCATTCCTATTTGCTCCTGTTTATTACCCTACTTCTGCTGCCACTGGCTGAAAGAAACTTTCCAAGTAGTTTCTGCATGAAAGACAATAAATGCACTGGGCGCAATCCTGAGAGATCAACAAGTGTAAGGATTCACAAATGGGGCAAAATTAAGGGCCTCCTGCCTCTTCGTTATGTCAGTCCTCCAGGGCTGGTATGGATGTGCCACTCCCGCTTCTCCCCACCCCCTGTAGAGCTATCCCAGGGAAGTCCAGGCTCAGAGAATAATGGAAAGATGGCTTAAAGAAGTCCCTCAATTGTAGTAGTCTCCAAAAAGCTGAGACAGTGTGTATCTGATTCACTGATACATCCCCAACACTCAGCATCGTACTTGCTACATCCTAAACACTCAATAAATATTTGTGGTATAAAGAAGGTCACTTAGTTCCACTCCTAACCTATGCATAACCCCACCTTTACAATTACTGTCAATGTCTATATAGCTCTGTAGAGTTTAAGAGCTCTCTCATGCTCGTTATCTCATATATTTGCAACTATCTCACTCAATTCCTCCTTGGTGCTGGTACATCAAGATAAGCCTGCTCGCCGTACTTCCTGTTTTAAGAGGACTTCCCTCGGCAGCAGTGAAAACCTCCCCCCACCACCTCGTTACCCCATTCTTCCCTTTCTCCCTCCTGAAGCAGGTCAGGGATTCAGTTCGAGAGCCTTTCTTCTAAGATCCTAGTGAGACTTAGGCATTCTACCCACGTGCTAAAAAGCCAAGGAGAATAGAACAGCCAATAACTGCAGAAGGTAGCAGTGACTCAAAGAGCGGGGAAAGGGAGATGACACATAGATTTCCTTCATTTCTTTCATCCACACAATCTGCAGAGTGTTTGCAGAAATAGATGTGACTCACGTGGGGACTGACCACACAGCTGAATGGAATCCATCAGATAGTCTGTCTCAGTATTGATGGTAGGAAACAAGGAACTTTGGACACTTCCTGGGACAAATCAGAAACAAACAGTTCGGTTTATTCAGCAATGTTAGTCGTGTCCTCCCTTCCATGGCTGACAGTGGATACTGATGGATGCTGAAGGTGAGTACAGAGATGTTTACTTGTTTCATGTAATTAGTAATGAGAACATACTCATTAAAAGCCTTGCTTTGGAGTTACTTGCCTGTCCTTCTGTGGTTGAAGCTCTGGCTTATTAGAAACATAAGTTAAGTAGTCTCTAGAAGTATAAGCTCTCCTTTTGAAGCCAGAGATGTGGATTCGCAGCTTTGGTAGACAGCTATGGGCTTAATTCAGTTGGTGTCTCCTTGGAAAATGGAGAGTGGGTACAATGGTATTATGCGGTGATACCAAGACATGTAGACACTCACTTATGCTGAATCAAGACCCTGAAAGGACAGAAGGTTGGGGTTGAAATTATGTTTTCCAAGAATCATCCTAGTTCTCCATGACTTAATCAAGATGATGGAGGATAGGTCTTTATTTCTCCAAGTAAATTGTTCTTCTATAATGGGAAGTTCAACTATGACAATGTAATTTCTTAGGTTTGAGAATTTTTTCGGTTTGGGCCTAGTTTAACAACGGATATTCCCTTGGGAGGTGTTCATAAAGAAAAGAGAAACAAACCTTTTCTGATGCCTATGAGTCAGGGGCTGTGTACGTATAAGCTTACTTAATGCTTACAATTCTTTTGCAAATGATGAAACAAATGTTCCAAGTGATTATGTAACTTACTCCAGGGTCCAGAACTAACAATTTGTGATGGAGTCAGCATTTGAACCCTAGGATTATTGGTAGTTTCATCATGCCAATATATCCTGTACCGAGCTGATATCTCTTTTTATCTGGTAAAGATACTCAGCTAAAGGGGTGCCCGGGTGGCTCAGTTGGTTAAGCATCTGACTTCAGCCCAGGTCACCATCTCATGGTTCTTGGTTTCAAGCATCATGCTGGGCTCTACTCTGGTGATGCGGAGGCTGCTTGGGGTTCTCTGTCCTCTCTCTGCCCCTTCCCCACTTTCACTCTCTCTCTCTCTCTCAAATAAATAAACTTTTTGAAAGATACTCAGCTAAATAAAGGCATTGGATACCTAGTGAGAGTGAATGAAAAGAAGGGAATTAGAAAATATTCCATTCTCCTGCCTTCCCACGTGGCCAAGTACCAGCCTCGGAACCAAGTTACATCTCTTCTCAGTTCCCAAACCTGGGAAAATGAGCACCACCAACCGAAACCCTGTGAACCTCCACACTTTTGATTTGTCCTTTTGCCAGCTCTCTCTCACTCCCCTAGTGACTCCTGAAAACTGTTATCAGAGTCTCCAAGAACCTTATTCACCTATTCTCAGCAAATCACCTCACCACTGAGATCAAGAGAAATGAAAACTTTGAAAGTCCTTCCATGAAGACCTACATTGCTATCTTCTCCACTTTCATTCTTTCTTCCTTTTCTCCAGTCTTAGAATGTGAGGTTTCTCTCTTCATGCTCAAAACTAATTTTTCCTTATATGTCCTTGACTCTCTCCTTTCTACTTTTAGCTCCAGGAACCTATTAAGCTCTGCTCTATAGATTATTCTCTCTTTTTCTTAGATTCCTAACTTTTCCTTCTGGTTTTTCCCTTCACTCCCTCTTCTGCTTTTCTTAGTACCCAAGCATCATGTAAATATGGTCCCTCCATATTGTGCCATTCATCACTTTCCAGACTCTCATATCTTTCACTCTCTACTTCACTTCTAATTCACTCACTTCTCTACTGACTACCATCTGCATTTGCCTCCACCATTTTTTTTTTTGTTGGAACTGCTTTTGCTAAAATATTAATAATTTTCTTTTTTCTTTTTCTTTGTGGTCAAATCTAATGGGCATTTTTCAATTTTTACCCTGCCACATTTATTTTATGCATTTGAACTACTGGTCATTCTTTGCAAAAGTTTTTGTTCTCCAAATTCTTCATACATGTCTTAGACCTTCTTCTTTTTGGACTCCTACCCCCTCCCTGGCCCAAGCGTCAGTTGCTTTTGTTTCACAATGTTCCATCTTGGCTTATAGTTTCAATAGTGACCTATAGGTAGGTCATGCAGAGCCTGTTAGATATCTACATTACATAGTGTGTGGGACATCTCCATCTAGATGTCCATTGGCCGTTCAAACTCAATGCATCCCAACCAGAACATAACATCTTAGCCCCTGGCATTTTCTTTCTCAGTTAGTGACACCATTATGCACAGAAATTCCCAAGCTGTTGTCCTGATAGTTAATAAAGAATTTTTTGTCTTCTTCCCCTCAATCGCCTGCCCAAATCTAATCATCAAATCCAAAATTTCACTTTCTAAATCTTTTTCATATCTCTCCTTCCTGTCTATGCCACTACTTTTGCCCCAGCTACGCATTCTCACTCTTCAGCTTCAACTATTCTAGCAGCTTCTTGACTGGTCTCTCAGTTTTCAAATTCTTCCTCTTCTTATTCTTACCATAGACACCAGCATCAAAGACACCAGATTTGCTTAAAATTAAAAGCTGGCCTTTCTATTCTACTTAATTTTTCAAAGACTTCCTATTTTATCATTACAAGGCAAACTTTAAGTTTCTTTGTATGGCGTATAACAGCCCACATGATCTGTTTTACATGACTTGAAACTTTCAAAGTGGTCCGAACGGTGTTTGGCACAGAGGAAGTTTTTAGGTATGTTAGTTTCTTTCTTTGATAAAAATGGGTGATGAAAATGGTCTCAGACTTCTGCCTACTGCCTAGGCTTGTTTGTACCATTCATTCTCCAGCAAACCCAAATAGCTTGTCTCAAAACAGCATGCTAACATTTTGCTTCTCTTCTTTTCATCCATGTAGTCACCAGAATCTGATGCACCCACTAGATAGTAGGCTTGAGGGAGAAGATGCTTTTGTTCAGTGATTTACCCCAGGCTCTGGCACAGTGCCTGGCATGGGGTAGGTGCCCAGAGTATGTCAGTAAAACAGATGAGTGAACAGCAGAAAGTAAAATCAAGGAATGAGTATATAGACTAGAAAAGTGACAGGACTCTGGGAAGAAGAGTCAGGGCTCTGCCTCAGACCTCCCTGCAGGTATAAAAAAAACCCTGGCTTTGTGATTTGCCACGGTTCCACCACCTTCCAGTTTGTGTCCTTGGTGTCCGCTTCAAGGACATGCTTAAATGAAGCCTACTTTATTTCAGCTTCATTCTTTAGTTTGGGTTTTCCATTTATTAGGAATCAAATATCTTTAGGGTGAGGCAGTCAAAACTGACTTTAGTCTCAAATGCCTGAATAGAAATAAGAATTAAAGGAACTGAAGGCTAGTTTAGATGGGTGCAGGGACAGATACTGTGGGAACTGTAACCACATGGGGAAGGGAGTGGGTGAAGGGAATATCACTAAGGGAGTAAAATACTTCCTTCCAGCCCATGGCCAACAGGAAACTACCTTCCTCATAATTTTGCTGAGGATTGGCCTTGACACTGAGTATGTCTTAAATTACCCTCAAATTGAAGGGAGATAGCAAATCTTTAGGTGTGATTAAGAACCTTTTAAAGGGGCAAAGTTCAGAGGGAACAAAACCGTTCTACACAAAACCATAAACAGTTATGGTCCTTCGGCCTTTTTTATTCATGATTGTTAATCAGCTCCTCGCCCGAGGATGGAAGGTGTAATATTTGTGCACATGCTAATCAAACTGTGCCAAAAGTTAGGCTCACACGAGACTCAGCCTTCTGCAAAGTAAACACAGGCCGTTACTGGTTATCACCTCAACTACAAAGGGTTCTAAGCCAAGTACTATTGATCCAAGTAAAAGAGATAAAGCCTGAAGGACTTAGTGTGCATGTTCTTTGGCTTGGGGCAACTTCCCTCTCTCCAATTTCATTTCACAGCATCATAAAATGAACTATGCAACGGCCCACGTGACCATAGCTGCCGCTGACATTGCCAATAACAACAGCTGCTGAGAAGCTGAAGGTGAGAAGTAGGTACAATGTTGGCATTGTAAGAGGAACATGGGCTGTGCAGCCAGACAGGTCTATTTCTGCAAATATTATTATAATGTTATTACCTCTTTTCCACGCTGGTGCCTGTCCACCGCCCTGATCTTTGTATATTCTGCAGCTATCTTTTTTAGAAATAGACACTTTTAGGATTGTTACGCCTTCTTGTTGAACTGAATCTTTTCCCATTATAAGATCGCTTTGTCAAAAAACAAAACAAAACCAAACCTCTAATGATATTTCTTGCCTTAAAGTCAATCCTGGCTCTGTCTGAAACTAATATGACCATATCAGCTTTCTCCTGGTGTTTTTGTGGTGTAACCCTTCCTATCTTTTCACTGCCAACTTCTAACTTTCTTTTGGTTTTAACATTATTTCAGAAACAACGTGTCATTGGATCTTTTTTTTTTTTTTTCTTAAATCTAAGCTGGTAGTTTTTGTCATTGAATTGGAATGAGTCATCCTTTTACATTTAGTGTCATCATGAACTTGTGTTTCCATCTCCATATTTGTTTTCTATTAGTTGTATCTCTTTGTCCGTTATTCCTCCTGTCCTACCTTCTTCTGGATTGATAATATATTTTTAAAACTTATTCCATTTTATACCCACTACTTTTTAAGATTACCACTGTCCCTCAGAAGTTTATCTCTTTAACCTCCGACTCAGACAGCATCAGTAATACAGCCAGTGTCTTAAGGGAAAAACCCACTGGATGCTGGAGGCAGGCTCTTTTGTCTATTGCGACTTTGTGTGATAAGTATGCCAAGACCATGGTCTCAGCCTCTGGCCTCTGCAGCACTCAGCTCAGCTTCCCCTCATCTCCTCTAGATTCTAATATGTCCTACCAGCTCTAGAGGCTGTCAAACCTCCATAGGCCTCCCTTTCCCCCTCTGGAGGTCACCAGCCTAGGCCAAACACAATCTCTGCTTCGTGTCCAGAATTAGCAAATGCCTTGAGGGCGGGAAATGATAGGCAATTTCAGCCCACCTAAGTAGGGCTTTTTTCTCTATAATTCTAGCTCATGCGGTTCCCTCTGCTCCCCCAGACTGCCGTTGTCTTTAAAATTGTGATTTTTCAGGCAATTTATCATTTTTATCTGTTCTAGACACTTTAGTAGAAGCAGTGGCCTACCCTCTCTAGAAATAGAAGTCCCCGTTATCATTAAAATTACACATCTGAGGGGCGCCTGGGTGGCGCAGTCGGTTAAGCGTCCGACTTCAGCCAGGTCACGATCTCGCGGTCCGTGAGTTCGAGCCCCGCGTCGGGCTCTGGGCCGATGGCTCGGAGCCTGGAGCCTGTTTCCGATTCTGTGTCTCCCTCTCTCTCTGCCCCTCCCCCGTTCATGCTCTGTCTCTCTCTGTCCCAAAAATAAATACAAAACGTTGAAAAAAAAAATTACACATCTGAGATGCACAGGCATATATATATCAGAAGTTAAGGGGTAAGGACTGGATTCAGACTGCGTAGTTTGAATTCCTGTTCTGCCATGCAGGATTTGTGGGGTCCTGGGCAAGTGATTTAACCATGGGGCCTCTATTTCTTCTCTTGTAAAATTGGAATAATGATGGAACTTGTCTCATAGGGTCACTCTGAGGATCTAATAACATCATGAATGTCAAATATTTCACATGATGCCTTGTACATAATAAATGTCCAAAATGGTAGCTGTTGTCAGAAAGCATTGATCATGTTAATTCAGAGCCCGGAAATCACTGGTTTTGAATCAGACACTACTTAAGAATGGTGTGGCTTTGAGTGACTTGTGTAATCTCTTTGCAGTTCCGTGCCTCATTGTGAAACATTGGATTGGTAACAGTATCTCATAAGGGTTTAATTTCTCATTTTGTTGAGGCTCAGGTTTGAGTCATGGGGTCTGTGAGCCAGAAACATCTGTCACTCTCACAGTGGGTCTCAAATGCTGGTCTGCAAGGCAGGGTTGTTCATGATCAAGACCCACGTCATGGGTCTAAAGCTGAGCTAAGGTCTCAGATACGTTTCTCGCTTAATTGAATGAATAGCACTCAGGGCATCATTTCCATCCTCCAAAATATGAAAACAGATTTCTAACAATGGTGTTCTGCCATTGCATCTTCTAGCTCTACTTTAGGCAAGAATGTTGAATTAGATACACAGTTTTCCAACAAACATCCAAAAAAGTTACACATTCTTTACTGCTATCATCTACCAATGCCTATCAGGACTTTTTGTATCTTCATATATCGGTGTTCATTTATGAACTGCATTTCCTTTGGAAAGACTGTATTTTATTCTGATGTTATGTTCTTTCAACATTTTTTTAATTAAAAAGATTATTCCTCTATGAAATGATGCTAGATAGTAGTTGTGAGTGTTTGATTTGAAATGATTTTCTTTAGCGAAAATAAAACCCTGAAAAACTTAGCATAGTCTCTCATCCATTTTACTCATCCGTGAAACCAACCTCAAATATGTTGTAACACTTACCAAATATCTACAGGCCATGGATTTCAATTTTTCATTTATACTCAACTGTATTTTGTGGAAGAAATTATATAAGAGTAGTATTCAAAGTTTCAGGAATTGTCAATAATCATAGAGGTATTAACTTTGAGTTCCAAGGACTTACTTTTAACCACATGTATATCAGACATCACATTGTTGACTTGTAAGTCCCCTTGTTACAAATGGATGAAACTGAGGCTCAGAGGATTTGAATGATTTGTTTGAAATCTCACAATCAATGTTGGAGTCTGAAAAAAACCACCCAGTTCTATGAATTCCTAATGATTTTCAGGCAAATACCTGGTATCCTTCCCGTTCTCCAGGAAAAGCAACAGAAGGTAATAAATCTCTTCCCTTCCCCGGCACATTTCTCCCCTGTCCCCCGAAACTGTATCATAAAATTGCCCTGTTCCTTGTTGACTTCTGAACCTAAACCATATCCCTGCTCCATATCTTGGCCTGGAGGAGACCAGCCACTCTCCCACCTCTCTGGAGGCGGCCAATTAAAGGTCTGGATTCTAGCACCTGGTTCTTACCAGTGGTTCCACGAGCACAGAAGACATTCTGTCAGGCTTGCCCTGCACCTCAATGGCCTTCTATTTTTTCCATCATCAGCACAGACTGTTCATCTGGTTTGCACATACTTTGTGGTTTTTCTCCTGTAGAACCTGGAGCCATGGTAATAAAGTCAGTTTTCAAGGAAGCAGTGGATTGAATGTGACTCTTTCAATGAAGCTCAGAATCACAGCACTTACTTGTCTCTTGATGTCGACAGCTGAATTTTTCTGGAAGGACTCTCTGGCTTCCATGTGTTTTATTTTTGTGGGCCTCACACGATGACATAGTTCCGATCACTGAGAGTCGACTACCACACACTAGTCGTGGGACCTAGAAGGTCCCCTTCTCAGCACTGTATGAACTTGGAATTGTTGATTTTCAAACAGAAGTGTCAACATTTATTTGGTTCAATTCCTTGTCTTTGAGGCAGTAAGCTATTAGCCTTCTTTGGGTGATGAGCCACGTGACGTTGACCAAGATAAAGTTTCCCCTAAAGATCCAGTTAAGGGGTAGGGGAAAAGGAAGTGAAAAGCCTTGTTTTTAAATATTTTAGCAACGAACGCTTTTCTCAAAATTTTACGTGGAAACCCTATTTTTTATACCCATTAAATTGCCATGCCTTTATTCCAGAAGTTCTCGTGTATCACGTTTCTTTTACTACCAACAAATAAAAAAAAAATTCCTGAGACTGTTTTGATGAAATAAATACGTTGATTTGCTGATCTGAGATGATAATTGTTCCTACTAGGGTCAGCACTCAATTTACTTTTGGTTTTTGTTTCTTATTTTGGTTTCGCAGTAGCAAGTAAGCCTCTGTTCACATAGGACCATAGACGTAAAAGTTCTAGTAAGAGAAGGACTTGCTGAAATTGACTAAGACAGCCATACGTCAGAGATGGGGAAACTCCAAGGTCTGCACAAAAACTAGTTAACTCGGTTGAAAAGAACACATCAGAGGATCTCTGAGATTTTAACATTCCAGTAACATGTTTGAGTGTGCTAGTTACTGTAGTTTTAAAAATTAACATATACGTTATGGATATTTGAGTCAAATATTGCAAAACTTCTGAGACAGGCCAGAGAATTCTCTCCTATGGTCTATGCAGCTGGACGTGCTCTGGCTCTTGCCTGCTGCCCCATCTACCCCCTTCTGCGATACTCTCTGCCCTGAATCTGCAGCAGAGCGAGCTCTTTCCCACCGGAAGACCTTTGCATCAGCTGTGGCTTTTTTACTCTTGAAACACTCTTTGACATCGGTGACCGTTTCCTTCTGAATCTTTAGTTCTCCACAAAAACATCCCTTCTTTTGTGGGGGAAGCATTCCCACTAAAGAGTCACTCCTTCCATAGGGACCCTCTCCATCAGCCACTCCCCATCACATCACCCTGTTATATCCTAAGACTTACTGCATACTTTTTTTTCACTTGGTGCTCGTCTTCACGAATTTACACCTCCATTTATCTGGGCAGTCCTGATACACGCCTGATGTTCTGAGTGATTTGTATTATTGCCCCTTTTATTCTAGTGAGTATGTCACTTGGACAATGAAGCATATGGCCACTTTAACCACGGCTGTCTCATGGAAAGCCTCCTGCCTTAAGTCCGACAGGTACCTGGCACATGATACATACTTAATAAGCCTTTGCTGAAATGAATATGTCCTGGATTGGAAACCATGTGTCCTGAGTTCTAGTCCCAGGTGCAGTCATTCGTGAGCCGAATACCCCTAAATGATGAGCAGCCCAGCGGGTACAAGCTTATCAGGAAATGCCCCCAAATAAGTTCCATCAACCTGGCTTCTATCATATCAGGCAGATAACACAGTACTCTCAGGCAAAATAGTCCTGTCTCTAGAGATTTACACAGAAGTTCAAAGTTAATGAATGGTCCAGAGCTTACATTGACACCGGGGCAGAGTTTGACTTATAGTGAAGAAGAATGATCAGAGCCAGGCAAACCTCGGGAGGCAATGAGTGCCTGCTGCTGGGGACACTCACTCAGCTCTCCTGGGCAGTGTATTCCCATGGAAAGAAGGCTGGGTTGTACATTCTAATCCTGGCCTGTCAGTTAATAGCTGTGACACTTAGTCTTTCTGAAACCAAGAGCGATGTATAAAATATAGAATGTGATTGTGATCCTTCCTATCAGATCCTCAGGTTTTGTAGGTTTGCTACTAATTATGCAAGAGTTGATGAAGTATTTTACTGTAAAGTGTAAGTGACAAAGCTGTCTGTTGACACATCAGTAAAAAGGCAAGCGGACATAATGTAATTCATCCAGGATGGCTGGCTGCATTTCAGGTCTAGGGACCGAGCGGTTGGATGAGCCATGCAAAGAGCTGAGATGAAACCTTTGAGAATCCCTTAGACAGGGGCCCCTGGGTGGCTCAGTCAGTTAAGTGTCCGACTTTGGGTCAGGTCATGATCTCACAGCTCGTGGGTTCGAGCCCTGCATCGGGCTCTGTGCTGACAGCTCAGAGCCTAGAGCCTGCTTCGGGTTCTCTGTCTCCCCCCTCTCTGCCCTTCCCCTGCTTGTTCTCTGTCTCTCTCTGTCTCTCAAAAATAAATAAACATTAAACAAAAAAAAAAGTATCCCTTAGAGGCAAGTCTGTTCCCACCTCTTATGTCTCAATTTTGGACTTGGTAACATGGGTGTAATCATAGTTGTTTTGCTTCTGTCTCAAGATCAAAAAAGGATTCCATAATGTGAACATTGCTTGTGGCTGCGGAGGCACAATATAAACATGGGAGTCTTGAAGGGTGGCACAAATCCAGGTGGGGGCTGTTACATGTTCAAGCAGGAGCTCTGTAGAAACATCCAGGGGTGAATGAATTTCCCTTCCCCCAATGTGATAAAGTTGGAGATATGATTCATACGGACCTAGGCGCCTTGAAAGGTGAAAGCGTAAGAATGAGCATATACGTGGATGGTGGGTGGGAATAAGGCAGACTTGAAAAGCAAGTGACATTTTTTTAGCATGTACTCTAACAGGTTGCTTTACATTGGCTATCTCATTTAACTGAACTTGTGTACAAAGCCAACGAAAGGCATTATAATCCTTCTACTAGAGATAAAGAAACTAAGGCTCAGAGAGCTTAGGTAACTTGCCCTAGGTATTGCAGGTCATGGTCAGGCCTGTTGAAGTGCCCAGGGTGCAGAAGGATAATTAGAAATCAGAACTATGTGAATTGTGGCATCACGAGAATTTGCTTTGTTTGTTGGGTCAACCTTAAAGGTTAATGTGCCTCTCCTCAAACTGAATGATACACACAGCAATCCCTCTGTTCTTTTACTCCTCTGATGTCAGGGCTTGCTCACCTCTCATGGGACCACTCAACTCCAGGCCCACTTGGGAGGAAAACGAGGGAAGCACAAGGAATTGTGTCTACTCATCGGTATCTTTGTGTTGTGTGCCATTGAAAGTTTGTTTACTCCTTTAGTGATGGGAGTAAGCTTAAACTGGACTCAGTTAACGTTCTCAGCAATCTTGGGACCAAAACCAGTGTTCTGTGGTTTTGTTTAGGCAAAAGGGCACACAGGCTGGAAGTGGCAGAACTTCCACTTCTGCCTGTGGCATTTTCTACCTAATTTCCACCTCATTTCTACCTAATTTCCCTCACCCACAGTCTAGGTATGCCACCATTCATCTCCCTCAGAGGGATCTGCGAAAGGACAGATTCTACTCTGTAGATGAGTCTTTCTTCAATCATAAAAGGGTAGTCGTGGGGGTTTCACTCCTTTACAAGTTCTTCAAAACTACCTTAGTTTGTAGAATCAGGTCACGTTAGTAGGTAGGGTGTTTGCAGATCTGGCTCCAAAGAAGAATTGAGTCTGAATTAAATACAAATGGTTGCTGTTCTTTAAATATTGTCTTTTTTGTTGGCAAAGGGGATGGAATTGATGACTAACTGGTTCTTTCATTGTCAAGGTCTATCATTTTTTCATGATGACCTCAGAGTAGCCATGGCATTTATGATCTTATTCATATGGGCTTTCAGCCCAGAAACACAGAAGAATGAATCTTTCCCTAAAATGAATAATTCTGATGACTTTCACGCACCTCACTGCCTCCTCAAACATGCAAACGTTTTATTGTTATTAATACAGACTCTTTTTATGCACATCCATGTTTCATTTATTCTTTCTCTGCTACCGAAGAATCTAAGAGTTTTCTCCCGTGGCACATCCAAGAATGGGAAAATTGGTTTTCAAGGTGCTTCTGGAATTATTACAGGTGGAGGTGGAAAGAACAAACATCTGAGGATGAGACAGACCTGGGGTTAGAATTCAGACCTGAAGCTCCAGCTGTGTGTCCCTGGAAAAATCCCTTAACCCTTCAGGACTTCTGTGGCCATAAAATGCTATCATAAATATGGACAAGATATTATTTTTAAACAAATCTAATCATTTACTATAGCTGTTCTCCAATTTTTTCCCTTCATTCATGTATCTGAGTTATTTCCCATATTGGTATAAACGTACTTCATTCTTTTTCATAGACTCACAATATTTCATCGTATAATCACCTCTTTACTGAATAATGTGTACATTATTTTCTATGTAAATTAAATGAACAATAATATTTAATATTAATTTTGGAAGTAAGTGTGCTGGTTTTGGAAGCAAATTTTGATTCGAAATCTGGATCCACTTCCAGCAGAGTGAACTTAGTCTTTCTGAGCTTTGATTTTCCAATCTGTGTAATTGAGACAAGACCAGCTGCCTCAAAGAATCATAAGGGTTGCATCCGGTGATCTAGCATATGACCAACCTAGAGTAAGTTTCCAATAAACGCCAATAATAGTATTGATAACATCGTGCCTCTGGTTTAAGGACAGTCCGTATGCATTGATGACTCTGAGAAAAGACAGGTAGCAATGACTTCTGCAAGATGTTGTGGTCGTCCCTGTTGTACTTTCTGG
Source organism: Panthera uncia (assembly GCF_023721935.1). Taxonomy (NCBI): domain Eukaryota; kingdom Metazoa; phylum Chordata; class Mammalia; order Carnivora; family Felidae; genus Panthera; species Panthera uncia. The sequence continues at coordinate 12,485,495 of NC_064812.1, read as the reverse complement.
TGCTCAGCAGGAGAAGGCTGTCACGGGTCGTCACCAATCTAAGGAATTCCAGACAAGACCGTTTTGAGACCGCATATCACACTGTGTTTTCTATCGTGCACAATCATTTTGCTCCCCTGCTTGCCTGTGAGCTCCTGAGGGCAGAAAGAAAGATCTTTCTTTTCATAGCCCTGGCCCCAACACGAAGCGAGAAATACTGTAGTTGAGCCGTGGTCTTGGTGGCGGTGGCAGTCGAGGAAGAAGAAATCTTTGTAGGAAAAGGTAATATGTACTGAAAACTTACTCTGCGTTTAAGTTAGGGCTTTACCCTTAATTATCTGAGTTTCAGCGCATTCCCTGACTTTCGGGTGTCTCTGTTACTGTGCACATAAAATGGGGATAATCGCAGAACTATCTCAGAGCCTGGTTGAGGTTTTAATGAAACAATACATGCAAAAGGTTAGAAGGGGGCTGAATACGTGGGGAACCCCCAGGACACGCAATGGAGCTCAGCAAGTGAATCTGTGGTCTGAATTCAGAGTCCCCCTCTTCACCACGGAGGCTTATTCCTTCTCTCAACATTCCTTCTCTCAACATTCCTTCATAGTGAACAAGAACCGAAGGAGACACTGACAAACCCTGCCTTTGTACAGAAAAAAAAAAAAAAAAACAACTGGATTTAGGAGAGACGAACGACCCAACTGCATCTGATATGGGGAAATTTCAGCGTCCCCCCAAGTTCAAGGTTTTGGGGTGCTCTTCACGACTGCAAGCGGCGCAGTTCTCGGGTTCTGGCTTCGGCACCTTGGAGACTGGAGAGCGTAGGAATCTGGAGTGCAAGCTGCCGAGTTCCATCTGTGTTACCCTAGACCAGTCAGTTATCCCTTCTGTGCCTCACGTTCCCATTCTGCACAATTAGGGATTCGCTTGTGTATAACCTTTACATTCCTCGCCAGGTTGACTGTGCTTCGTTTCACGAGTCACACGCATCTGACCTCCTGGCCAGTGAGAGTGGCACACCCACAACCCCCACCTTCTTTCACTGTTCACTTGCCAGTTGTCCTCGGCAGTCTCTGCGATGATTTTTGTGTTGAGATACACCTGAACAAAGATATCCTGGTTAACTGCGGTTTCTTCTCCCCAAGGACCTGGGTTTGGAAAAGTGCCTTTGAACCGTTGCTTGAGCCCCGATCCCTTGCCTCTGGACCCGAGGATGGGGTCGAGCCCTCCTGCAATGAAGAGTCTCTGAGTAGCCTGTCCCGGTGACATCAACCCTAGTTTTTTGGTACCATGATGCAGCCATCTTTAAATGGTTCACACCTGTTGTTACCAAATGCGTGGCTAAGGCTTGGAGGCTTTGACATCAAAACAAGAATGGTTGCTGGGAGACAGAACAAAGAGGTAGCATTCATGGACATTTATGTCAGTATAACAGAATGCTCAGCAGCTTGTCAATTCAGACAGCCTAGAGGCACATGAGGGAGACAACGGACCGACACACAGAATCAAAGTGCATCTAAAGAGACAGTCTTAGACTCCACCATCAAAGAGGACTGAAATCATGATCACCTGCTTCAACTACTGTTTGCCACGCCTGAACCCCATCTACCATATTCTAGCCAGGGATGTGTCAGCTCCTGTGGAAATATCCCTTGGGATGGGCACCTCAGCTCCTCGTGGGATTCTTGTAAAATCTAAACGATTCTATTAGCTAGAACACGTGAACCTATAATGACCTGAAGTCTTTCGACCTCTGTACAATTCCAGATACATCCCCGTTGATGTAGAGCCTAATTCCACTCGCTCTTCCACGTGGTAGCTCTCAATTCTCCCCAACTGCCTTCTTCACACTAAGACATTTCCCCCCCGCCCCTCCGATGTAAACATATCCTGCCATCGTTTCTCATGGGACATGATTTCAAATCCTCTCCCAGTTGGGGCAGAGGCCATAGTCAATTAGGAATACAAAATCCTGGGGCGCCTGGGTGGCTCAGTCGGTTGAGCGTCTGACTTCAGCTCAGGTCATGATCTCACTGTTCGTGGTTTCGAGCTCCGCATCGGGCTCTGTGCTGACGGCTCAGAGCCTGGAGCCTGTTTAGGATTCTGTCTCCCTGTCTCTCTCTCTCCCACCCTCCCTTGCTCGCACTCTGTCTCTCTCTCTGTCTCAAAAATAAATAAACATTAAAAAAAATTTTTTTAAAAAAGGAGTGCAAAATCCTGTGTGCTTTTTCATTAATTCAGCCAGTCATGAAACATAAATATCTTAGGTGTGTGCAGTAAGCAAGGCATTCAGCAGGATATAACGATGAATCATATGTCATCCCTTTCTGTAAGTTGTCTCAACTTGGTCAACTTTTACTCGCTGGGTGACTTTGCGTGACTCATTTAACCTTTCTGAACCTCGGTTTTCTCATCTCTAAAATGTGGATCAGTGGAGCAGCTTCTCAGGGTGGCTGTAAGGATCAAGTACAATAATGCCTGTGACACTCTCAGCACACTGTGAAGCACCGTAAGCACGGTGAGCATCTGATTAGAGGTGAGAAAAAGATCACAAAACGGACTGTCATGTTAGACAGAAAAGAATCAATATCACAAAAGAATTCCCAACAATATGGTAAGATTGATGTCCTGAGTGATACCAGCGCATTAAAATCCAAGCAAGGGAGGCCCTCCTAAGCCAAGTCCACTTTAGGAATCTGTTATGGGCACTTAAACAGGGAGGCAAAATGAACCCACCACAGAAGGAGAAATGATGGCTCGAGGGGAGAAAGGCAGAAAATTTTCTTGCGCTAAAATCCAAGTGTAGAAATTCTCGTATTCAAAATACTTTGCACCGGGCAAATGGAAGCAAAATGCTTTGGAAGGTGGCTTAAAAATAAATGCCTGTGTGTATGCCTATCTCTGCCTACATGAACCTATGCATGTGCCCTTTCAGTGGCATTCGGGTTATTACACGCTCCCCCCTGCTCGCAACACGTATAATGTAATAGCCAGTGGCCTGGCAAGAACTCCACAGACTATTTTGAAAGGCAATTGGTGACCTCTTTGTTGGAATGCTCCCTGGCTGGCTCTGGGGTAAAGTCTTAGGCAAGGCCCCTGACTGAATTTATATCCATGGCAGGAGCCAGAGCTCTCCCCAGGGAGTGAGGAGGTTATAGACAGATGATTAGATAACGTCTTTTTAAAAATGAGACACTTTTGAGAGTACAAAGGGTGACTTTCATAATTGTGCCAGGACACTGGGGCGGATACTGGGACTGTCTCAGGCAAACCGGGATGCGCATTTTAGGGAATGAGCTTTAGAGTTAGTGTGGACCCAGGTTTCTCCTTCATCTCTGTCCTTCATAAACTGTGTCACCATCAGCAAGTCACAAAGCCTCTCTGAGACCCTTTCCTCATTTGTGAAGTGGAATCAGTAACACCCATTTTAAAGCTGTGTCCTCAGCCCTGAATAACATACCATGTACAACGGTGCCTGGCTCAGTCATGAAAAATTGCAGGCTTTCAAAATCTGTCGGTGTTTCTTCTTTTTCATCTCTCTCTCTCTCTCTCTCCTCTTCCTCTCTTCCTGCCCGTCTGCCCTCCTCGGTCTTCATGCGGTGAAGCCGAGGCTAAGGGTTAGCAGCTCCCACGCTGAACCCATCCATTATGGTGATTCTGACTTGCAGGCTCGGTGTAGACCGATGGCAGGAAAGAGGGGAGATTCCATAGGAAGGAGGTCCGCTGCAGGTCAGCACGTTTCATTCATTGGAATGCGGACATGTGGGTGGGTACACCACAGATCATGAAAAAGGAAAAAGCCATGTAAACATGAAGGGTTGGGATTATTTCAATCATCTACCCACCATTCAAAAATATTGAGCGCCTATTAGGTCTCCCGCCCTCTGCTACACATGGGAAGTATGGTGGTAGGCGTGAGTGGCAGGTGTGGATTGTGCCCGCGTGAAATGAATGATCTAGGGTTTCGGGAATCCTAAGTAACCCTGAAGTGCTCCAGGAATCTAATCAAGGAGGCGAACCAAGGAGACTGAAGCAAGCCTGATTAAAGCATTTTCTTCTTGCCAACATCTTTGCATTTAGTGATAAAATCACAGACGCGCGTATATGGCAACATTTCACTCTGTTTTGGGGGATAAGGATTCCGTGACAAAAAATTCAGCTAAGGTCACATCCTCTAATCCAGGGGTTGACAAATGTATTGTTTTTATAAATAAAATCTGATTGGAACTCAGTCACACCAATTTGTACATTTAGCATCTATGGCTGCTTTCACGCAGCAGAACTGAAGAGTTGGGACAGAGACTCTCTGACCCCCACGTCTAAAATGTTCACTATTAGGCATTCTGAGAGAGAGTTTTCTGATACCTGCTCAAGTAACCATCGGGAGAGGTCCCAAAACACATTGGTATAGTAACAAGCTCTGAGAGGTTTTGTGCTCAAGAAATCTTTTAACGTTGTTTAAACTCAGCACTTTTGAGCTAAACAGTTCCTAAAATGGCCCTCACTGATTCCCACCTCCTGGCATTCACGCCCTGGTACAATCCTCTCCCTTGAGCATATGCTGGACTTTGATTTGCTTTTAACAAGTAGAATATGGCGGGGGTAAAGGGATGTCTCTTTTGAGGTTAGGTTGTAAAGAGACCTTGGTATTTTTTGTCTGGGTTGCTCTCTGGTTTTCTCTCCCACTCTAGGACCACTGGCTGCCACATTCATGAATTCACTCAAGAAGCTTCTGGTGAAATCGCATGGTGGCCTAAAACAACACGTGTGTACACTTGAAAGCGGGTCTTTTAGGGTTGCCAGCAGCCATGGATGAGGTGGGAAATGGATTCTCCAGCCCTGGTGAAGCCTCGAGGGGATCGTAGCCATCACTGACAACCTCACTGCCACCTATGAGAGACCCTGAGCCAGTGGCGTCTTGCTAAGCAGAAACCAGACTCCTGATCCCCCAAATCTGTGAGGCAATAAGTGAGCGTGATCTTAACTTACTAATCGCTGGAGTAATTTGTTGGATAATAATACACAATTGTGCAACTTCCTGAAATGTTTAGCCATGGAACACATTCTATACTTTTCCTTTCCACCTCCATCCCATGGATCACCTTATCGCCTTCCCTCAGGATACCAACTGTCCAAAGAATATAGTTCATGAAATAATAGTGTGAAAAGAAAGAAAGAAAGAAAGAAAGAAAGAAAGAAAGAAAGAATAGTGTAAAATAATGAATAATTGAATCTTCCAAATATTCGAAACTTGGAATAAAGGTAAATTTTGTTGCCATCCTGGACGTGGATTAAAACCCAAAAGAGTTTGGTTTACCGTCGTTAATTTAATATAGTATTAAAAAGTAATCTTCAGACAAAGGATTTGTTTAGATCAAGGTTCCCACACGGCTATAAAAAGAAATACAATTATGGAAATAGCATCAGAAATAACGACTACTTCAGAAAAGAGTTTACCATCTCCTGGTCTCTGAACTCTGTGGTTCCCACGATACAGAAAAAAAAGAAATGCCATACCTGCTTTGGCTTCTGATTTAGCCCACAGCTGACTCAGTTTCATGACGCTGGTTTTGCTGACTCCTTTTTTTTTTTTTTCCTTCTGACTCATTAATCACATGGGTTAGTGATCTATTTTTCCCTCCTATATGACCATAAAACCTTTTTAATTGAGCTGGCCAACAATAGGAGAGACAAGGGCTCAGAACAAATGGTTCTGGAGAGCTTAAATATTCAGCTCTATCTTTCATTGCCAGTAGAAGTTGAAGAAAATAATCATCTATTCAATGGTATATTTATAATAAATTTGTCTGTAGCATTCATTGTGCGCTCAGAGCTGGAGACATGGAAGAGCCTGAATTCCTTTTAGTGAGGGATGTGGGCTCATTCCTAAGTGGGCCCCACACCGACTCAAAAGAATGTGTAGTGTGGAATTAAGCAAGAGTGGGTTTGAATTCCAATTTCACCATTTGTTAATCGTCTGAACTTGGACAAGATGCTCAGTGACCCAAAGCTCTGTTTCTCCATCTGTAAAGGGTATAAAATAGTGGCTTTGAGAATTATGAAATATAGAAAATGTCTTGCACAGTGGCTGACTCATAATAAACACTTAAAAATGATAATTCCTTTCCTTGATTTGTTCCCCTCCATCCTAGATTTACTCATCACAGTGAAGCACTTATAAGGCCCTTTTCTACACTGTGCCCTGGGTAAGCTGAGCTACTGTTCTGCTCGTGTATACTTAGTACTCACTTACCTTGTCATCCTTTGGGCCCTCATCGTGTAGCATTTTTTCTCCTGTAATTGACATACGCTTTCTTGGACACCAAGGGTAGAAAGCTGTAGCATTTTCCATAAATGACTCGAACACTGAACAGTTAATAAAAATCTTAACTTCGAGAATTATTACTAGTTAAGAGATCGCCAGAAAGCAATATAGATAAAAAGCAAAGGGGAGAGCAAAGTATAGCCTTTGCACCAAATCTGGTGCATTGCCAGTTTTTGTAAGTAAAGTTTTATTGGAAGTCAGCTATACATTTGTTTAGGGATTGTCTATAGCTGCTTGCCCAATACAATGGCAGAGTTGAGTACGTATTACAGAGACCACAGGGCCCAGAAAGCCTAATGTACTTACCATCTAGCCTTTTACAAGACATATTTAATGACCCCTGACCTCAAGAGTTGATCTCTGGAGACAACTTTAGAGGCTAGACTCCTGAAAGTTTGAACTGATAAATACTTTTACAGCAGTAAACTAGGCTCAAAAAAAAAAAAATGATAAACATCAGAATGTGGAAAAGAACAGCCTGGAGGCTCTCGAACTAAGATACGCAATTCCTCTGAATGCAGCGAGGGCAGGAGAGAGCAGGTTCACATGAATTCCGGGATTTGGAATCAAAAGATGTAAATTCCTTTCACAGTGCCATAACTTTCTGGTGAGGAGACCTTTTGACCCTACGACCTTGAACAAATAACCTTGTTCTTGAAGAAGTGGTTTCTTTGTCTGTAAAATAAGGATTGCAGTGATTCCTCCTTCAGAGAATTTTTGTCAGAGTTGATGAGATAAAATACTCTAGAGACTTTAAAGCTTTATACAAATGTTATTTTTATATAGTTATGACTAAGAGTAGGCACTTAAAATATATTTGCTGAATGCATTGAATTAATAGAAGAATTAATCTTTGAGCCTGTTGGTAAATTTCTAGGATTGTACGTCACATATGTTGTTTTAACATGAAGTATGAGTTCAATGAATTAATCCTTTTGCTCAAAGTCCCAATTGTGTGTGTGTGTGTGTGTGTGTGTGTGTGTATGTATATATATATATATATGTATATATGTATATATGTGTATATATATATATATATATACATATATACATATATATATATATATGAATTTTATTGTCAAATTGGTTTCCATAAAACACCCAGTGCTCATCCCAACAGGTTATTTTTTAACTCAAATGGTATTTTTGGCTTTTAAATTTCAGATGAACTTCCAGCGTAGATACTCAATAATCCCTGTAGACGATGTTCTGTGTATAAAATCTTGAACATCCTGAAATGCCATTACGCTCACTCCATACTGACCAATGGCAGTGGGATTAAGCTCTTTTACTCTCTTGTGGAGATTATTCCATCACTGGGCCTGGAACAACCCGTCTGTCTCAGAACTATTAGGGCCATATTGACTTAAAAATGATCTCATTCTTCTTAGCCCTTGGGGCCTGCCGACACCCTGGCAGCTCAGATAAAGCCCTCCATGTTCCTGCCCCCATGACTCTTCTGGCCTTGAAACAGGTGCACAATGCTTACCATGTTTGCAGCTGTCCACACATAGTCTCTCTGGGAAGGTCCAGGAAGAGTCCACTTGCTTCCTCCACAAGGATGGGAGGAGAGGAGCAGTCCAGCAGTTCAGATGATGATAGAGAAGGAGGTCTGCCTCGGGGAGGGATGGTGTGGGGAATGGGGCGAGTTTAAATGAAAAATCACTATTCTGGGAAGATGCTGGCAGGATTCCCAGATCTCCCTTTGCGTGAATGGCATTCGGTTCAATTAGGCTTCTGGCCTGTGATGTGCTCCAGCTGTGATTTGTGCCTGCCACGTGAGTGATTTTACTCTCTGCCACTTTCAAGCCACACATTTTCAGGGCTGGTGACAACACACACAGGCACCTGATTTGCAGAGACTGGTATCGTTCTGACATCAAAATGTCATAAAATAGAAAGTGTCCATGGGGACAATGCCTTGCGAGTGTGGAACATGGAGGAGACGGGGTGCCCAGGGAAAGACACCTTAGGAAGCCTTCTGCTCAGGTTCCAAGGCAAGAATATTCTCCTCCCGCCCCCTTTGTCTCACACGCATTTATCTCCAATACTCTGTATATGTAAATACTCTAACCATTTACAGCTGAGGAAACTGAGACTCACGTAAATGACGTGCGCGTAGTCATTCAGGTAATAAGTACTAAAACTAGGTAGAAAACCCAGGTTTGTTCGCATTCTTTACACTCTCTGTAGGGCTGTTCTGATGAGCCCTGGATTGATCTTTTAGTGTCGGGAGTGTTTACTACTGCATTCTCTTCCCATTTTCTCCCTCCCTTCCTTCCTCTCTTCCTTTACAGATTGTTTGAGTCCCATCAAACAATTAGCCCATGCCAACAAAGTGTTTTTCTCTTGGTGGTGTCAGAATTTGGAGTGGTTATGAAAAAAAAGCATGGTGGCCACTCACCACCAAATCCCAGAGCCAAGCACACTATCAGAGAGTCAACTAACTTATACATCTGAGTTAGTTTACAAAGGAGAGTTTGATTCACTTTTTCTGTAACGGGTGTTATAGCAACTATCGTGGACTTTGTGCATTTGTCCTCTGTCACAACTACTCAACTGTGCAGGTAGAAGGAAGAAGCAGCCATGGACAGTCTGTAAACAAATGAGCAGGGTTGTATTCCAATAAAATCTTCTTTACAAATACAAGCAGCAGACCAGATTTGGCCTATGGACCACAATTTGTTCAGTTGGGCATCAGAACGCCTTCAGCTCTACACAGCTGACATGAGATTTCTCTGTAGTCTATGGCAGACAGGCAGGAAGAAAGCAACAAAAATGTCTACAGGAACATCTGATTGGCACTGGTAACTTCAGAGAGTCCCAGCTTCCATGATCTTTATGTTAAGAGGTAGAAGGGATGCTCATTGGTGACCACAACAACCAAAGCCAAGAGCAACTGCCCTCATGAGAGTACATGTGCATGAGTCAACTGATGGGCTCAGTGATCAGAACCAGACTTGGAGTCGAACCCGAGGACTGGAAGAGACATCGAAGAGACAATAAAATAAACAAGAGACCATCCATGGTGGTGATGGTGGAGTATTTTAGGGATCAGCGTAGAAATAGAAGTCAAGCCACCTGAACCATCTTTTTTGACACCAAAGTCAAACTTACCTCGAAAGGCAGCATACACTTCTTTGCTCTGTGTTCTAGGCAAGCAGGACACATGCGTCCATCTATCCACCCACCCACCCACTGACTCCTTGATTTATAGATTCACAAACTACTTACCATGTGTCAAAGACTGGTAATGCAAGTCTCAAGGGCAGGGTGTCTAATGGCAAGGGTAGGACAACTCACAAATGCAGTAACATCTTGTGGGTACCAAGATAGAACTTAATATATGGGACCCAAAAGAGGCACAGAGGAGTAGTCAGGGGGTATCTGCCTAAGGTCAGAATACAGGGCTGATCTATATCCAATAACTGGGGAGGAGGAGGATGACCCTGATTCAGTTCAAATTGGTTTCTGTTGAGGTTTACTCTTGAACCAGTAAATAGGCAAAGGGAATGCTGCTTTGGTTCCCATGGAGGTGCAGGGAAGTTCAAGGATTCATACCTTCTGCAAAGAGTAAATGGCCTCTCTCCGCTTTGGGAAAAACGAAGAAACTGAGGGCTTGCTGCCTTTTAACCCTCAGACTATAAGAGGTGGCCATGCCATTCGGACTTCCGTGTGTTCTGCTTCTGTGACACCACAGCGCCATCATCAAACTTGGCCACACTTTCCCGCACGATTCCATGAGTTAGTCATGAGCAATAAATAGTGCACTTTCCTTGTGATGCTTTTGCTAGACACAGCTCTATCGTTATTATTAGTGTTGACGCCTCACAGATAAGGTGTGGACGGGGCTTTAGAATTTTCAAAACATTTTTACATACGTCATCTCTTCTTTCTGATCCTCACGGTAATCTTGCGAAACTGGGTGAAGAAACGGAGGTTCAGGGTCATTAAGTGGCTTAGCTAAGTTTACGGAGCTTATGAGTGTTGGGAACTGCATCTTCCAGTGGGTTCCCCAATTCCAACTTCTGAAACCCGTCGTGCCGATTTCCTCTCTGGTGTCTCTCTCACCTACAGCTATTAAACGAGCATAAGGAAGTCTTGTTTTTCTAAGATAACACACAAGGGTGGGGGAAGATAGCACTGCTTCCTTATAGTCTAACAGGTATTTTCCCGTAGTTACCTCATTGAGCCCTCCCAAACACTTTTGGAAATATTGTTATATTTTTAAGTAGTGCTATCACCGCCTTTATGGAGGCAGTAGGACAGCAGGCTTAGTGAGGTGCAAAACATGTTTACGTTCACCCGTAAATGGTGGAGCAGAGATTTGCCTCGTTATCAGTTCTACGCAAGGCCCATTCTCCTCTTCGCTTCTTTCCTTCTCCACTAAAGAACTGATTTGTGTTTTATCCAAGTGGAAAGAGGTCTCTGTTCTGTCTGATTCCCAGCCATTCTCATTGCTATAGGATAGGAAAAGACACACGATCTCCAGTGTGTGCACATAGTCTGTTTCACTGAGTGCCCTGGGCATATCTCTGATGCCTGACTCATGCGCAGGGGAGAAGCTGAGTACATGTTGTCCTGGGAGTGTGAGTGAGAAACTGATTAATGGATTAATGGATAGAAGCCACGAGTGTGTCATTGACCCAGACCACAGTATCTAATAGGCTATGGGCATGGCTTTTGTTCTCCCCTGGGGACCATTTTTAAAATCTTTGTTTGTCAGAGCTGGAACAGGTCTGAGGGCACCTAATCTAACCTCATGATATTGCAGACTGGAAAAATGAAGCCACCTTGGGGAGCCATCTCTACCTAAGACCACACAAATTTGTTCACTTAGGTAGCCATTGGCCATCCCTTTGCAAATGTGTTCAAAGGTGCATATGGTCATGAGGTTGACTAGTTCAGAGGGATCAAGTATTCATGGTGCCTGAAACATGCATTAAGTCTAGTGATTCATGGAATGATTGAACGAATGAGTAAATTCATTCTTGTCCTATTCCTGACAAATAATTCTAAGTTCATGTTTTTCTGAGAGAAGGTCATCTTATAATTGGCAGGAAAAGAAAGATGTATCTGGGTGTCTATCTAGAAAATGATAGCCTTAGAGCCTGCTAATGTCTAACATTTAAGGATTCACCAACTTCTGGGTCCAGTAAGCCCTGGCTGATAGATACCAATCTCCCCTACATGGATTTTAAAACCTTCTCAGAGCCACCTCATTTGGCAAGATGTTAAAATCCTTCCGTCTCCTTATGTATGTATTTATTTTTAATTTACTGACCTATTCTGCTTTTTGGTCCCTGCAGAATTCTTGAAGACCCAGCTTCCCTCTTCAGAAAATTATCTGCCTTCTGACACATAAATGCAATCACATGGCCAGTCATATTTCTGAGGGACTTATCTGGAACAAAGGTACCTCTGTGTAAGCTAAGTAAATAAGAAAAACTCCTTTTTTTCTGATTATTTTTCTGGGCATTTTAATGCTGCAGGGTTACAATTTAGTTCCAATGACCCTGAAACTGCAGCATGAGTCGTCAACAGAAATACGGGTCCAGGTTAAGGCAGAAACTCCCTTCCCTGAAAGACTTTTGACGAACACACTTGCACAGGTGAGATCACTCTGTGTATCCTTTCAAACTGAGGATGTCTCTGTTCTGGAAATCAGACAATCAAACTTTTACAAATAATGGGTCATTGGTGTCCACGTAATATAGCTGAACAGGAGATAGGCTTAGGGGCTGGCAGAGTGAGTTCTGCTCTGTCACCGTCATTTCCTATTTGTGTGACCTTGGGAAGGAGGGTCCCTTATGGCCTGTCTCGCTTTCCTTACTTGTAGAGTGGAGATGATGATACTCATCCTCAGAGGTTACCTGTGAACAGAGCGAGCATAGTCTGAGGTACCTACGTGGTCCTCAATTTGATTTCAACTTGGATATGAAACTTTGGGGAACTGGATGTCAACATAATGAACAGGAGGCAACTATGACATTGGGCAAGTGGTTGCATCTCTGGACCTCAGTTCCCACACCTGTATCCTGAAGACTTTATATAAGATGATTTCTGAAAGTCCTTCAAATAGTAGTAATCATGTGCAAATTATATTCTATGGAAAGCCCTTTATATATATGAATGTGTGTGTGTGTGTGTGTGAGTGTGTGTGTGTGTGTGCGTGCAGGTGTGTGTATACATTGATTATATATACACACATTAGTTCATTTCATATTCAGCAAGTTCTGAGATTTAGGTACCGTCGTTTCCACTGTACAGAGAAAGGAGGTAAGGTTGGGAGAGAACAAACAGACATCCAAGGTCACAACACCGAAGATCAGACCTATGGGGATGTAAACCAAATCTGGAAAACCAACAGGACCCTACGCGGTTCCACCATATGATAGACATAGCACCATAATGGAGTATGTGGCAATGTTGGGGCCATTCCCTAGGTACCTTGATTCCCATGCCAGCCTCTTATTGATTCCAACACTGTCCTCTGTTAAAAAAAAACACCTCAAATGCCCCAGATGGATTCATTTGCTCCCCAAGACAGCAAACCAATCTACCCCAGGAATGTGACCTTTTAACAGTCAATTGGAAATTTCCTAATCTACCCCAGTGTGGATATCTGCATGATAAAAACCCTGCTGTTCCCTTCCTCCCGAAAGAAGAGGAAGCAATCATTTCTTTCCTTTTCCTAATAACTACTTGCCCCACCCTCCTTCCTATAAAAATCTTCCATTTTGTACAACTCCTCAGAGCATCTCTCTACTTGCTAGATGGGATGCTTCCTACTTCCAGAATTACTTAATAAATCCAAATAAGATCTTCAAATTTACTCGATTGAGTTCTGTTTTTTTTTTTAACACTACTTAGCTCAAGTCTAATGGCACCTACACAAAATTACACAAAAATAAAGTGGTCTAGAAAGTTTCCCTGCTTTTTAATTTAAACCAGTAACTAGTGAGTTGGCTTGAGCCTCTCTGGGGTGGGTGATGTCACTCACCTTTGTACTCACAGCACCCATCAGACCAGGACACAAGGTGGAGGTTCAGTGTCTGCTGCCTTGAATTGAGCTTATCTGTGTTTTGTCCACCTGTTTCCCACTCCTCTTTTACTGACGATTGGCTTACTTTTTGGAATTTACCAGAATCCGAAAGTAGAGTAGCTAAAGGGTCATTTATTTCAAAACTTTCTTGTTATAGGAGGGAGTCTGAATTCATGAGGAGGCAGAGGAAGTCCTTTCTTAAAGTGCAGGTTTCTTCCTACCCCAGCACCTTCCCTCAGTGAGACCCTCACTCAGTGAGATCCTTGAACCCCCACCACCTTGAACCCTATTGCAGCACCTGTTCCCCAAAACTGACAGGCAGCAAGTTGCAAAAAATGTATTGGTCTCACAACGTTAGAGTTGATTGGACTATTTTTGCTGCATCAGATAGGCTAGTAAACTTTGAGGCCAGGTATGAATGACTGTTACCTACAAGTGTACAGGACTTTGACTTTATCTTGAAAGCATTCTGTGATGTCATTATGTAAGAAATACATATTTGGTCTTGTACCTGTTCCTGGCACAGAGCTCCTAGGACCCCTGGAATTTCCTAAGTGATGAGAGAGTGATTAAGCTCTCTTTTTTATGCTAATAAGGTGATTTTTAGTAGCTTTTAAGTAACCTCAAGCTGAGGGCTTAGGAAATTCCAGTCCTTACCCCGACCCTAACTTCCACTTGGGGCAGAGGAAAGGGGCTGGAGGTTGAGTCCATCACCGATGGCCAACGATTTAATCATTTGTGCTTATGTGAGAGAACCTCCATAAAACCCCCAAAGGACAGGGTTTGGATAGCTTCCAGATTGGTGAACATGTGGAAATGGGGGAAAGCGATGCACCTGGAGAGGCATGGAAGAGCCTGAGCCCTTTTCCTGCACCTTGCCCTGTGCATCTTTTTCATCTGACTCTTCTTGAGTTATATCCTGCTATCATAAATTGGTGACCTCGTAAACATAATGTTTCTGAGTTCTATGAGCTGGTCGAGCAAATTAATCGAACCAAGAGCAGGGTCCTTGGAACCTCTGACTTAGAGCCAGTGGTTCAGAAGCACAGGTGATAACCTGAAATTGCACTTGACATCTGGATTGGATGCTGGGGAGGGGCAGTTTTGTAGGACTGAACCCTTAACCTGTGGGATCTGTGCTACCTCCTGGGAGATAGTGTCCGAGTTGAGTTAAACGGTAGGACACCCAGCTGGTGTCAGAGAATAACTTGGGTGTGTGCAGCACCCTTCCCCCGGCCAACGTTAGAATTGAGTGCAGAACTCTTCCCTCCTCAGCCAAATGGAGCAATCACAAAAATCAGCCAGATAATAAGAAAGCTGCCAACAGCATTGGAAGGCCTTGGAGGACAGGAACGGGAAGAATCAAGTGAGAGTCAAAACATGGAGGCTAATATTTTATTCATTTATCTCTGGTGGAAACCCTCAGTGGGTGAAGTTAAAGAAAGATGAATTTGACCCTGAGGTATGTGTCACTAAAAAAAAAAAAAAAAAGTTGTCCTCAGTCTCGTCAAGATTAGGCTATGGCCAATAAAGGTTGTGCGTCTGGGGTCCCTTGAGAGAGATGCGGGGACAAAATCTAATGGCAGCCTTCTGAGGAGTTAGCCAAAGGCCCTGGATATTCAACCACACTGAGAGGAAGAAAGGAATGGGACATAGACTGAGTAATTACCATCCTTCCAGCCAGGACAGTGCAGACGTTAAACTCACAAGTCTGCATACCCAGATCTTCGACTGTCCAGTTATATAACCTAGCAATTTATTGAATCTTCCAGTGCATCATAAAGTTTTTATGAGGATTAAATGAGATGAATCAAATAAAGCTCTTAGCACGCCACCAGCATGTAGGAGCTCACGTTAAGTTTTATCTCTTCTTATGATGGGAATTTTTGCCATGTATGTGTGGTATGGGGGGCCTTTGCAGCTGTCTCTGTGACCGGGGTGCTATTGGCATTCCGAGTTCGGCTTCCAGAGATATTTATTGTTTTACAGAATATGCAGCAGACCTGTACAGAAGGGGATTTTCCCCACCCCAAATGTCAACAGTAACCCTGTTGGGAAACACAGAGCTGGGTCCCCTAATGTGGGTTGCATCATTTTTCATCATTACCAAATATTGTAAGGTCAGTTATTATTACCCCTAATTCACAGATGAGGTAAGTGAAAATGTCAAGAACCTGCCCCAGGGCAAGAAGCTATTCATTAGCATTGTTCGTTTTTGAGTTCATGGATTTCTGCCTCTAAAATTAACGGTCTTTGTGCTGCAACCTGCTTTCTTCATCACAGGCATCCAGATATCAGTGTTCGAATCCTTCTGAAAAATGGAAAGTTGGGGGGTGAGGCAGTTTTCCTATCATGACTTGAACAGGCATATCCTAATTGGGTGGAAAAAACAGCTAATTTATGGGACAATTGTTGAAGGCCTGCAGCCTCAGCTGTATGAGAAGCTGCTCATTAGTGAGGAGGGAGGTTGTCTCACTAATAACGAGTCTCTCCTGTACAAGGACCCTCTTCTATCACGGCTGGTGTGGACACAGTGGAGATGCCCCTGGGCAGCCACAGTGGCCACCAGAGAACATCGTGAGCTTCCCATATAAGTGTTCTGGAAACCGAGAGAAAGTGTGGAGATAGCTGGTAATTAAATCAAGGGCTTAACACATCAGCCCGGTGGGACCGGAAGCAATAGAGAAGCTCCTATCTGAGGAGTCTAGATTTTTCTCAGATGTCACAAAAAATCTGGAACATAGCCTCCAAAGCACAGCCCCCAACTTCCTAGTGCCGGAAAGATCTCTTGGACAGGGTGGAATGCATTACCTGGCATCTGGTTTGGTCTGTGTGTACATGTATTCATTTAACAAATACTTCCTGACCGTATTCAAAGGCAAGACATTGCACCAAGAGCCGTGGGCACAAGGACAAATCTAACATGTTCCTGTCTTCAGGGAGTTTGTGATTTCCCAAGGGGCATACATAAGAAATGATGGCAAACCTCC
Source organism: Panthera uncia (assembly GCF_023721935.1). Taxonomy (NCBI): domain Eukaryota; kingdom Metazoa; phylum Chordata; class Mammalia; order Carnivora; family Felidae; genus Panthera; species Panthera uncia. The sequence goes on along the minus strand of NC_064812.1, from coordinate 12,469,156 downwards.
GTGAGAAGAATGGTGGCAGAGGGCTTACAAGGTGCAAAGGGGGGCATAAAAGCAGGGGAGGTAGAGCCCTGGGGGAGGCCAAGCAGGCTTCCCTCTGTCAAGTGGCCACTGGGGAGGGACTTTGCTGAAGCGTTTGCCTTCCATTTGCTAGTTAATAGGGGACCCGTGGCAGTGTAGGAATACGATAAATGAAATAAAATTTGAATAAACTATAGCATTTGATACAGAAAAAAAGTATCAGGATCTGCCTTTCTCCCCATTGCTGTCCCTATCGGTATCTACTGAGTCGCCAACTCTGTGTGACTGTTCTTTCTGGTTGTGTCCCACTTTTCCTTCTTGGCATCCCCTGTGTGGTTCCCTCATCTAAACTCCCCATTTTTTTTTGAATCTGCAGCACCGTAATGCTCTCACAATCTCTCTCCTTCCCTTAATCCATCCTGTACTTGCAAAGCTTTCTAAATCAGAAACACCAGGAAATATGTGCTAAGTACAAGACAGGAACTCAGTGCATATCCCTTGGTGGAATACTAATAAATGGCACTTAATAGGAATTTATAATTTTCCTAACAAATAGGAATTTATAATTTACAAATAATATTCATACCCTTTACATTTTATAACTGGCCCATGCTACATTGTGTTCATCAAGGGCTGAAAACTGTGAGAGAGATAATGAACAGACAGTGAACAGAACAGAACAAAGGCAAGAGTTAACGATTCCAGAGAGCAGTACCAGGAGGTAAAAAGTTAGATGTGGGTATGCATGCGGGTGCCTGACCCGGGGATTAATATGGTTTTCGAAATATTGTGAGAGGTGGAATTGTGTCTCTTCAAGATTCCTACGTTGAGGCTCTAACTCTTAGTACTTCAGAACGTGATCTTATTTGGACATAGGGTAGTGTGGACGCAGTTCGTTAAGCTTAGACCACATTGGAGTAGGGTGAGCCCCTCATCCAGTCTGACTGGTGTCCTTATACAAAGGGGAAACTTAGACACAGGGATGTGCATAGAGGGAAGATAGTAGGAGGAGACACAGGGAGAAGATGGCCATTTACAAGCCAAGAGGAGAACCCTGGAACAGATCCCTCCTTCACACAACCCTCAGAAGGAGTCAACCCTGCCAACACTTTGATTTTGAATTTCTGGCCTCCGGGATTGTGAGACAACAAACTTCTGTTGTTTAAGCCAAAAAGTTGGTAGTACATTGTTATGGCAGCCCTAGAAAACCGATACAAGTATCGGGGAATTATGATGTTAGACTTTTGGATGGTTTCTCCATATGGCTGCCTCTAGTGGATACTGTTGGTACTTCACTCTTATTCCCTGAGGTGCCTTTTGATATTTCTTCCAGCACTGCCCCACTTCAGTGAGCTTTACTTTCCCTGTGGAGGGTAGCCCTTAGGCTACTGGCTCAGCTTTGCAGTCCTGGGCAGACAGTCCCTGGTTGTTGATAAAGTCCCTCCCTACATCCAGTGGCATGGCCCTTGACCAGTGACGGATGGGTGTGGGATTGGAACAGCCAACTTTCTGTGCTCTGAGGTAGAATCTATACTCTAGAGATCCCCTGCAGGGTAAGGATGAATCTCCCTTCCCCAGGACGTCATCTGAGATGTCCCTGTTGCCCTGTTTCCCCCATTTCTTTCCCAGATTCTCCAGGAAGTACTGCCTTCATAAATCACTTGCATCTGAATCCTCATCTGAGGGTCAGATGCTTCTGGGATCCGCAGCCTGAGAAAATATTGACTTTCTCTCCAGCACCTAAAATGACTAACGTGAGCAGTAGCAAGGCTGTGATCTCCCCATGAGTAAAGGAATGAGGTTGGCCAATGCCAGCCAAGGTGATAGTTGAAAGGCAGCACGGCCAGACGGTGTGTCCCATAGAAGACAGAACTTTTGCACAAGAATCAAGTAGGTAACAAATGGGGATGGCAAAAGATACCTAGGAGAATGTCAACACAACCTCTATATCCTTGGTACATGAGAAGTCATCTTTTATTCACAATAACGTGAGTGTTGGGGCGCCTGGGTGGCTCAGTCGGTTGAGCGTCCGACTTCAGCTCAGGTCATGATCTCACGGTCCGTGAGTTCGAGCCCCGCGTCGGGCTCTGGGCTGACAGCTCGGAGCCTGGAGCCCGCTTTGGATTCTGTGTCTCCCTCTGTCTGCCCCTCCGTTGCTTGCACTCTTGTCTCTCGCGTTGTCTCAAAAGTAAATAAATATTAAAAAAAATTTTTTAAAAAAGAGAGGATAACATAAGTGTAGTTGTAAGCGTGATGCAACATAAGTCATAGCAGGTAAGTTTAACAGCTCACACACCTTGATCCCTAGCGTGTTGCTTTCACATCTTCTCATTGCGCTCCAAAAGAGTTAAGGCAAAGTGTGTAACTTGTAGCAAACAAATGACTTTTTCACCTGTGGATTGGGGCTTAGTGTTAGTTAAATGCTTTGGAATGTAAAGTGATTTTCTTTCTTTCTTTAAAATGTCTAAATGCTGTGTTGATAAATGTCATGGAGAATAACGAATGTGATGGAATGTGCTGAGGATAATGGGAGTTACCTTCCAGCTCACCTGAACCGTGACTTGTCTACATTTAGCAAGAATAATGAATGTCATTTAATACAGCACCTTTGCAGAGAAGTGACTCAAAACACTTTTCAAAGCAAATATTAAAATGCTGAATTATGCAATAAAGACATAGATTTAAGTAGATAATAATAGATCACACATTTACAAAAGCACACAATGCAGCGAAGGGTACATTTATTTAAGCATTACATTGTTATTTGGTAGAAAGATGAACACAGGAAGAGAGGTCGACGTGGAATAAGGAAAACAAAGGTCATATAGAGATTAAATAGCAATTTTAATGAATAGAGCTGGCGTAGAAGACTGTGCAAAGGGCATGAGAGCCAAAGTCATACAGAACACAGTGTGATCCACCATGGATAACCTACGTGGCTTTAAACAAATCAGGTAACCTATTTGAGCTTTAATCTCCCTACACATGTAATATGAGCTAACATTCCCTGCTTTATGGGATTTTCATGGAGGAATTAATAAGATAATATATATTTTACCAGGTGCTCAATAAGAGATAGCTTTTTAAAATATTATCCTTATTATCAATGAGATGTAATGACCACAGCCACCTTCTACTCACTCATAAGTGACACGTCACTCTAAAATACTTAATAATCTATCTCTTTCTCTTCTAGGGAATACAGTCATAACTCATGTATAGAGCTTGAGGGGAAAAAAAACCCTGAATTTATCTAATCCAACCACCTAATTTTATACATAAGGAAACTGAGGCCCAATGAGGTGGAATGATTCATTCACAATCACACAGTTGTAGCTACTAGTCTGTTCCCAGGACTCTGCCCCACATTTTAGGTACATTACTGTGTTTGATTCTTATAATGAGTTTATGAGGGCGATGTTTTTACTTGTCCCTGAAGAAAGTGAGACATGGGGAGAGGAAATCATTTGCCTAAAATCACACAGCTGTCAGGTGGCACAGCTGGGTTTTCAACCTAGATCCTGCTGACTCCTTAGCAGGTGCCTTCAGAGTCCCATCTCCCCTCCTACCTTTGCACTTTGAATTTCCAGAGGGCCCAGAAAGCAGCTCAGGTCTTGCTTTACTGGTACACATGCAAGCAGGCTGTGGGTTACTTCTGTCATTTCTCCTTTCTTAGAGATTTTCTGTGTCCTTTGCCGGGGGGGTGGGGGGAACGGGGCACGGGGAGTTTGGGAAGATGCTGTAATTAGCACTGTCTCATGTTTTGCTAGACATAGGAACATCAGCCAAGGGTCTTTTCCAATCACCTTCATTCTCCTTCAACTCTGAGCCAAGGATTTGAGTCAGAAAGTCCAGGCTTTAATCTGTGTCTTTAGGCAAACCTTAAAGACGTTCTGAGACTCAGCTTCCACATACGAATAATGGGGATGTAATAATATCTGTAATAATGCAGATTCCATGTAGCTTTCATGAGGATCAAGTAATATACGTGAAAATGATTCGAAAACCAAAAAGTGCTACGCACTGTTCATTTTTTAAAATGTCAAACAGAAGGTGAGACTTGTAATGAGTTTTCAGATAATCCATATTTTATGAGTGAGATGTGTTTGCTGGTCTACCAACCACGGGACACAAATTCACGAAAATAATTACTCTGTTGAATTCTTAGAAATCATTACAGCTACGCGGTTTTTTTTTTTTTTTTAATATGGGACAAAGATAAAACATCAGTTGCTTTAAAATGGTGGCTCTTGAAATGATGCTTAAGGACACCGAACTTACATATCAGGTCACCAGTATGACTTTCTAAGCCAGCAAAATCCTTGGCAACAGCCTCTTCCAATAAATCAGCATGTCAAAAGAAACAATGGCCCTTCACGTGGAACAGAAACAAAACCACTGAACTCTCAGGTGGACTTAGAACAGAAGTCTCCAAGACAACCTTGATACATCTCATTCCTTTCTCATTCATTGAGGGCAAGGACAAGGGGTGATGGAATTCTTTACACCCAGTCAAGAGGCTCACGAATCCAGAACGACCCTCAGAGACCCAGATAAGAGAGTGAATTAATTGCCCATTGTAAATATTAGTATCCTCTGGCCAAGCTACCAACTGATACTCTCTGATGTAAGTAGTATGAAGAATTTTTGTTCAGACTAGAACACAGGAAACAAATAAAAAACATGATAGGTCATTTCAGATTCCCGACAACGAAGTGGGGTGGTTTGCTACTGAAAAGCCAAGAGAAACCAGATCAACTGTGGGACGTTTTCGATTTTGTAGATTTCAGAAATGAAAGGAACTCATACATCCTCTTGTCCAAACTTCCTGTTTACCCAGGAGAAAATGTGGACCCAAAAGTGACTTGTCCAAGAGCACACAACTAGTTATATGGCAGAATTCGATCTAATTGCTGGTCTCCTTACTCTTTTCTCATTGTTTTCCCGTAATACAACACAACCTAATTATTGATTATGACCCAGCATTCCATTACCCATATCATATATTTATGGAGGGCTCACTACATGCTTAGTTATGTTTTCAGAACCCGTTCTAGGAAAAAATGAATTAAGTAAATAATAGAAAGCCATTGATTAATACACCCTATTTCATTTAACCCTCACAACAGCACTGTGAGTCTGCGGTAATTATCCCTATTACAAATGAGGAAACCAAAACTTGCTTGTGGTCACACAGCTAATTACCAGCAAAGCTGTGATTCAAACTGATTCTCTATTCTTGGTTTATCACCCTACACCATGTTTTCTTTCCCAATCCAGATCCTTCCGTCTTCAACCCTTGTACCCCCTTACCTACTTATTTCCGCAGGGCCTTTTTCTAATCGGGCTGTCAGGGAGGGACCGTGATCTGAAAGCTTACAAAGCCTCTGATCTCAAGGAGCTGACATTCTGGAAAGCGAAAACCATAAACAAATAGGTGTGCAATATTTCTCAGTTTGGGATAAGAGCTAAGAGAAAATAAAGCAGTAAAAAGGAGAAGCAGACTGGCTGGAGTTGACGCTATTTTAGGTGGTATGGCCAGAGAAGGTCCCTCCGAGGGAACAACACTTGAGCAGAGGCTGAGGATGGCAAGGTCCCGGGATAGAGATGGGAAGCTGGGTGATAAACCCAGTGGTCACAAAGGGAGATTTTGGGGAGGAGTCAGCCCAGTATAGTGGTTGAGAGAACATGCTCTAATGCCAATGTTACTGGGATTAAATATCCACCAGGCTATTTATTGGCTGACTTGAGCACATTTAGTCAAATTCTCTGGACCTCAGTCCCTCTTCTCTACAGCGGGGCTAATAATAGTACTTCCGGGGTCATGTAAGGATTAATTGAAAACAATGTCTGGTACACGATAAACAGTAAATATCAACTGTTTTCTTTTTTCTCTTTTTAGCTCTAAATCATAGGTCCAAGCATCCCTTTACTTTCAGATTTTTTTTAAAAAAAGCAGGACTTCTTCTTTTTTTTTTTTTTTTTTACCATTTTTATCTTTTCAATAAACTATTATGAGGAAAGCCAATAAAATAGATAAAAGGGGAGCTGTTCTGGTTCACTCGGGGTGGCAGCCGGACACAGCCCGCCTAGCTCCGCCCTTGCCCCCACGGTGGTCCTGAGAAGGCCCCGGCCTTCAGAGGACACAGTTAACGACATTCCCACTTGACACAACGACTGGCATAAAATAGAGGCTGACCATGCAGTTGTTAAAAGAATGTTGAGAACTGCAAAAATACAGCCCTTTGGTCTTTCATTTTTTGAGGAAAGAGATTACTAGGCCATACCACACATAGCCATCCTTGAGGTGGATGTGGAGGGTTGTTTATTCAGTGCAGGCTTAGTCATGAGTTCAGAACATTCTGTGGGTTTTATTGGAACTCGATATCGTGGCTCATCCCTAGTCAGATCACTCTGGCTAAGGCTGCCAGGGGCCTCCCCTGGGGCAATGGCTGGATGCTCAGGCTCCACAGGACAAGAGGGCCTCCTGTGTCTCTTTCAGCCTTAGGGATGGGCCCTGTGGTCTCCTCATCCCAAAGAGCCCAGCGCTGCAGGCTGGGAAGGGGCCTTGGCAGGTGTGTTCAATGTCCCCTGAGGGAGACCTTCCCGTGTTGTAGAGACTAGAAAGCCTGCTACTTCGGATGTATAGAAATCTCTCCATCACCGGAGGTCAAGTTATGTTTTTATTCCTTTTGTATGTATTACTTGTATGCTGTTGTGAGTTTGGGTGTGGTCAGACCAAATATGGGTCTGTTGTTGAGGGTTTGTTGGTCTCTTGCCTGTTTACTTCAGTTCACCTCACCGCAGCACTCATTAAATCTTCTTTTCTTCAGAGTTCCTGAACCTCACCGTGTTCAGGGAAAGACAGTCATATTTATAGAAGATGCTACTATGTGCCAGTCAGAAGAGAGGCAATTTTAGCTACAGGAATTTGTTTAATTTCCTCAACAGTCTCATGAGGAAGAGATTACCATCCCTCTTTAGAAAAAGAAAATGAAACCCAAAGGCATTGAATAAGTCACTCAAGGTTACATAGTGAATAAATAAGAGAGAGTCATTTCAAACCAAAGACAAAAGTAGACTCAAAAGTCTCTTTTCTTTCCACCGTACTGTGCTCTAATGAGAAAATCCATCCAATTAAAAAAGAAAGCCTGGTGTACCATTTGATTCTCCATGACAAAGTCACATATTTAAGACCTGAGGTTTACTTACTCAAATGAATTTTTAGAGGGAATAATTGCAGGGACAGTATGTGTATGTATGTGTGGGGGGGTGGGTGGTAGTCGGGGGGAGCAGAACAAGGCAAACAAAATAAGTAGGAAATTAAGAATGAGACACTCAGACAAGTGTGTTCCTCAGTTTGGTCCTCAGTTTCCACAACTGTAACATTTCCAGTGTTCCTTCCAGCTCTTCATGTTGAGTCTCCCCTGTGCGAAGGAAGGCACTCCATTTTCTTCTATCATTCGCCTCTCTTTAAAAACTTTTGTTTCTCTAGAAGGCAAATCAAGCCTGACAGAAAAATTATCTTACAGGTGGGACACTTGTAATATAAACCTCGTGATGTAGCTTCTAGGTGCACACACTGTTAGGGAAGCTGGTAGGCCTGAAAAGGAATTATTTTGTGGTGAGCAGATTTTCCTAGGACGAATTTCTTGAGTGATGGTGGGAGTTGAAATGATTCCGTGTCTTTGGTAATCACCCCCTCCTACTTCAGTGACACAGGCAGAGATGATGAAGGAGAGGTTGCCTGGGTGGGTAAGAAACAAGGTGAGTATGGGAGTGAATGAGACCAAGTTCACCATGCCTCGGGGATGAGATTTTGAAAGATGCCGTGGCCAGGGCCAGTGTCGACCTCTAGCCAAGGAGAAACTAAGCATCAAGTGTTGAGCATGGTGAAGCTTCTCAAAGGCAACGTTAAAAAAGTTGGGCAGAGGGGCGCCTGGGTGGCTCAGTCGTTTGGGCGGCCGACTTCGGCTCAGGTCATGATCTCACAGTCCGTGAATTCAAGCCCCGCATCGGGCTCTGTGCTGACAGCTCGGAGCCTGGAGCCTGTTTCAGATTCTGTGTCTCCCTCTCTCTGACCCTCCCCCGCTCATGCTCTGTCTCTCTCTGTCTCAAAAATAAATAAACGTTTAAAAAAATGTGGGCAGAGATTAATGATGAGTTAATGATCATTACTCGTGATACCAAGTATCACGCCTTTTCCAAGTAAATGGAACGAGAAGGCAGTCCAAATAAATCCAAAGAGTAAAGTCTAAGGAACAAGGTCTGAGACTGAACCAAATGGTCTTCTTTATTGAGTACAAGTATGTGCCTATCACGGTTAGTGTGGGAAACCATGGTTTACAACTCATACTGGGGTCAAATTAAGCCAATACATACTTATTTCTTACTTACTGGTTTGTGGAGTCTTAAAAAATTTTTTTTCAACTCTTTTAACGTTTATTTATTTTGAAGAGAGAGAGACAGAGTGTGAGCAGGGAAGGAGCAGAGAGAGGGAGACACAGAATCTGAAGCAGGCTCCAGGCTCCAGGCTGTCAACACAGAGCCCGATGAGGGGCTTGAACCTGCAAACCATGAGACCATGACCTGAGCCAAAGTTGGCTATTTAACCAACTGAGCCACCCAGGCGCCCCTGGGAAATCTTTTTTTATAAAAACAATAGAGGTGGAAGGAACTGTAGAAACTACCTTTTCTAACTCCTTTTATGATACATGAACTACTTCAAAACCAACATTCTTCAAGTCTTCTAAAAATGGTGAACATTTCCACCATTTTTAGGCTTTCCCAATCCTTTGAAGGACAGTGGTTAAGAACACAGGATGTAGGGTAAGTCAAATGGACTTGGGATGCCAACTATAACCCTCAATAGTATGGCCTTGGGCAAAAACTAATCTTTTTTTTTAAAGAAAGTGCAGTTCTCCCACTTTCGAGGGGATGTTGTGAGATTACATGTTTATAAACTGTTAAGCACATGAATGGCACAAAAAAGTGCCCAATAAACATTAACATCCGATATTACGTTTATGTAAACACATCACATTTTGATTCTATAAATATCCTACAAGGTAGTTATTATTAGCCCATTTTATGTGTGAACAGATTGAGTCTAAGAGAATTTGAATTAAGCTGATCTTGGCAACAGCGTTAGTAAGTGGAAAAGTTAGGAAATAAACCCAGGTTTCTCTAATTACAAAGTCTGTTTGTTTTCAATTAAATCATAGTGCCTTCCATATTGAGGACAATTCTGCTTCCCAGCAACTGGGAAGCAACATAATACGGTCCTTAAGGACATGAGACACAGTCCTTACAGTACTGTGAACATTAAGTGAGATAATAAAAATAAAACGCCTTTGCACACAGGGCATATGCTATTCACTTTTACTAAATTTCTGCTAGTATTTCCATCACTGGCATAGAGACTGGTACAGAGCAGGTGGTCAGCAAGTGAGGGCTTAATAAACGATGGCTTACGCTTTGAGTTTTTGGAGCATCCCCGATAAAGCCTACTTCCGCTCAAGCACTGTGCGTACAGATATGAGAGGACATTTATCACGTCTTTTCCAAGTCTCTTCTTAAGGCTAGGTGTTGCTAGTTCCATCACCTTCCTTCCAGCTGTTTCTCACGTCTTCACGGCCAGGGTCACCGTGGGAGAAACCCAAAGGAGAAAGTCACAGGCTTGTTCTGAGCCTTGACTCCCCCCGCCCCCTGGTCACCTAGCCTCATTTCCGTTTCCCAAACAAGACATATTTTGTGAAGCACAGTTCTGATTTCCCCCTTTACTCTGAAGAGCAGGAAACTTTAAAGAAGGGTTGAATTCAACCTGGGTAAGGCCCACAGAGTGGAAACATTTGATGAGCCAGTAACACTTAGAGTGCCGCCTGAACACCACGCATTTGCAATGGGAAGTGGTTTTTAGATTCTCCTCTGAAGAGTTGCCTCATTCAAATCTTCTCTCTTAGTAAGGTATTAACCCCCTCACTTTTAGCTGTATACCCTGCAACCTCTTAACCCAAATTGCTCTCTCTTCCAATATCAAAAAATAGGACAATGTGATCATGGCCAATGATCATGGGAGTGTGATCACGTGGTATGGCAGATTACATGGGAGAATCATTATTCTCAAAGGAGATGGACAGTTACTGCCCCTGCAATTCTAGTACACCTGACACGCAGGAAGGTCAGACAGCTTTACGTTAGAAAGATGTGGAGGGAAGCTAGGAAGCACTGACTGAATCCTGAGGCCAATCAACCCTACTTGGAAGTTCTCTAAGGCGTGGATACCAGAGGAGGCCCACATGCCTTCCATCATAGAACGGAATCCCATTGTTTCCCTACTGAGAGAATTCTGTCTTCCGGAATCTGAGATGGATAGCCCTTACTATGTTAATAGCTAAGTTTCTTTCATTTATTCAGACACTCTTGGCAAATTTCCTGGTGGTGCTAATCAGCATTTATTGAGGTTATTTTTCCTCTGCTTTTGTCTGTTGTTTTATTTTTGTTACACATTGTGCTGGGCTTTTTTCGACTATGAATTATTTTATTTCATCTGCATTGCACATGTAAGAGCTAGGTAGGTATTGGTATTGCCACTTGAGGTGAGAAAACGGGAGCTTAGAATATTTATTACTCACTAGTACTCCTGATTGTGACTGTTCACACTTTCCAATATTCGTATTCATTGCCAAATTAATAAAAAAGCTAAGACCCAAGGCCATAAGGAACTCAGCCTCCCGGGTGATATAGCTCACTGGCTAGCTACATAAAGGAAGCATACTCTGAAATTTAACCTTTAATAACATGAAAAACAAAGTTAGGCAGTACAGCCTCACACCAGATACATATAAATGTGCTTAAGATAAGCATTTTGTAAAGGTATGAAGGCAAAAGCTCAAAAGAGAGATGAATCTTTAAATACCCCAGGTTAAGAAGAAACTCAAATTGGCCATGGTGGGAAGTATGTGAACCGACATCGTGGCAATGCATAAGTGGATACTGGATACAGAATAGGCTCTTATGGTTGGTGGCTGAGATTTAAATACTCCCTACGTGACTACAAACAGCAAACCTTGAGCCTGAGTACAGTGCAGAGTGAAATTTTTACCTTGTATCAAGGGATCCTACAAGGGGTTCCACTTGTATTTACAGGGTCCTGGGTGGATAAAAAATGTCTCCCATGAGGAATCAAAACTTAAGGTTATGCTACTTGAGGTTATGGGCTCTGAGTTTACAGTTCCCCTATGGCATAGGAATCCTAAGCAGAGCTCCTGATATACAAATTAGTTATAGATCCATGAACAAACTGCATGTCATTAGGGAAGAAATTATAAAACATTCCCAACCTGGCCTATGTGATTCCAGCAGAGAAAGAGATATGAAAGCTCCGTGAAGATGAGCTCACAATCACCAATTACAAACAATTTGGGGAAAGATACACCATGAGGCAAGTCAGCAAACACAGCCACTAGGGAGATAGATCAAGAATTCAATATAATAGAATAATGTGAAAGGGGCTATAAAATTTTAAAAAACGAGTACATTAAAGAGAAGCAAAAAGGAATTATAACCAATATGAAAGAAGAGTGTACGATTAAAAAAAGTGACAGGTGCATTTTATAAAACACACATGTACAAGCACACCGTTTCTCAAGATGATAAATAAGTAGCTGTGAGGGAAAACTCCTAAAGGAGAGCTTGCACAGAAAATTAGATAAAGAAGGAAAAAGAATTAGTGAATATAGATCTGAGGAAATTGCATGACACATGGTTCGGCAAAAAAAAAAAAAAGATACGGAAAATAGGAAGGAAAGATGAAAAGATACAGAGGATAGAATAAGTTTTTCCGACATGTATCCAGTAGGTGATCCAAAAAAGAGAACAAAGGTGGGGGGGTGAGTAATATTTCAAAAGATCATGGCTTAGAAGTATCCCAATTAACAGGAACGCGTGAGTCTTCGCGATAAAGAAGCACACTGAATTCTGAGGGCCATAAAAACCACATACTGCAGTTAGAAACATAATAAAGAAATACAAACACCAAACACAGATCATTTCTAAAGCAAGCAGAGGGAAAAGACGGCTATCTATGAAGATACAACAATCAGACTGGCAGGAGCGTTGGATGCAGGAAGCCCCTGAAATAATATTTGCAGCGCTACAGAGACGAATCAGAGAAAGGCCAAGAGCAAGAACAACTAGCGAATTATGTAGATGCATCTAAACATGACTTGACTGTAGAAAACAACAAGATGATGACTAATGGAGATGTTGCAAGCAGGGTGGAATTGAAATGGCAGTTATCAATACTTGGCAGCTAAAAAGGGGCGATGGGAGTTTAAGCGTGCTAAAATGCTTGTATTTGGGGAGAGACAGGCTAACGTATCGTAAACGTTGACATTGCTGAATCAGTGTTGAGTGGGATGCTATTAAGGATAGTCTCTCAAGAACAGCACAGAAGTAAGAATTTTTAAATCAGTGGAGCATGAAGATTGTGTTAATCTGGAAGAAGGCAGGGAAGGGGGGAAAGAAGAAAAGGAAGAAAGGAAGTTAGCAATCACAAAATAGTATCAATGGATAGAATGCAGAAGCCAGGATAAGACTTAGTTATACATGGAGACTACTACATAAAACATCATCAAGAACGAATGGACGACCCAATAAATAGTATTAGAAAAACTGACCATCCAAATTGCAATAAATAAGTATACGAATAAATAAGGTCCTTACTTTATAACATCCACAACAACAAATTCCAGGTGAATTAAGGATCAAAAGTGAACAACAAAACTTTAAAACTTGTATAAGAGAATACAGGAACTTATGTTCGGTTTGGGGCCAGAAAAGGAGTTTTTTTTTTTTATTGTTGTTGTCTTGTTTTTTTAATAAGGCACACAAAGACCAAACCATAAAGGAAAAGATGGATTAGCTCTGGATACCTTGAATTTCAAAGCATTGTGTAACAGGTGGACCAACGTCAAAATGAAAAGACACAGACTGGTACAAATTTTAGCAAAACACGTCTTTGGGAAAAAGTTGGCATAAAAAATAGGCAAAGAGAGGAAAAACAGCCTCCTTACAGAACAGGCGGATCATTTAAAAAGAAAGAGAGACATCTTTTTATCTTATGAAAAGTACCTTACGAAGAAAAGAGACAAAAATGGGCCATAAACAATAAAATTCCATCTCACCACTTTTAGCGTTAGTGTGAACAAGTTTTAAAAAATACCAGGTGCTGGTGAGGATGTAGAGAAATAGCAACTGTCGTTTACTGTTGGCAGGAGTTTAGGTTGGGGTCCGATTTGCACAGCAACTTGGCCACAACCATATGTCTGAAAAGAGCATGCCATGCCTATTGCATGACTCCTCTCTTAGGCAGACCATATACTTTAGGAAAGTTGACCTCACCTCTGGATCTAAGAGTGGCTCGGTACTAAATTCTGTGTGTTAGAAAGAGATGAGCGGAAATTCTTCTATCTGCCCATAGGACAGCTACGGGACTTAAGGGGATCCAAGCAGACAAGAGTTGGTACTTTTCTTTGATGCATCCCTCCTGGCTAATTGCGAATTAGGAAGCATACACCCTCAGCAGCCAATGCCAGTCGTTTTGGGACCACGAGAGGGGGAGCTGGCAGGGGACCGAGCCATTGCTGAGCAGCCGGAGCTGAGAAATGGAGAGAAAGCAATTCTTGGTCTTATTTTGAGTCACCACATAAATCCTCTCCTCAAATTAGTGATCTCTGGACTTTTCAGTCATACGAACCAAGAAACTGTCCTGGGCTATGTAAAGTCATTTTGAGGGTTTCTTCCCCCTTGTAACTACAACCGATAGCACCCTGAAATGAGTAGGATTTAAGTAGATTCAAGGAAAAGAGCTTAACCAGACAAGTGGGATCAAACGGAGATTGTGTTGTGCATATATTTTGCTTTGCTTTGAGCATGTTCTCCCATACTATCCTGTACTCCCCAAGCTTATCTTTTTTTCACACTTCCTAAGAAAACCTGCTTCTTTCCTCCATAAAGTGTTGGTGCCATATTTATTTTGCTCACCATTTTTTTAAATGTTTATTTATTTTTGAGAGAGAGAGAGACAGAGCGCGAGTGGGGAAGAGACAGAGAGAGAGAGGGACATAGAATCCAAAGCAGGCTCCAGGCTCTGAGCTGTCAGCACAGAGCCCGATGCGGGACTCGAACTCACTCACCAACCGTGAGATCATGACCTGAGCCAGAGTCAGCTGCTTAACCGAATGAACCACTCAGGCGCCCCTGTGCTGTTCATCACTGTATAAACAGAGCAGTTAAGTGCCAGGCACATGGTAGGTGCTTAAGAAATACTTGTTGAATTGATGTTGAATGAAAAACATAACATGAAGCTGGTGGGCAAGATCAAAACCAACAGTTGACAAAATCCATACAGAGCAGGCCTGCCCGGGGCATCCTGTTGAGCCCATGGGCCAAGAGGTAGATAATGCGAAATAGCCAGTGGAGTGCTAGGAGGAGAGACAGAGCTTAACAAATGCCGTAGGGAGACTAAGCTTGCAAATTCATTCATACATTTATTTACTCTGGAGGAAATGGAGATTGGTACTTACATACATATGACTTACTTACTTTGTGCCAGAAACTGTGCTAAAGACTTGACTTTCACCTCATTTGCTTCTCGTGACATCCCTCCAGGTGGTTAACGTGATAGAACCTAGCGCCTATTAAGTATTCGATGTTTTTGGCGGTAGTAGCTGGATAAACGAATAGATCCAAGTCTTGTGGGTGTTTTTTTGTTTTTGTTTTTTATTTTGTTTTGGTTTTGTTTTGTTACCTATCCTGTTGCTTTCCACGAAGATTGCTTGGGTGCCTCTCATGGGCCAGCATAATGGAAAGCAATTGCTGAAGCAATGAGAGTGATCTTGGCAGATGGTGCTTCATTGATCTGGTACACCTTTTTCGGAGCTTGATGGGCTCTGAAAAGTCCTACCTGATGTTCCTAACAAAGTTTAATTCATCGGGAAAATGATAAATCCAACCTGTGTGTGACTTCCGCCTGTGTGTGATTGATAGAGAGGGTAAAGGTTTCGGAAGATGATATTGACAGACAAGGCGAGGACAGATAATGGAGCCGGTTAAAATATTAAATATTTAGCTAATAGTGGTTAATAAAATTAATTTTAAAGGGGTGGACCAGTGAAAGCCTAGGAAGGAGGCTGTTTCTATAATCAGGTGCTTGAGAATCTGTCCCAGGGATTGTCAACAGGAATGAAGAAGGACAAATACAGCCTCATGAGACTATGGAAGGAATGTACCAGAGCTAGTGTCATTGCCACAGGCAAGCAAGCTTACTGGGTAAGAACGTAGATGGTAGAACTCAACTTCCAGGTTATTACTCTGTCTCCTCCACTGAACCTCTAAACTTCAATTTCTAATCGATAAATGGAGAGAATAGTAAGATTCACCTTATAGGGATAGAGTGGCAAAACAATTGCCCGGAACGTAACAAATGCTTGATAAATATTATTTGGTGTTATTGTTTAGGGGGTCTAAGAGAAAGGATATGTCAACAAGGATGGAACAATTTGAATATAAATAGGGAAAGAATGCTATCTATAGAAAGAATTGGGAGAGAAGGATTTGCGCAGAAGAGGATTTTTTGGATGTGTGGCTTCAGATTTAGCGTTTGTTGACGGCTACTGTGTGCTCAGCTCTGCACCAGTCTCAGGGATGCTTGGGGAGAACTTACAGGGCATAGCTAGCAGAGGTATGTAGCTCACGGAGGCAGTTGCACCCAAGGGCTCACAATTTTGGCTTCAAAGCCAGACTGTCTAGTTTTGAATTCCTGTTGTGTCATTTAATTTTATTTTCCTCTCCACTCTCATCTGAAGACAAGGGGATGAAACCAACCCTAAGTTCTTGAGAAACCTAAAAGATAATTTAAGCAAAGTGCTTACAGTAATGCCTGGCAAATACTAAGAAGTCTGTAGAGGTCATAATAATAGAAGTATGACTATAAGTGACAGTAGGCATAGCAACAATATTAACATTTGAATGACTACCTGATGGTCAGGTGAGAGGCTCAGAACAACAGGGTACGTTTTGCAGAAGGTAACGCAGAGGTCAGAATGGAACCATCATGGTAAAGAGTCTTTTCCGTGGGCAGAGAAGAGACACGAGGACTGGAATTTGAAACAAGGAGAAAAAGAGCCAGTGCTGAGAGCAAATGGGCCAACAGAAGGAAGAGTGGAGAAGAATGCAGAAAAGAACACACGTCTGAGAGCCGAGGAAAATTGCTTCCGCCACAGGGAGCCAACAGAATCTAACGGCACTGAGAGGTCAAAGAACTTGAGACTTGATGCAAGATCTGGGGCAAGTTTCCGGGCAGTTTAGGAACCACTAAAGGGGCAGGGATTGGACTATCCATGGTTAGAGCAGGGAACACCGATTGGAAAGTGGAATGAGTTGGTAGCTTAAAGTGTCACACAGGTAGACGCATCCTCAGGATGAGAGGCGTTTTGTCTCCTGCATGCATTCAGACCTAGCTGGCATGGCCAGTCAGCTGGGCCTCTTACTCAGTGGCCATGGAGAGGGCTACCTTTCCTTCCTTAGCACGGCTTTGGCCTCCCAGCCTCCCTTGCGGTTAGGTATAGCCAGGTGACAGAGCTGTAGCCAATGGATGGGAGCTCTGAGTCATGCGTACCACCCAGGCCTGGCCCGTGATAATTTTCCTTAGACAATCCTCCTGCCCTTTCCTTGTCCCCAGCTGAATGGGGAGACAAGGACTCCAAGGACATAGAACTCCAAGGGGGAGAACTCCAAGGACATAGAAGGGACCACTCCCTGGCAGAGGGAGCCTTGGTCTTTGAATGTCCTGGATTTTCCTGTCCCCTCCCCGCATGGTCTCCAGATGATGACCGGAGTGAGAAGTAAAAATATTAGGCCATTGATACTTTAAAGTCCTTGGTCACAGTGGTTAATCTACCCTGACTAAAATAGGGCCAGCAATGGCCACTTACCTGACAGGTAAGTCCCATTTCCTTGCTAATGGGACCCTAATCATAATAGGTTAATTGGCATTCTTTTGCTTTAAGGGAGTCTGGGTCCCTCCTCGGCTCTAGCCAGGGAATGGGGTATGATTGTGTGTGTGCATGTGTGTGTGTGCGTGCACACACGTGCATGTGTGCGGTCATGGCAATGACCCCCCCATACCATCTTGTCTGTGAATGACTCAGTAATGGGCATAGATCAGTGAGACGTGGAGAGAAGTCCTCTGGGGAGGTTCTGGGAAATATTCCTCATTCTTAAAAAAGGACTCAGAAAGTGGCAATTATTCTCCTTTCCTAATTGGGCACATTATTATGTGAGGACATGATGCCTGGAACTGTAACAGCCACCCTGTGCTCATTAAGAGAAAAATCCAAAGGCAAAAGCTGACAGGCTAAAGATAGCAGAATCCCAGGGTCGTGGGGCCGATCCTGGAAGCATCCTACTACCATAAATGTTTTAGGTGAGGTAGTGATATTTTCTTTCATTTATGCCATTCCTCGTTGGTTCTTTCATTACCTATGTCAAAAACATACTAACCAGGATCTTGGTTAGGATTAAATCAGTGAGGGCATGAGAATTGCGAGCCGTGTTGTAGGTGATCAAGAGTGTTGGGGCACCCGGGTGGCTCAGTCGGTTAAGCGTCTGACTTCAGCTCAGGTCACGATATCGTGGTTTGTGGGTTCGAGCCCCGCGTCGGGCTCTGTGCTGACAGCTCAGAGCCTGGAGCCTGTTTCGGATTCTGCGTCTCCCTCTCTCTCTGACCCTCTCCCGTTGATGCTCTGTGTCTCTCTGTCTCAAAAATAAATAAATGTTTTAAAAAAATTAAAAAAAAAAGAGTGTTATCACAATAACCACTATGATCATCACCATCGAAGCGTGGATCTCCTGACCCCAGCCCAATACTTCAGATCGCACTGCCTCCTTGATCTCAACAACAACAACAAACTAAATAAATAAAATCTCCTTTTCGACTGTGACACAATGTATTCCAAAGGTTGGGATAATGGCCCGAGAAAGACAACCAGAGCCTTGCGTCTTTTGGAAACTGAGGCTGTGGAGGAGATTTAGTTATTGATGACCCTCAGATGTGTCTCTCAGATAATGAGACCTTTAAAGGGTACAGTGAAACCTTCAGATAACAGGTGTCCTATACAAATAATGGTATTGCTAGCTGGATAATATTTAACAAACACTCCCTCCTTATCACAAGTAATTCAAGGCAATAGAATAGAATATTATAGTCCATGACAAGCAGCAGGTGGGGAGAGTGTGGAATCCTTGTTATTTCTAGTAATTGATAAATAAAGATAGATGCAGAGCCTCTCGCAGTCCTGTTTCCCGCCTTCATTCAGGTTGTTCAGGAAGATGAATGCTACTTTAAGAAAGATAATGCCTATATAAACACCGTCTTCATCCTCCCAGAATCCAATAAAGGGAATCAAATCAGATACGTGGCAGGAGGAGGTACATGAAATGAGAGGCTATTTTCTTGCCATTGAACGACAATAAGGATGATAAGAATAACAATAACAGTATCGCGAAGAAGACTGAGGAAAGGAGAACGGGGACTTTTCTTTGCCATTTTCCTCTTTATCTGTGTCTTTCGTATATGATCTCTTTAAATCTGATGCTCAAACCTGTGAAGCAACCTCCGTTGTCCACATTTAACAGATGAGGAAATTGATGCCCGGCCACGTTGAGATCGCAATCAAAAAGTACAGACGAAAAACTTAAATTCAGGTCCCCGAGTCCGAACACCATGTTGCTTTTGCTTAAGCACATCGCCTTTCCTTTCTTTCTCTCAGAGACAGGACTCTTGGGTGGCCAGAGCCAAAGACCCAGAAGACCCAGAAATTAGCCTTCTTCCTCTCCTCCAAGGTGCTGTCTGAGACACAGGAAGATGCCTCCAAGAGAAGCCGTGTTCGTAAGGTCAGAGAAGACCCAAGACCAGGGCTACTGGTTCTGACTAAACTCTGCAAAGGCTTTGTAATTTGGGGAAAGTGACTTTCTCAGCTTGTTTCTTTAGTTTTAAAAGCAAAGAGACTGTGTGTCAGAAATATTTTATGGTATCACCCTTTGTTCTCCTGTTTTGTTTCATAACAGTTGACCCTGTTAAAGAAGAAGAAAGAGAGAGAAGAGAGGAAGGAAGGAAGGAAGGAAGGCTCCTGACTTATCAGAGAGAGGCATACAGAGAGAAAGGGAGGGAGGGAGGAAGGGAGGAAGGAAGGAAGCCTCCTGACTGTGTTATTTAGGCTTGTCCGATGTAGGTGTTCTCCTAATCTGCATAAATACATAAAGGTACTTGTGCCTGTCACTTTCCATATAGATCTTGTGCCACAAGCTCTAATTGTACAGAACTGAAGGTGTTGGCCATGAGGACTTCTCTGCACCACAGAGCTAACATCAATACACGTAAGCCTGTAAACACTCTCACAAATCCAACTCACGCCAGAAGCAAGTCATTGGGTGATTGGACACACATCTGCTCTGTCCCAAACTCTCCTGGCTCTGTCGTCTTTATGGAACACGGACCTGCTAGGATCCCTCCTCCTGCCTCAGACTGGAAACCCAACTAGACTTGTGATGTTTTTCATTAAAAGGAATTGGATTTCCTTCTGTGCCCCCCACTCCCCCCACCGCCCTTCTTCCAGAAACATTTAGCCTGTACGTTTAACTGTAGTTTAAAGCAGAACTTCTGGGGCACCTGGGTGGCTCAGTCGGTTGAGCGTCCGACCTCGGCTCAGGTCATGATCTCACGGTTTGTGGGTTCGAGCCCCGCAATCAGGCTCTGTGCTGACTGCTTGCTCAGAGCTTGGAGCCTGCTTCAGGTTCTGTGTCTCCCTCTCTCTCTGCCCCTCCCTCACTCACACTCTGTTTCTCTGTGTCTCTCAAAAATAAATAAACGTTAAAGGAAAAAAAAAAGCAGAACTTCTTCCTTCTTAAGTGGCACTTCTGCTGAGCTCTGGACTGTATCCATTCATGTTACAAATCTGCCGGCTCTGTAGGTGGGCGTGTTCCTCATTTATTCTGCGGAACAATCATGCCAGATAGGGATGGACCGTCCCGTTTCCGGGACAGGGAAAACAGACTCGGAGGGCTTTGGCCCCGCATCAAAACTAATGGTGCTCCTGAGAAGTCAACCTGATTTCCCTGTGGGCACGACTTTCTGCTCTAACGCCTCTCTACAAATTGGCGCGATGCTGGATGACATCAGGCTGGATGACAGTCTGATTTCTCCGAAGCTTTGGATACATTTATTTCTTTTCCTGATCCATTCCATGTCTTCTGCCTCGGTTTCCTCATCTATTAAAAAGACAAAAAAGTCATAAGGCTAAGTTGCCTATGTTTGGTCTGTTGAAGTAGTTTGAATTCTTCTGGACTGAGACGAATACAAATTGCCTCGCTCTTTCACTAATTAATAATATCTGCTTGGAGATGCAGTATTAACTGCATAAGAAATGATAACGCTTGTCATTATGGATGACAGTAATTGCTTCTTTTTTTTTTTTTTTTTTTTGGCCCTTACCTTCATCCTAAGTTCATTTTCCCGAGTTACAGCTACCTCTGTGGGGATTAGGAAAACAGTTTTTAAGAATCTAAACAATAAGTTCTTTCCCGGGGGTTGGAAATTGATGAATCATCCTAGTCTGCTAGGCAGAGTGCGTTTGACACACGGGCGGAAAAGTGGGCTCTTTGAAATTTGAGCCGAGGACAGATCATGTCACCTGGCTGGCGCATGACCTGTTCCACACACCACCTGACCTCCTGTGCCCAACGTCACCTGGAGCCCGAAACCTGGAAGCAGAAAGTCCTTGACTGGAGCCAGCGGAGAGAAAATCATCACCTGCTTGGGCACAAACATGCCTGGTGACTGCGTCACTGTTTGTCAAGTGGGATCAGCTAATAGTTGCACAGCGGGCCTTCAAAGCCCTGTGGTGGGTCTGATGAAGTTTCTGTAAATGCACTCCCTGTGCAAAGGCCTTGGACTTTGAATCTCAAGCACTGGAAGCATTTTGAGCTTGCAACAGGCTCTCTGGTGAGCTCTGTTTGGTTAAACTGCAGGGGAAAAAAATCGACTTCGTTTCCATTACCTTCGCCTGGGTCCCTCTAGTGCAGCCACCCTTCTGCCTCAGGGCCTTTGCACATGCTGTTCCTGCCACCTGGACGCCCTTCCCCCTGGATAACAGCCTGGCTTGCTCTTGTATTCTACCTAGTTACCTTACAAATCACCTCCTTAGAAACCTTCCAGACTGCTCTCTTACTCCTCATCCTGCCTTATATTTCTTCATAGCACATGATTCTACTCTACTTAGGTATTTGATTAGTAGTCTATGGTTTGTCTGCTCTATCAGAACATAAGTTCCCCAAGAGGAGAAGCCACATTGCTTTTGTCCACTGCTGTGTCCCAGTGCCTACGGTAGTATCTGATCTATAGTAGACCCTCAGGAAATATTTTTTTGAATCAATGAATGAGTGAAGGAATGATTTTTCCCTCATATTACAAGTGGAAAAACTGAAAAAATACAGGAAACAAGCTAGCCAAGTCCAACAGCCATTTGGTGGCAGAGTTAGTATTAACCCTTTGATTTCCTAACTCACAGAGCTGTTTTTTTTCCTTCCGTATAACACTGTTCTCCAAATATTTGGCAACTAAGTCATCCCTTGACAGACCATTTGGTCACCAGTCTTTTGTCACCTACTGTCTATGGCCACTAGAACTTCATGAGGGTAAGTGGTTATTACCCAAGTTCTTATGGAGTTTATCTTGTCTTTCTCCCATAACTCTATCAAAAGCAAAGGAGACTGAAAGTTACTTAAGCTGTCTATTACATTTTTAAAACATTTTTTAAGCTAATTTATTTTGAGAGAGAGAGAGAGAGAGAGAGAGAGAGAGAGTGTGTGTGTGTGTGAATGGGAGAGGGGCAGAGGGAGGGAGAGAGAGAGAGAGAGAGAGAGGGAGAGAGAGAGAGAGAGAATCCCAAGCAGGCTTTGCACTGGTCGAGCCGGATGCGGCACTCAAACCCATGAATCAAGAAGTCTAATCAAGAAGTCAAGAGTCAGACACTTAACCGACTGAGCCATCCAGGTGCCCCAATTTTTAAAACATTTTCAATATAAATGCTAATAAACATTTACAGTATAAATGTAGATATACCTAAAGTATAAGTGAAAGTGAGTGAATATTGCAATCCCATGCAAAAGTAGCTTTCTCAGTATATTCAATATATATTTAATTATTGCAGTCATGCTATATGCAAAGTTTTCTAATCTGTGTTTCTACACAGTATGTTTTAGACATGTTCTGATGTCACTAAAACTAACATTTTAGGGACTGTATATATTCCAATATCTGGGTGTGCCATAGTTTTACTTAGCCATCTTCTTATTATTGATAATTAAGATCATTTCCTTTTTTTTTATTTATTGGATTTCTAGGTTTGGATTCTTTTCTATTTCTGGGTTCAGTTATTGTATTAATATTTCCATGGTTGTCACAACTAGAAGAGAACGAATTATTGCCCAAGTTCTTACTGAAAATGCTACAAATCCTGGGCTGCAAGTTCAAAGCTTCTCTTTGAATCAATAAACATTGAACAGGGGCACATGGATGGCTCAGTCAGTTAAGCGTCTGACTTCGGCTCAGGTCACGACTTCACGGTTCATGAGTTCGAGCCCCACATCGGGCTCTCTGCTGTCAGCACAGATCCTGCTTTGGATCCTGTGTCTCCCTCTCTCTCTGCCCCTCCCCTGCTCATGCTCTCTCTCTCTCTCTCTCTCTCAAAAATAAATAAACATTAACAAAATAAACGTTGAAGTTTTCACTCGTCTGCGCTTCCAGTCTTTGAGGCTTGGTGTGGAAGGTGGGAGCATGGGGACAGTGGGGCTGGACACGGTAACAATTTGAGAGCTAATAGAGGCTTGGGCTGTGTTTACCTTTCTGTCCTGTGTGTGTGATTCCGGCCATTGTAGCGAAGGGGGTAAAAATCCAGCCTCGCGTTTGTGGCTGAACCTGCAGACCTCTGTGCTTTAATGATGGTGGCATGAATTGTACTGGGTTCTAGTCAGCGTGACTCAGACCCGGAGTAAAGCTTAGCAGCTCTGCAAGGCCAGGGATTGGTCCTACCTGGCATGACAGTAGGGAAGGGGGCTTTTCCCTTCCTGAGAAAGGGTGTGAGAAAGATCCCTGTGTTCATAGCGGGGCCTGTTCTGGTGGGATAGTCCAGCCATCATTCTGGTTAGTGATGGCCTTGCTACATACCATGCTTGTGAAGTTTCAGTTGATGATGCTACCTCTCCCTGTAACCCTGCACCGGTAATAATCACTGCCGTTAGTTGAGCACCTCCTACGTGCCAGACACTGAGGTTCAGAGAGGTTAAAACTGCTCAAAGTCACAAAGAGCTGGGATTTAAAACTCGATTTTTTGACCTCAAAGCCCATGTATTACTGCATACCTCTGTGTCTGCAGAGTAGACATTTTTCCTTCCATACTTCTTGGGACAGAGGTCATGAGATATACTGGATTAGACTTACCCATTCAACAACGATCCCGTTAACTGTCCACTTAATGAGTACTGACTTTGTGCCAGACTTTCTGCTAGTTTCCACCGAGGATAAACTGGTTTCCTGGTCTTAAAAGAGAAAAAGGATTGTAGACTATTTAAACAGTCATCCTTAGGACCCAGAACACTACATTCACCACAGAAACCGGCTCATCGGGGAAACTCAATAAATGTTTGTGGAAGAAAGGAAGGAAGAAAGGATAGGTGATACATTATAAAGGACTTAGATCCCAGTCTGAAGGTGTGGAATCTACTCTCCGCTTTACCTTGTATTTGCTGTGCAACCTTTGACATCTATGCTTAGTTAGACTCTCTCTGAGCCTGCCTCCTTATTTGTAAATGTGGGGACGATTATCCTTACCTGATTCCACTTGTAGGATTAGTGGGGATCCAGTGGATCTGAGGATCCACTGTGGGTATTGGTGCTACTGAAAAATGCAAACGTCATATTTCAAAGTGTCAGGAATTATATCTGTTTGTCAACGCA
Source organism: Panthera uncia (assembly GCF_023721935.1). Taxonomy (NCBI): domain Eukaryota; kingdom Metazoa; phylum Chordata; class Mammalia; order Carnivora; family Felidae; genus Panthera; species Panthera uncia. Next base: position 12,445,062 of record NC_064812.1, on the reverse strand, counting down.
ACTGACCAATATTTACTATGTACCACATGTCAGGTGTCGGATGAAGGGTTTTATAAATGCTATGCAATTGTCCTTTCGACGACAGCACTGGATTGATGTGGACAGTCCAGGTGGGCTGTCGGAAATGACACAGCAAGTAAGGGCAGAAGCAGGAGTCCGATCCCCATCTGTCCAATGGTGATGCCCCAGCTTTTGTGACTGCTCAGTCACGGGCCCCAGTGGCTTCACTTGAAAGTCGTCCCACCAGAAATATATCTCTGAGAACAGACATTAAACACTGATTCTGACAGCCGCCTACTGAGTTACAGTCGGCCACAGGAGGGGCACCTGGGTGACTCAGTTAAGCAACTGACTTTGGCTCAGGTCATGACCTCGTGGTTCGTGAATGGGGGCCCCACATCAGGCTCTGTCTGATGGCTTGGACTCTGGAGAGAATCTGCTTCAGATTCTGTGCCTCCATCTCTCTCTCTGCTCCACCCCCGCTCATGCTCTGCCTCTGTCTCTCAAAGATAAATAAACGTTAAAAAAAAAAAAAAAGAATCGGCCATAAGAAATCAATCCACCTGCTAGAAATCAACCCAGGCTGCACAGCTTTGCAAACCTAGAAGACCTTGTTACCTTCGAGTCTTCACCTTCCAAATCCTTTCGGTTCTGAACCCAAGGCCATCTTGTTTCTGTTCCGTCTGCTCTGACCCTGTGTCTTATTTGCTGGAGGTGAGGGTGGGGGTAGGGAGGGAAAGAACAATGAAAGTTGTGCATGAAATTCCGCCCAGGTGCCCAGAGCATCTGGGGACAGGAAGTAGCCTTGAGATTTTTGTATAAATGGCTTCCTGCTGCTACTACATGTGAGGCTCTTTCCAGGCTCAAACTCTTTCTTCTTAAACCTTTGCAATCCTCTCCTGACTGATTCCACTGCTCCTCTCTCTCTTCTCTAGCTCACCCTCTACATTGCTGCCCAAGCGGTCTTTGTCAGACACAGTTGAGCTTCTCGCCTTCCCTATGGGAGAGTCCTGGCCCCCGTTAATTTGTCTCACCTTCCCAAATCCACCATCATCCATGCCCTTCCTACGTGCCCAAGCCTCTTGCTGGTCCTTGACTTTTCCATCACCTTTTCCAGATCTCTCTGTGCATCCTAGTATCTGGATTGGGACTCCACTCCCCTTTTCCCTTTGGTTTGGTCATCTGCTATTCCTTAAAGGTCAAGACCAGGCAACAGCTTTTCGTGTGGGGCAATCCAGGTGGCACTCCCTTGTTTTTTGCTCTGTGCTTTTGTGGTACATGCTCCTTAAGTCAATTCTCAAACACATCCCACTTTACTGGCATATTTCTATATATGCCTATCCTTCCTGCTGGGCCAGGAGCTCGGTACAGACAGGGACGGTCTCATGCTCATTCCCATGTGCTTGCTGCCTAGCACAGCACCTGGTGCATCGTAGGTGCTCAATACATGCCTGCCAAGTTTAACTGGATCAAGAGCCCCACATATGATGAACAGCCAACAATCATTTTGTAAAACTTGGGGAAGAATCTGAGTAGTCTCCAGCAATTATCAAAGAATGATAATTGTTTTTTATAATGGTCTTCATATTGGCTTTTAAAAGATAAGTTTTGGGGTATTAGACTACCCGAAGCAAAACAAACAACCACAAAAATCCAAATGAAAATTTTTATTTTTAGTCCCCTCCCCCACCCCCCAGGGCTTTCCAAGAAGCCAGATTCTAATTATGTATTTAATTAACCTCTATCCCCTGTGGTTTCTTTTGTTGACTTTCTGTTTGAAGGGCTTACAACACCAAATAGTCCTGACATGGTGACTGACTTCTGGATTCTCTAGGATTGCCATTAAAATTTGTTTCTTCATTAGGTTTCCTGCTGTCACCTCAGTCCCTTCCCCTCCAGGGCCTGATACCACCAAGGAAAGGAAAGAAAATAGGAAGTAGAAAAGGAGGACAAAGAGAAAGAGGAAGAATTGTGATACTTCTGAATTCTTTGTAACAATTCACAACAAACCCATTTCCATGGTTTATGCCACTTGTTTTTCAAGGGTCTCATTACTTCCTGCTGAATCGTTCTTAATGACACTGCACACAAATGGATGAAAATAGCTATGTGTCCAGACTCCTGCCAACACCAGATATGCTCATTTTATTAAAAACTAAGTATCAATCCTATTTAATTGCTTTATCACTGTATTTATTTGAATACTCATGAAGTTAAGGATTTTTCCATATCTTTTCTTAACCAATCGTATTTCCAATTTTATGAGTTGTCAGTTCACAGCATGAAATAGATTTTAGCATGAAGACCATCATCCTTGGAGGTTTACAGCTGAAGGATTTCTTAAAACACACCGGAGTTTCAATGTGCTCGGATAGACTTCTTATTCTCAGCTGTAGAATCGGATGATTCTCTCTTATAAGTATCTGCGTGTTCAGAATGGGGACACGGTCCTGTGCTCATGGTAGGTGCCAAAGCAACGTGTTGGTGATCTAAAGTTACTCAAGACGTGGTCCCTCAACTCCAGGGGCTCACAATTGCATAGAAAGAAATGCCAAAATAATCCACTGCTGTTTATCATGATAGGTGCTAGAATAGAGCAGCCACACCATGGTATGGAGTCAAGAGACCTATCATCTCAATAAGATGCAGAGTGTAAGGAAGGGTAAGGCCCCCATAAGACAGCGCTTTAATTAATGTAGAGAGAGAGGAGGAGGCAGAGAAACTGAGGCAGAATCTTCAAGACTTGAGAGTGGAGGTTGAAGCTATGGGTTGATTTCCAGATGTGTGGACCCCGCTTCCCCCCTAAGTCCCTGTATCTCTCTCTTCCCCGGATGTGCGACAGGCAGGAATTATTTGTTTGGGACACGCTTTGTTTCTCTCTATTACATAACCCTTACTGAAGTAAGCGTTTCTTTTGGCATGGAAACACATCAAAGTTATCTATGACAGGTGATCGTCAGCAACAAGAATATGTTAAAAAAGAGTTTGTGGGCCATGTCACTGCTCTACTCTAAAAAACATGAGGTCCGGGGAAGGCCTGAAATTGCCAACTTGGGCTTTGGATTTAAGGAACATCCACGTAAGAGTGAAATGGATTAAGTAAAAGGGACAGTCTGGATGAGTCTGGACTCTTAGGGAAAAGAGGAGTATTAAAAAGGTACAATGGGGAATCCATCAAAAGGGGACTTGGCATTGAGTAAGGGAAATAAAAATATTTGCACTATTCTCTGGAATTTGAGTGTTTCCCTATTCAATCACCAGTAAGATAAGTTTCTTTCAATATGTCCTTCCTTCCAGCTGTTCCTCTGACTGGGGTAACACTTAATTAAACAGAAAAATGAACTGATTGCAACTGAGATGGGTGCTACAAAGTAGAAAGGCTAGGTGACATGAGCTGTCTAATCTAGTTGGAGACATTAACGAAGACTTTCCGGAAGTGACCAGTAGGCAGAAATACAAAAGGTGGATAATTGGAAATTGTCTAGAGCAGAGTTTCTCTCTTTTGGAACTCTTGACCTTTGGTGCCAGATGACACTATTTTGTGGGGAGCTGTCCTGTGCATTGCAAGGTGTTCAATGACATCCCTGGTCTCTACCCACTGGATATAAGTAGCATGTCTACCCAGTTGTGACAATCAAAAATGTCCCCAGACATTTTCAGGTGACTTCTGGGGAGAAAATGATCTAGAGAGAAACGCGGGGTTGGGGGTGGGGGGTGGGGGGTTGGTATTCTCAGCGGCAGACATGGCTTGTGCCATTGTAAGGCTGGAAATGTCAATGATGAGCCGGACAAGGCTGCTGTGTCTGGATCATGGAGCCCCACTGGCTTAGCAACACTAGGTAACCTAAACGAAGTAGGGATGGACAGATTGTGCAAAAGCTCAAGCATGTAGAGACTTTAGAGAGATGAGATGAATAATCTCGCATGATGGAAGAGCCATGCTTATTAACAATGTACCCATCTCCCCCCTCTGAAGTCCATTTACCTGGTTACGGTAACGGACCCACACCGTTGGCAAACCTTCAACGTAATTCTGTCTTGAGTCACACAGCACCTATAGAATTTGTAGATTTTATTGGCTCTTTTATATTATTGCCAATGACATTTTACTTTCAAGCTTCACTCAAGAGCTTTAAAAGAAAAAAAACCTCCATTTGCAATCTGTTAACCTTTTCAGCTGCAATCATATTTTGCCTTTTCTTCTGTATTTCTCATACACATATTAAATCTGACATGATGGCCTGATCATTACCCACTCTGGGAGCCAATATATGATCGCAAAGTCTCTCCAGGTTCATGTCTTATCTTCTTGGCTGCCTTCCTTTCCCCATAGATTTGCTGGTCATATCCCCCAAAAGACAGATGGACATTTTACACACTTGACTGTCATTCATTTCCTTGCATCCCCTTATTATGAAATTACTGAGTGATGGCATCTTGGAGAGGTGACCCTTTATAGAAAAGGTGGCACTTCTTCATGATTGACTAAAATCTACCTTGAGAGACAGTGATAATTAGATTAATCTTCTAGCATTATAGTCCATTGTTTTAAAGTTTGGTTTCCTTCCATGTCCCCACTCACTCCACCTCTTGCTTCTTCTTGGTCATTGCGGAATAGTTCTCTAAAAAAATCACTCTGAGCCTGATTAGGGGAAGGTTTCCCTCTCATTAATCTCAACCTACAGCTCAGAGATTGCTTCCTTAAGTTTTCTCTTGTTAAGTCTCTCTTCTCCTGTGTCACAGGGACCATACATACTGTGTCACATTTGGGGTAAAGTGGGTTCTTCAGGGCTGGCAGGGATCAGATTTTGGCCTCAGATTAAGGCATATGCAATAGGTTCCTCATTCTGACGCAAATTATTTGTAAGGAGTGAGGGATACTTAGAGATACTTTTTTCCCAAGTCCTATAAAATTACGTATGATTAGGCGTAGATGAATATGGTAAATGTGATCAGGTGGGCATTAGACCCCAGGATATAGGCAAGATCAGATCTAAGATGAGTACAAGCATAAGGTGGTATAGGACAAAAAGAGAGAGGGGGGTGCTCTTTATTATGGATAACTGAGACAACTTTCACAAGTGACCCCAAAGCGTATGTATTTAAATCAGCCAGGCAGCCAGCCAGCCATCTCATTCATCCTTCCATACACCCACCCATTTAATATTTATTGCAAGCCTGCTATAAGCCATCAATGAAGCTATGTGCTGTAGCTATCAAACTCAGTGAGTTTGTAATTTACTCAGGAGCGAGAAGATATATACAAGCTCAGCGGCACTCCATTCCAAAACACTCCTCTGAATGTTACCCACCAATCGACAAGAAGGTACATTTGGATACTCAATGAAGTCACTTACTTGGTGAAACAGACAAACAAATAAGCAAAACGGTCACAGGCAACGAAAATTCTTGTCCACTCATCGGGATGGATCGAGGAATGGTGAAGTTCCTTCAGTTTTTTTTCTTTGTAAATCTGCTAGCTTCTTCTAATTTTCATCATTTTTTTTTTGTTTTTAAAATTTTTAACATTTTATTTATTTTTGAGACAGGGAGAGACAGAGCATGAACAGGGGAGGGTCAGAGAGAGGGAGACAAAGAATCTGAAACAGGCTCCAGGCTCTGAGCTGTCAGCACAGAGCCCGACGCAGGGCTCAAACTCACGGACAGAGAGATCGTGACCTGAGCCGAAGTCGGCCGCTTAACCGACTGAGCCACCCAGGTGCCCCTCATCATTTTTTTTTTAAAGTAAGTTCTGTACCCAACGTAGAGCTTGAACTCACAACCCTGAGATCAAGAGTCACATGCTTTACCCCGAGATCAAGAGTCATATGCTTTACCCACTGAGCCAGCCAGGCACCCCAAAGCTTCCTTTGATTTTTAGCAAAGAGAAAAACAAAAGGTCCAGGGTTTAACAACCCTAATAGGTAGAGTCAAAAGCTACCAGGAAACTCTCTTTTATTAATCTAGAATTTAAGGAAGCTTGGCAAGAAACCCTGAATGTTTCATTTTTCCCTTTCCCCAAAGGACATTCATGCTTGTCCTTTGGGGAAATGTTGAGGAGTGTTACAAAGCAGAGGTTGGGTTGCTGATGAGAACATATCATAAACAGATTTGAGAACTGAAAGATAATTGGAATTGACTAGGTGAGGGTGGAAAGAATGAAGCCCAGGCAACAGAAATAGCACGTGTAAGAGCCCCGAGGTTGGAGAGAATTTGGCATATTCTAGTATGGGAAAGGCCATTGTGACTGGAAGGATGAAAACAAGAGGAAGATAATGCTGAAAATGTAAGCTTTGACTTTATTATAAATTCAGTGGGAAATGCTTTATGGATTTTAAGCCTGAGAATGGCAGCTTCATGTTTTGAAGTTGAAGACAGCGATTTTAACAGAGTAGAGGGAATGGAAGGAACAGGTTAAACACTGAGTCAAGGGTGCAGAATTTAGCTGGAGAGAAAAGGTAAGGCCACGAAGGACATATCAATGGCACTTTGTGGAAAGGTTTCCTTTAGACCTGCCCTATGACTGGAAGAACCCATAAATTTTAGATGAAGAGGCAAGAGGGGGCTTTTACAGCAACCATAGTTTTTTTTTTTTTTTCACTCCTTTTTTCGAGGAGGGAAGTAATATTATTCAAGCTGTTGTAAGTACCTCTCCTATATGTCCCATTTAATCCTTGGAAGAGGAGAAGGCTCAGAGAAATGATTTATACAAGCTATAAGGACAGTCCATGGTTGAGCTGAGATTCCCATGGAAAGTCCTTTAATGGATACTATCTTGAATCTTGAATGGGGAGGAAAGGAAGGAGAGTGGAGTGGATGATTTTCAAAGTCCATGTATGCCTTTTGGAGAGATGCAAACTCCCCAGAGATAGGTCCTGAGGGCAAATACTGCGTCAGTTCTCATTTTTATAATTCACTAAATCTCTATCATCCTTTTTGCACCATGCTGACTTTTCAACAGAGAAATTTCGAGACATTGTTTTTCTCTTCAACGGGCTTCTTAAATCCACGGCGTAGTATGCATGATCAAAATCAAGAACGCGCCCCACTTTGTTGCATTTTTATGTCCATTCATCTTCTCTTGTCTTTGACCTCTTCTTTTAACTCATTTCCAAATTGCGTTAGCAGAAATTGCCTTCTCACCTTATCATTTGCTTACTACCACGCAGATTTTAGAAGCTGACTCACTGGATGGTCCCACCCAAACAGCAAGAGGCTGAAATATAGCTGCTGCTTCAGTAAATGGACAGTAGGGTAAGAAGATATGGGGTCAGCTTTGTCTGTCTCCATTGCTAACCATCATGTCAAGGCTGTTTCACGTGTCTGAGCAAAAAGATGGCAAAATGACCTTTCTGAGCAATTTCCTCCTTTCTTTCTGAGTCTGGGCACGTGAGTGTAATTTGCCAATTAGCTTTCTTTGTTTTTTATGTTGAATACATTCTTATTTTTTTTTATTCTTTTTAATATGAAATTTATTGTCAACTTGGTTTCCATACAACATCCAGTGCTCATCCTAACAGGTGCCCTCCTCGATGCCCATCACCCACTTTCCCCTCCCTCCCACCTCCCCGCCCCATCAACCCTCAGTTTATTCTGTTTTTAAGAGACTCTTATGGTTTTAAGAGCATTGATTAGTTTTCCAGAGAAGTTTTAATTATAATTTTCTTTTTTATTTAATAACTTGTTCTGTATTTGATATGGGCTAAAAGTAGTTTCCTTAGAAACATTAGTCATTTTTTCCAGCTTTCTTTAGTAGCCATTGTCTGTGATAAAACTCGGACCTATGCTTGTTTGTACAGCATAACAGTTAAATCACAGGCCTTAGAATTTAAGTCCCTTCGTTTGCTTCCTCACTGCACCACTTAATTATTATTTTAAATTAGTCAAATTAATTAGACTCTCTGAGCCTCAGTTTCCTCATTTGTAAAATGTAAATAATGATCATTCATATCTCATAGGGTTTTGGTAATAGTTGAATAAAATAAGTCCCTAAAGTTTCCCTAATAATACTAACCATGGTTGTTCTTTGGTATTTTTTTTTAATTTCTTTTTTATGATTTTATTTTTAAGTCATCTTTGCAGGCAACATGGGGCTCAAACTTACAGCCTCGAGATCAAGAGTCACATACTGTGCCAACTGAGCCAGTCAGCACCCTTATTGTTGCTCTTTGTAACACACACACACACACACAGAAATGAGTAAGCACAAAGGAATATGTATCTGGAGACTCCTTACGAGACTATGCACTATCCGGGGCACATCTAAGAAAGTGGAAGTAGGATGTCTTGGTGGTCAGTTGGTTGAGCTTTCCACTCTTGGGTTTGTCTCAGGTCACGATCTCAGGGTTCACGAGATCGAGCCTGGTGTCGGGCTCTGTGCTGGCAGCACAGATCCCTGCTTGGGATCCTCTCTCTCCCTCTCTCTCTGTCCCTCCCCCACTTGTGCTGTCTCTGTCTCTCTCAGAATAAATAAATAAACTTTAAAAAGAGAGAGAGAGAGAGAGAGAGAGGAAGGCAGCCAAGCAAAAGGTTCTGTATTTCAGTAACTCAAAGTTCCATGAAGACCCACCATGTGACAGTATATAGTCTGACTCGTTGAATAAGTTCTAAGTCTTACCCTCAAGGGGTTGCTTTTTATTTTTTTATTTAAAATTTTTTTAACATTTATTCATTTTTGAGAGACAGATTGTGAGCAGGGGAGGGGCAGAGAGAGAGAGAGAGAGAGAGGGAGTCACAGAATCTGCAACAGGCTCCCACGCTCCAAACTGTCAGCAACAGAGTCCGACGCGGGGCTCGAACTCACAAACTGCAAGGTCAGGATCTGAGCCAAACATGGATGCTTAACCGACTGAGCCACCCAGGCACCCCTTACCCTTAGGGAGTTTAAATTCTAGCAGAAAAGACAATCCAGGAAACTCTGCAACAAGAAGTAGAGGAGGAGAAGAAAAAGAAAAGTAGGGGATGGGAAGAAGATGGGGAAGGGAGAAAAGGGAAAGGAAATGGGGAGGTGGCTGAGGAGAGCGAGGGAGGTGAAAAGAATCAGCTTCCAGGGTTGGCTTTGCCTTTCCACTTGTATGAAAAGTCATGATTCCACACTAACATTTTGACCTGAGTAGAATTGAAGAAACCAGGATTCTAAAACTTTTCCCGGTGAATAGTGTGGGTAGTAACAACACAAACAACAACCCACATTTACTGAGCTTCCCTAGGTACCAGACACTGTGTTAACTGCTCTGTAAAGAATAACCCATTTAAACTTCACAGCAACCCAGAGAAGGGTCCCAGGATTTTCCCTTTTCGCAGGTGAGAAAACTGAGTCTCAACTACATGAAGCATCTTGTAAAGGAAAGAAAGTAGATCAGTGAGGACAGCATATGTCAAAGGTTGTGTGATATTTGGGATTTGGGACTTGAGAATCCAAAGGAGCAGATGAGGAGAATCCAAAGCAGCAGAGTGAGCTGGGGCAAGGGAATGTAAACACCCTTCCCCACCTTCCCCAAATTCTCAGAAATATTGAGCAGGTCCCGGAGTTTTCCCACAACTTGGAACAGTTATTCATGGCATTTTAATTCCACGTGAATGGAATCATTCCAGTTGCACAAGCCATTAGTGCACAAGTGGCACATCTTATGACAGTGGCAGGCCCCGTGGGCTGGGTAGACACAAATGAGGAGGGCATAGCCTGGCCTGAGGAGCTAGAGGAGACGTCCTCGGAGAAGAGCTTGGATGTGATTTCAAGGATGAGCAGGAAGTCTCTAGGCACAGGATTGGTAATGGTAGGCAAGGCATCAGATGGCATCAGCAAATGTACAATGTGAAATAAGTTGGTGTGATGGAAGGCAAAACGAATGCTACGAAGCTAATTGTTTACAGTTGAACTCTATATCCGTGGAAGAACCCAGAAAGCCTCATTCGTATTCTAAGGACCTATTTTCTAGAGAATTCAGGCAACTGAATTCTCTGCTTTCCTAAGCTTCAGTGTTTTGCTCGATAGAAACCTAATGATGTGCTCCCGCCCGATGTTATGAACTGATTGTTTAGGTTTGGATGGGTTCCTGGGGGTGGGGTCACCATAATGGGATTAGCGTCCGTATAAGAAGAGGAGACCAGAGGGTACTCTCTCTCTCGATCATGTAAGGATACACCAGGAAGGTGGACATCTGCAAAACAAGAAGAAGGCCCTCCGTCACCAAGAACCCGACAATGCTGTCACCTCGATCTTGGACTTTGTAGCCTCCAGAACTGTGAGACATAAAAGTCTGTTGTATGAGCAGTTCAGTTAATGGTATTGGTTGCATCCAGCAGCTGGGGCTGACTAAGACTCCTAATCTCCCCTCCGATGCAAGAATCGTTTCTGAAATAGTGCCAGACATTGGTGGACCATTCATATCTTAATGATGCCAGTGATGAATAGCACCACTCCAACAAGTTTGGGAGCTGAGGAAGGAGAGGCTAAGATACCTCTCAGGTTTTTGTTTTTTTTTTATTTGGGAGCAGGTAGAAGGTACTGCTCTGAATAGCAACATGCTGGCTTAAGTTCAAGTACCTCACGAGGCAGAGGTATCCAGTGTGCACTGGGACATCTGAAGCTCAGGGAGAGATCCTGCAGAGCTATTTGGATTTGGGAAACCAGTGGCTGATAGCAAGTCATGGGGAAAATGAGAGGGGAGAAGTCTGCCTGAGAGGCTGATAATTATCCAATGATCGGGGACATCAGCTGGACGCTGAGTTCTAAAGAATTCCAACATCAAGCAATTGAGAAAACCCACCAGGAGAGTAAGATGACCTTCCAGCATTTGGCCTTTCCCTCCGATACCTCGCAGCTTTGGTATGTACCTCTTTAATGCTGGTGTCCTAAAATAGATATTTTAGGTCCAGAGAAGAGAGGAACTCTCACCTCATTTTAGCGTCTATAGTTCTATTAACATGACTTGTGTCTATATTAATGTTCCAGCAGCCATAGTCTACTGTTGACTCATTTTGAATTTTTAGTCAAACGAAAACCCCTGAATTATGTTTTCAATAACTGCTACAAAGCTAAGTTTCTATAACTTATGCTAGTGTAGTTGGTTTTTGACCTTACAGATAAGTCTTGTCTGAATTAATTGTTTAATCCTTTGTTCCTTGGTTACCTGGGTCATCCAGAACAACAACAACAAAAAAAGTTATGTTTTATCTGTTCGATGTAAGAAGTCAGGTAAATGATTAACATTCAGATTATCTTCCAAAACATTTTCAATGAAAGACTGTGGTTTAAAGGAGTCAGGCTTCAATTATTTGGGTGGTTATCAACACTAGGTATCACTCTGTACTTAGTTCCTTCTATAAATATGTGCTAAATGTTGGCTGTTTACCAAGCCCTATACTAGGGTCTGAGTATTCAGGAATAGAAGGAGTTCAGTCTCTTCTCTCATGGGGTTTATTCTTAGGTGGGAAAGATAAACAGTAAACAAATAAGTAGAAACATAAAATCGTTATGGGTGCCATGAAGGAAAAGCACAGGCTTCCAAAAGAAAGAATGACAGGAGATCTCCAGTAGATGGGTGAGTCAGGGCAGTCTTCTGAGGAAGTGGCGTTAAGCTAAACCTGAAGTATGGGTAGGTCTCAGCTAAATGAAGATGGGGTAGAGAGTCAAAGCTTCAAGGTAGGCTGGGACAAGTACAAGACCGGAGGCAGGAGAGTGCTGCTGTGTCCGACGTCCCAAAGGATGGTTAAAACTATGTGGCAGCAAGGTGTCACCTCTGATGGGACTATCATGTCACATGGTAGTGTGCAGCCAGGTCATCGAGCCTGGTAAGTCATGTTAAAGAATGGTTTTATTGTTGTTGTTGTTGTTGTTGTTGTTGTTTCTTTTTCTGTGGGTTTTAGTTTTGCTTTTGTTTTTGTTTTTGTCAAATGCAGCGGGAAGCCTTTGAAAGGTTTTCAGCCAGAAAGTACATTTTCTGTTTGAGAAAGATGACACTGGGGGACCAGTTAGAAGGTCGTTGCCAAGGTTCAGGTAAGTGATGCCGATGGATGCACTCGGATGGTGGCAGCAGAGGTGGGGAGGTTTGTGATAGGCTTTGGCAGGATGTGTTGGGGAAGATGTAACGAATGGTGGCCAGGTTTGGGGACTGTTCAGCTAGGTGAATGGAGGTAACGTTTACTAAGACAAAAAAACAAGGTAGTAACAGATTTACAAAGGCAGGTCAGGATTTCCAGCATGGACATGTCTAGTGTGAAAGCCTGTTGTACTATTGTCTTAAGTGTAAGAAATCACACTTCTGGCTAGAGATATACATTTTAGAGGCCTTGACACAGAGATGAAGTTTAAAGCCAATAGATGAGATTGTGTATGAGACAATATAGGTCAAGACTTGGCTTGAGAACAATGAGTTAGGAGCACCAACATTTAGAAATGGTGTGAAATGACTTAACTGGCCAGAGCGATAGAGAAGAAAGAAAGGGAAAGAGAGAAGGAATGCCCAGACTGCAGTTTCATAGAACACAAGAGAAATGAGTTTCGAGAAAGAGGATGTGATTAAATGCTAAGAGGTCAAGTAAGTTTTGTGGCATTAAGTACTTCTATCATAGATAAAAAGTCCTTGAGGGTGGACATGACTTTATTTGGGGCAGGGGAGTCCCTAGACCTTGCCTAGTGTTCTCACATAGCAGATTTACAATAGATTTTTGCTAAATCAATGAATTAGTAAGATAGCAAAATCATATCGCCCGTCACAAATTTGCAGAATGTCTTTCAATACGTAATCGAAATCACAACCACACTGTGAGAGTCTTGTCTTCCCAACAAAGGATTTGCTTCCTGGAGAAACTAAGGGTCTTGCCAAAAGTCAGATGTCTAGTGGTATGGTATGGCCAGAACAGTTCTGTTGTTCTGTACCAACATCCCAATTCACTAGGGGTGATAAATAAATGAAGTCACTTAACTAGAAATTAACATAAATTAATATGTACTATATTGGCACATGTCAAGATATATATCATGGAATGCATTGTAGTATATGGCTCTGTGTGTGTGTGTGTGTGTGTGTCTATATTCCCCCAAACTTGAAAGTTCAAAGAGGAAAGCCGTGGGGTTGGCATTCAGCTCACAGAGATAGCAGCCACATTCTTTAGTATAAAAGGGGGTGAGATCCTAAATAGTGTCTTCTGGGTGTCGAGGCGGTTGATGGAAGAGAAGAGACTGAGGATATGAACCAATAGTTGTAGAGGGTTGATGGTTAGTAGGGTTGGAGACCAGCAGCCGTCATAATGACACAACTTCCCATTGCTCCTACAGACATTGTACAGAAGACAGACTCAACATGTCCTTAGGGATGGGGGGAATTGGAGCTGCACCCCGGGGATTCTAGGCACACTCACACATGGGAAACAAGAGCAGCTGCAGTGACTTCAGAGAGTGAGTATAACCACCTGGGGTGAGGGAATTAGTCATCCTTCACCTTCTTTGTCTCACATTGTTCATTTGCTGTTAACAACGGTTAACGGAAGGAAGGATTGTTCCTCGCACCACGATTTCCAGTTCCCATCACATTTGCAAACCCACATTAACCAGCCCCAAATGGGGAACTTGGGACATGCAAGTTGCCTAGAATGCAGGAAGTTTTGCTTCAGTTCCATGGATCTTATCATGACTTCCTCAGTCTCCTCTCTCCTGATGCCCCCTCAGCTGACTTGGGAGTGATTGGGCTCATAAAGAATTTTTTCTCCTCAGACACATACTTAAAAAGAGAAGATCCTCATGATCTCTTATCCTTCTGAGGACAAGAGTTTATTATTTCCCAGAATTTTGATTCCTATGAAGTTCTACCAGAGGATCACAAAATGGAACCTAAAAAGTCCCCTCGTGGCTCTTGGAACCTATGTTCTTAGAAGATGTAGTCTGTAGCTCACTACATTAGGTGTTTCCAAATTCATTATTTTAAAACAACGTGCTTAAAATAAGCTCAGCAAGAGCTATACTTTGTGGGCTTTTAACGGCGTCATGAGTATGGGCCATGTTTTCCCAACTACATCTTTAATGACTTGAACAGTGGGGATTGTGCTATGAAACAAATGGAGCCCTGTCATTCTTTGAGGTATTATAACAAATTCGGAAAATAGCACACGATGATGGGCTGGAATGCAGACAACATTTCCCGACAAGTGTTGCATCCCGTGTCTTTATAGAAAGGATTCCACTGGTAAAGTCTTTGGGATATAATCCAAACCTAGGCTCATCTTGTCTAAGATGAAATCTCATCCGTGGTGCTAAGAGAACCTTGTGTTTAAGAAACCAGTTAACTTTCCTTTATGCTATGCTTTCCAAATGTCTTTACCCGTAGGACTTTTAAGTTGTTTTTTGGTTTCTGTCTTCAATGGGGGTGCATTTTATTGCGTACGGATTTGGCAAGTATAACTGACTAGTGCCCTCCTTGGAAAGACTTGGGCTCAAATCCAGGTTCCGTCATTTTTTCAGGTTGATGTCCTAGCCACTTAGAGTTGAGTGGGTTTGGGCAAGTCATTTTAACCTCCAAAGCTCATGGGGATAGTACTGCATGCCTCGGCAATCATTTCAAGGATTAAATGAGGTAATGTAAGTGGAATCCAATGTTAACATTTGGCACACGGTAAGGGGCTACAAGAAACTCACTTAGCTGAATCTGAATCACTGCACGGCCAGAATCAAAGTAAAAACGAACAAACAAAAGGCACTTCTAATGAGGAAGATTCCTGCAGCAGGCTGTGTGAACCATCAGTGGTATGCACATCACTATTGTCTGCCACTTTTTACTGTCTAAGTCTTTGTAGCAGGTGCATACAGTAGAAATGTTTGAGTAATTCGGCACATGCCCTTGATTGTCAATCTCGATTAGTAAGGTAGACTGAAAGCCAGACCTTTGCATCAGACTTCCTTGAGGAAAAGAATCCGGAACTGGAGTGCTAGGAAAGCTGTTCAAATACTTTCCTGGGAGATGCAAATCATTTTCTGAATGCTGAACGGAAACTTCGTGACACTCCATTACAACATTGATGTCAGGCAATAGAAAAAAAAAAAAAAAAAAGAAAGAAAGAAAGAAAGCATTTTGCTAAGGAAGCTCTTGTGGCCTGACAGGTTCAAGTTTAAAAGGAAGTTTGACTTCCACTTCTCTTTCACTTTTATTTATTTATGTGTTTATTTTTTTAAATGGTTATTTATTTGTTTTGAGGGGGGAGAGGCAGAGAGAGAGAGAGAGAGAGAGAAAGAGAGAGAGAGAATTCCAGGCAGGCTCTGGTGTCAGTGCACAGCCCGATGCGGGGCTCAAACTCGTGAAGAGTGAGATCACGACCTGAGCTGAAATCAAGAATCAGACACTTAACTGACTGAACCACCTGGGTGCCCTGTCTTTCACTTTTAAAATAAGTGAACGCATTATTTTTTAACCAGCAAGGAATTGATTTTCCATCTACTTCTAAACAGAATCTCCTTACACTAGGGAACTCCAAGTCAACCCCGCATTTGAAAATTAGCATATGTTTACCAGACTTCTGACCAGAATGGAAATCCCTAACTTATCTTTTAACTGCACAGCACAGTATTGTCTTTGAGAAAAAAAAAAAAAAAAAAAGAACCAGCTTTCTGGGAAGGGTTATCTTGTCCCAGCCTTAAATTGGAACACATTAGTCACCGTCATACCTTATTAAAATCTAGCAAAACAGTGGGTAAAATAAAATCGTTTGGTCCACTTAATTTGACTAGAAATTGTCGGCTTCCTGAGAACAGCCTAAACCAAGAGGAGGAGAGGCTGATTCCAATAAAAAGGGGGTGATGTTTTCTCCAGACAGGTCTGGAGTCTGGAGGATGTGACTCAGATTCATAAACTATCTCAGACACTTTGTTTCAAAGCCATGAATGTGAAATGCAACATACAGCAGAGTGGCTCCAACCAAGGCCCATGTCAGATACATGAAATGCACCTGAGCAGAAAACCAAAGCAAGTCTGAAACCCAGTTTCCTCTGCTGATGCAGTTTGAAGCCACTTTGTGATGAAAATGTGTCCAATCGGTGCAAAGTATCCAAGCACTTTAAAATAGGGGCTCAAGAACTGGTTTTAGGGATAAGTGGTCTTGACCTAAAACCACTGAGAAATGTCGTTGCTCACATATCCAATTTAGATACATGATAAACTATGACATCAGAGTCTAAGGAAGGAGAAAGAGGGCTAGGAGAGTAGTATTTATTTAGCACCTTCTTTGTTGCCTAGAGGCACTGTGTTAGTTCATTTGCATGCCTGCTCTCATTAATCTCTATTACCAGAGTATGAGGTAGGCATTGTCGTTGCCATTTCAAAGAGACAGAGAATAAGCAACTTGCTCGAGATCACACAGGAAAAAATTCAAATTCAGGCCTTCTGATTGCAAAACCATGGGCTCTTCTCTTCTCTCCAGTACCTGTTTTAGAAATCAGAGCTTCGGATGTTAGGTAGCAGGATAGCATTCTTGTCAATTTTCTTGAGCTACCTCAAGAAAGGTATAGGTCTTCCTTCTTCTAAGTTAAAGAAAAGTATAGTAGCTAACATCATTGAACCACAGGAACTTTGCAGAGATGATCTAATCTCTGTAAAAAGCCTGCGGCAAGTTCTAGATGGGAAAACAGAAGCCCAGAACGCACTTTGCCCAACATTACATAGTTCAGGAGTGGCAAGACCAGGATTGAGTCAAGGTAGTCTGATTCCAGATTTGCTCCCTTCGCCATTATACTGAAGTTGAATATGTATGCATACGCTGTACCGTTGTTTCTTTAAAAATAGCTCTGGACTTGTTTATTCTCTTCAGAAGTACAGCCATGCGATCAATGGAATCAACGAAGGACCTCATTCCTTGTCCACACACGTGCTGTGGCTGTCTACTTCCCGAATGGTAAGGTTTGATCCTGAGAATGTAGTTGCTTTGCCTTTGAGTGGCTCATTTTGGTTGATGGACTGTCATTAAGATGATCAACTTACAAGACAAAGCTAGTGGCCTGTATTTTTATGTATTTTTATTTATATGTATATTGGCAGATCAACTATCAAAAAAGTTCAAATATTGCTTGGCAGATGGCTTGCCATTAAAGCCAAAGGTCAGTGGACAAGGGTGGGTAGCCTGGATACACGTTTGGATATAATGGGCCTTAACCACAAAGGTGATTACCCCTAAGAGGGATGAGGGGTGTGCCTTCTTTAGAATTTTACAACATAAAGCTTTATCAGCCCAACTTACATGAAGCACAAAAACTTCAACTTCAGTGTTAAACAAACCAATCTGTCAAACACTTGGGATACATTTATCATCATTCTAAAATATTATCAGCATTAGCTACAGTGTTACTCTAATCCTATTGAGATCTGTCAACTCAAATCGTTTGGAGACATCCTACAGACCTCAGCTGTCCCTAGAGTTTGTAAAAGTGCAAGGAAGACCTGCTCTTTCTTCTTGAAGAGACGTTACCTTTCTTTCTCCACCGAAGGCCGAAGAGAAAATACAGTTGTACATTTCTGTCTTCATGCTGACAGTAAAACCCATGTCTTAGTCATACGAAGAGTGATTTTCAATACTTTAACAGAAAATACTCTTTCCAAAATGAGTCTAGCTAATAGAAGCTCTGTTAGGTGTTTCTTACAGCTTAATTCAAAATGGTTTATTTTTTAATATATGGGTTTGCCTCCAGAAGGAGCCTGTAACTTTTCTAACTCACTCTCTGTTTTTCAAAGGTTTTCAGTGATTTTCTTAAAACGGCCACATTGAGTTCATCCAAATTTCCCTCACGAATAGCTGGGATCCCACAGCCCTGGCCTGGACAGGGCACCCTGCAGGCAGGGACGAGCCTACCAGGGAAGGACTGACCTCTGGTTCTGAGGAGTAGAGCAGAGGAGAAGCCAAAATCTGGGTTTGGAGTGTATGACCAGGAAGCATGGAGAGTTCCTCAATGTGTGTCCAAGGAGAGTCCTGACGAAAGAGGTAAATGCACATTGAGGGATACGCAGCAAAGCCCAGGCAAGGCTTGGGGCCCAGGAGACTGGACAGATGCCCTGAGCCACGGGTCATGGCAGAACTGGGGCCTTTCCAGTTAAGCCAACATATGTTAACAAGACTTGCAGGTTGGCCACAAGCTCGTTTAGACATCCTGGACCGTAAACACTTCCAAACATAATTGAGCAGAAATTAGACAAGGTTCTATGCTGACGTAAGAAGCCACTTCTGTCACAAGTTGAATCTTCACCTTGCAACCATCTGTTTCACCAGAACGCTTCCCTCCCATTTTTAGTGCTGAGACGCACGGTCCTGATGATCTGGCTGTGCACTCAGGCGTTCGACAGCGGGTGTCTCTGGTCCTTCCTCCAACGCCAATACGAAGAACCCAGAAATGAAAAAGATTATTAGTCAATGTTTATGTGGCATCATAAACACGATACAGTGTGGGGGAATTTTGTTTCTTAACCGTAACAGTTTATTTTGGTGAAATTATTACAACTTTTAAATCTCTTTCATTGTGTTCCAAAATCTGAGCAATTCTTTTAATTAACGTAATTGTTTTTGTTTTTCAATTACACGTGTATGTTTCATAAGCAACATAGTCATTTTCTCTGCATTAAGTAACATGGTCATTTTCTTTGCACTTGGACAGGTCTGGGCCCCAAATAGGCAAGAATAAATGGGCCGCTGATTTTAGTCAGTTCCCTGCCTGCCACATTACTCAACGTGTGGGAACAACTAAGAGGTTCAACCTAAGAACACGAAGATTCCTTGGAAAAATGAAATCCATAGATTATAGCAGAATGCCTTTGCAATTCCAAAGACTTTATACTTTTAACTCTTGTCCAGCAGGTTTAAGGATTCAGGGGGCAAAAAATGATCAGGCTTACGTGTCTCTACTGAAATAAGAGGGGGCAATGGTCGTATTTGGCATTAAACGTTCTGAGATCAAAATTCATTTTCCTCGGTTACTGACTGGGTCAACACGGAAAGATCACTTTACGTCTCTGAATCTTTATTACCTAACCAATCTGATAAGGGCACCAACCCTTTCTTTTTTGTCACCGTCCTATCAGATTGCTCCTTACATCAAATGAAATACTATCCAATAGTTCAACCTAAAATGACGATTTGTATTAACAGAAGCCTGGATGGCACCAGCGAAATCAGGGCTGTATAGATTAAGTATATTTATAATTAAATATATTCATAATCTGATTCAATTACGCACATCTCCAAGTGAGAAATTAGAATTCAGAAGTGTGGGTTCTAGCCCCGGCTTTGATGGAAATCAACATCTTTAAGCAACTTTCCTAGCTACTTTGGGATTCTGTCTGCTCGTTTGTAGAATGAAGAAGTTACCTTCTATCTAATCTGGATAGTTAAATCCAGCTCAAGTATGTTTCTTTAGCCTTCTGAATATGTAGATGTGTTCTTCATTCAATGGATGGTATGCCTGCCTCCTATCCAGTTATTTGCCCTATTCCTGACAGTCTGTAATTGGTTCCTAGGAACAAAAGTCTCAACGTTTAAAATGCAGAAAACTGTAGTCAGCCAACCCCTGGTGCGGACGAGGGCTGGAGCTCTGTACCCAGGGCAAAAGACGCACATCCGCCTTCTATCTTTCTTTTCCATCATGTTTCGTCTCCAAATTCCCTTACTCATCTCACTAAAAAATTGCTCCCTGGTTATTGTGTAAAACATAATTGATTTAATTAGTTTAGCCTAAACAAACAAAGCCAAACATCACACGATGGGATTAGCCGCCGGCGTCTCCAAGGTCTGAAGTTCTAAGGCACCCACTTGAAACTGCACGTTAAACAGCAGGTTCACAAAATTGCGGAGGGGGTGGGGGAAGGGGCCTTATGGATCCAGTTCGGCATTCTTGTCGTATAGACAAGATATAGGTGCTCGAAGCAGAGCTGGGGCCAGGCCTGAATCTCTCTGTCCCGAGTGGCAGGATCTGAATCAGAAACCAGGACATCTGACTTTAGGCACATTGCTTTTGCAGTGATGTCACAGTTTGGCTTTGCCAGTCACATCTCCTGCCCTTCTCCCTCTTGCTCACAAAACTCCTGGACCTCCCACGGCTGCATCTAGTGTCTTTGGGCAACGCTGGAACAGCAACCCTTCCTCTAGGAGACCATCCGCCCGGACCCACAGCTTTGTGAACAGACCATGAACTGGCCTTCCAGAATTTCCTCATTTATACCAAAGTTGTTTCCATCTCGGGGCCTTTGGGCTGACTCTTTCCTCTTCTTTGGAGTACCCTTCTCTCCACAGATTTTCTAGAAGGTTCTTTCTGTTCCTTTGAACTGTTCCTCAAATGTCACCTCTTCTGAGAAGGCAGCATCTACCACTCCATCTGAAGTCCTTGACCCTGCCATTATTCTCTACGTCCCGGCCACGCTTTGTTTTTTCCCCAAAGTGCTTATCAATCCTCAATATTATATTTGTCTTATTTATTTTTGTACTTGATAATTCTCTCTTTTTCTCCTCCTTCTTGAATTTCAAGAAATTAAGAACTTCTGTCTTGTATTTACCACTTTGTCTGAATGGTTCCTAGAAGAGTGTCTGGCCCAGAGTAGATAGATGCCCAATGCATATTGCTAAATGAATGAGTTTGGGAGTGAGATAATCTTTGTAGTTTCCAGATGGGTTTTCTCTCCCTCTCTTTTAGTAATTAAGCTGGTTGATTTGGGTACTTCTAAGAAATTAGATTAGCATAATTCAACCTCAGTTTGACACTCTTTAAAGGTCAACTCCCTCTTTTTCTCTTAACCATAAGTCATTCTTACTCTCTTTACTTTTATTTTGCAAGGCAGTACAATTTATGTAGGATGGACTACCGCAAGTTTCTTCCTGGAACGTAACAATAGATTCAGAGCTTAACATGCTGTTTTGTGCATCGTGTCTGTTTCAAATTGGTTAACTCTGAAAAGAAACCTCAAGGAAACTTCACCTTGTCTTTATTAAGTATTTCTGCTTGTTGATATTTGGTTTATATTGCTCTGCTGATGGGGATGCTCTGAAGCCAGAACTGTGCTTTTTTTATGTCCACTGAGTTCTCTTGTAAATGGTGTCATGCTAATTACATTGTCTACTCTGAGCCCAAAATATTGATGGATAGTGGGCGAAGGGTCCGGGTGGAAAAGTACTGGCAGGACTTCTTACCTATTATGACATTTTTATTTAGCTCAGTCTTTATTTTCCAATCTACTTTCTTTAGAGTCACTTCATTTAAGGGGTTATTATTCACAGTAAGAACATTTTTTTATCCCTGTGGCAGAGAGAAGAGTCTAGAGATTGCATCTGATAGAAGGGCAAATTCAGAAGCACTCCAAGCCAGACTCTGGCCTCTGCAGAGCCAAATACATCAGAGATGATGAGACAGAAAAGTATACTCTTTAATTAGTTCCTACCCACAAAGAGTGGTTTTCAAGGCAGAAGGGAATACTTGGGTCCTCCATGCAAGTGTCTTCTTGTCCCTCAGGGATTTCCTGTAGCCTTGAGGAGAAATTTGCTTGCAGATTAGGGCTGTCCTTACTTTTATTTGGTGTAAGTTTTATGGTATATGCTTTTTTTTTTTTTTTTTTTTTGACTGAGTTTACTTAGCCATTCATAAGGCTGGACTGCAAGGTCCTCAAAAGGCAAAAAGTACGCTTAATCAATAGAGTTTATAGAGGACCTAGAGTAGTTTCTGGCACATAGTAGGGGCTGTCCAAGTGTTTGTGGATTTATGATTGAATCAACGAATGCATGAATGAGCCAATCAAGTAAATCCGTGAACTCATTCTTCCCACCTGGTTATTTATAGTCAGGACTTAATAAAAGACAAAAGACTGCTACTTGTGTCGTCACTTGGATCTATCCCATCCCCTTGTCTCAATCTGGAGTAGAATCAGTTGAATCCGTCGAGGCCTCTGTTGTGTCCCCATCAACTTCTGCCCAGTTCTGCTCCCATTTCTTCCTTCCAGGTGTGTTTCCCATATGGATCCCCCAATAAGGCTCCTGCTTTCAAATCTCTCCCACAGAGTGTGTTTCCAGTGAACCCGACCTAAGGCACCATTCTGAGACGAAACTGTCTCAGTTTTCAAGGTAAAGTATTCTACTTACCCTACAAGGTGGTTGTAAAGATAACAAGGAAAGAATAGAAAAGATAGTTGGCCACCAGTGGATGTTAATTCATTTTCCTTTTGCTTTTCACAACCTGGACCACATTTTAAGTCCTTTGCTGCCCCAAAGAAGCAGTCGGCACAGAGTTGCAGCGTGAGTAAAACATGTGAATGTAAATCGAACATGTGTCCTTTTATTTAGCCTGTAGAACGATGGCAAGAGTCAAGGCCAAGATGCTCAAATACCAGGCCATCTCGTGTGCACTCCGTAAAGGAAACCTCAACCTTCAACTTTCACAGAGTTTGCTGGCAGTGAGTTTGAGTTTCTCTTGTTGTTAAAAGTGAAGAAAAACCCAACCAACACCCCAGGACTTTTCTCTTAGAGAGGGCTGCAAGAATTTTCTTTTCTTTTCTGGGGGCTCAGAACAGCTCCCATCAGAAGAGAAACTGGGTCAGTTACCTGCCTCGGTAGCAGTTGTGAGGTTCTCCTAAGAATCACTTGGTGCTTCTTTTTACCTACAGTCTTAAGTGTGGCCTTATGGCTGCCTCTCAAGAAAAGCCACTTGGGAGGAGTGACAAGCCAAACTTCCCAAGTCCCCAGTACTGAGTCTCCTTTGAGGGAGAGCGAAAATGTTCCTCAAGCTACCCTACTGCACGTTAGGAAACAGTTTTCACAAATGACCCTTGACCTTGTTTGTCTTACGTATTGCATTTAATAATTAATGGCTTTTAGGCACCATGAATCTTGAGGGCTTCATTTCCCTTTCTGTAACGTGGAATGAAACTGGTGATGAAACTCTAGAATATTTTGTTTAACTATGGTATAGACACAGATGCACTTAAATGTACCTTCCAGTTTCTTTTTCTTTTTTTAATTTTTTTGCTGTGTATTTACTTTTGAGAGAGACAGAGACAGAATGCGAGTGGGTTAGGGGCAGAGAGAGAGGGAGACACAGACTCCGAAGCGGGCTCCAGGCTCCGAGCTGGCAGCACAGAGCCCGACGCGGGACTCGAACTCACGAGCTGTGAGATCATGACCCGGGCCGAAGTAGGTCGCTCAACCGACTGAGCCACCCAGGTGCCCCTGTACATTCCATTTTCAATAGATTGGTGATGCTAGGAGAAAAAGGATAAGAACAGTCAGACCCACCAGTCCGTGAACATCTTTCAGATGCCAGGGCCATGTATTTGGTATTAGTTGACTACTGTTGTAACGATGTTATATAAAAGAAAACCAACCCGAACAAAAGGGTTATGAACAACGAGCTTGTGATTTCACGGTCTGTCATGGGATGTGACCACCATTTGGTTGATCTAGGCTGGGCTTTGGCAAGGTAGCTCTGCTTTAGGCTGTGGCTCTGCTGGGCTCAGCTCCAAAAGGTAGATTCAGCGCATGTCTGCTTTCTGTGTGTTTGTTCTGAAGCCTGAGATAATGGGGGCATGCTACCGAAAGCCCCCCGCCCCTGACAGGAAAACAAAACCCCATCCTGTAATTCTCTCGTTCTCCATCACAGTCCGCTGGTAATTACACAGCAGTTGTCTGTTTGCCTGCACTTTTCAGGGGCCATCGGTCTTATTCTTCTCGGGATCCATTACATCTTGAAAATTGTTTGGCAAACAAAAGGCGCTCTATAAGTGTTTTTGAGCTAGCAGATGCATAAGTGAATAAAATCTACATAAATCTATGCCAATACATTCTCAAAGGATTGTGCTAAAATGATGAATGGTTAAGCTACAATTTGTAATTAGGACAAGCTTGACCTGCTTGGGCAGTTGCTGAATCCTTTGAAGTTGACATGATGGAACACAAATGACAAATGGCCCTTCGTGTCAGCATTTGTGTCGTCCACGGGCAGAATGGACCACTGACTTGACCTGTTTTTTTTTTTTTTTTTTGGTATTCATTCATGGGAACCTGATGAAATAACTGAGACAGGTCAGCAAGCGTCCACACAGGGCTTAGAGTCTTGAAAACACTGTATTTGGAATTATTAGCAGAAAATTATTAATTACCTACAAAGCATCAAGCAAGAAACTATGCCAGTAGTTCACTCAACGACCCCCTGGAGAGCAGTTCCAACACAATCCCGTAAAGGCAAATGGAAGGCGTCCACAGAGAGTCTTCATGTCAGAGAACCACGAGCCGGCTTGCAGAATCCCGGCTTCCGTGGGGAGTGGTTAGAAATGGCCACAGGAGTGTGAAATCAGGTTTCACTCCCTCCTTCAACGTTCAGAGGTGAGTGATGCCGGGCATGTCACTGAACTCCTTTGAGTCTCAATTTTGTCATCTGTAAAAGGTAGATAATAACATCTGTCTCTTAGGGTTCCTCGTGCAGATTAAATGGGACAGTGTAGGCGTAGTGCCTGGTGGGCTCTTCCTTTACTTATTTATGTTTTTGGTGCAAAGCCATTTTCTTTTTAAAGTTTGAAATTAGCTTTGCTTTGTGGACTGTTGAAGAAACTGCTATAGGGTTGATGGGGGGTGGGAGGGAGGGGAGGGTGGGTGATGGGTATTGAAGAGGGCATCTTTTGGGATGAGCACGGGGTGTTGTAGGGAAACCAATTTGACAATAAATTTCATATATTAAAAAATGAAAAAAGTGCGATACCCTTCATTTAACTTTTCTTTTGCCATTATCTTGGTTTGCTCTAGAAGTACACGATTAGTTTAGTATTTGTCTATTTATCCAAGTCTATCTATTATCTGTATGATGTAAGTGGCATTAAATTGTTTATAAAGTGATCCAGCTGGTTTCTGTGGCTCAGGTTTTTAGTCTTTCTGAGCCTCAATTTCCCCACATGACTTTACTATTCAGGGTTTATTGAAGGTGTAAGAGTCTACGAATTCCACATCTCCCCATCTATCCACTAAGGAGCCACTGTTTTCTTATTGGTGCATCCGTCCTTCCATAATTCCATCAAAAATACTTTCATGCCATTCACAAATAATCTCTTATAGTAAATGGTTCATTCATATTAACTTGAGTTTATAGGTAAACAACTAAAATTAACCAGAACCTTGCTGGAATTGAAGCAATGTGGATAAGCACTCCTATAGTTGATGAGAACTATTTATACGTTATTATAAAGTATATCATTTGACCAAATAAAATGGAACTGGTGGAAAAGGCATGTGAAACATGCTTTGAGCTATCCGAAACATGAAAATTCAAATTACATAAGCAAATAAGCTAGAAGATGATTATTTATATTCTAATCATTCAGAATAAGAGTGTATTAAATAACGAGCCCTTCTGACATATTCAGCTGTGATTTACTTTATGAGAATCTAATCTACATGGAGAATTTTTTCAAGAACGCATATATCCCATATATTAAACCAAGGTGGTCTTAATGAACAGTTTCATTAAATACGAGCTTCGATTGTTTGCTTAAAATACAGTCTTAGCTCTTAGTTCATGCTGCTCTGAGTTCATCCTCTAAGAAGAGAGATCGTCCTCTAGCTGCCTCTTTCATTGCCACTGCCCCTCCCAGCATCTTACTCGAGATCTTTAGGAATCCTCTCCTGGTGATTACAACAGCCTCCTAGCTGAGTTCCTGCTTTCCAAGCCTTCCCCTTTGGTGTAATTCATCACCCATTCTGGCGATCTTCGAAGATAGATGCTTGATTCTAAAAATCCACCCAGAGATATTGCATTTCCCTGAGGCTAAAGAACAAATCCCGTGGCAGAGCACACATCACTGTTCTGGCCTCATTTGTCCTCATTTCCCACACAGCCCTACCACTTACATCAAAATGGCAGTGAATCAAACTGCCTGCTGTTCCTTGGGTTTCCTTATGCCTCTGTGCCTTTCCACAAGCTCTTGCCCTGTGGAAACAGCCTCTCCCCTTTAACACAGGGGAATCTTATTTGGTCATCAAATGCCTCTTCCTCCAGGAAGCCACCCTTGACTTCAACGTGCACCTGCCCTCCCTCTACCAGTCTATCACAGTGCTCCCCTCCTTTGCTTCAAAGGCACCCTCGCTAACCTTGCTTGATGCTTAGCACGCTGCGCTGTAATCATCTGAAAAAAATGTTTCCATCTTTCCCAGACTACTGTGACCAGTTGCCCGCAAAGGTCCACGGCCCTAACACGGTGCCTGGCACGTGTTAGACATTTGGCAAGTGTTTGTTGCATGAACGAAGTGGATGCACTTTTTAAAGCAGCAGCGACTTATTTGGTTGCCACACACAAAATTTCAAACGAGAAGGAGGATTACCATACAGGGTGATTTGTCTGCGTGCTTTGTTTCCCTGTCATATGATGTCAGGGATCAAAGGGTAGCATTTGCCCCTCTTCAGACTGGAAATAGCTTTGTTTTTACTGCTTTTTCATCCTGCATATTAGAGGGAGCCTTCATGGTAGACTTTAATATGACTTGATTGTGTCTGTACTCCTATGCCTCGATACCCTGCTTTTCACCACAAGTCAGCAAGATCAAAATCTTCTCCTAATTATCTTCCCTACCTGCTGAAATATCGGTGCTGGGAACGCCTCAGTTGCTCGACAGTTACGCTGGTGGTAACGGCGCACGTTCCCATGAGGCAGGGTGGTGATGCCCGCACTTCAAAGGGCCTATGCCAAGCGCTGATGTACATTGTAGTTCAATTGAAGCGTAATTAGGGTGGCATGCTGTATTCTGTCTTCTGCTCGTATCACAGGGAATCCATTCCAGTAGTCCACACCGTCACCTTTACGGGGCCCCAGAGTTAAACAGGGAGTGGCTTTTCGACTCCTCCAGGGTCCATCCGCCTGGAGATGGCACCTGGCGGTCCCCGGGGCCAAATTTATCGCAACATACGTGTAACGACCCGCTGCTTCGTGTCAGGCCCAGAGGTAGTCTCAGGTACAGAGTTTCAAGGATTCCCGGTGGCAAGCGTCGATTTTCATTTCAGCTAAGGCTCACAACAGTTCGAGACATGTCCCAAGTCATGAGATTTGTCATTTACAGAGTCTGTGTCAACGAGCAAGTTTCCTAACCTCTGAGATTCAGTGTTTTCTTCCGAACGCAAATTAATGCCTCCACCGCCGGTCTGTACGGAGTTTCCCATACGACGTGCACACAGACAGACGTGTGTGCGTATGTCTACATATGCATGTACGTCTGTGTATATGCGTATAGGTATCTATCGATCTCAAGACGACTAATCAACGGAGTAGGTACACAGTCATTTTTTTCTAATTGTTGCCATTTTGTTTTCCTTCCCAACATCTCCAAGCAGGTGAATCACCCAACCTCCAGGTTCCCTTATGCTTTATGACACAGTAGCCTTTGTGAACTCTCTTTCATTCTAAAGATCGCCAATAGTCGATACATCCCTAAGATGACTGACAAAGATCACACGGGGAGACCCAGGGTCTCTCATGTGTGTCTGAGGCTCACAGTAGAGGCCCTGAGAGCAGTAGATTTGGGTGTGTGTTTGAAGGAGGTCATCTGGCCTGTTTTGAACCGCTGATGTTTCTGGTCTCCCGCTGGGGGCCTTCAGCTGATTCATCACTGTCAAGAACACAGAATCAGGAGTTAGAGAAGTAAGAGTTGATTTTCAGGCTCTGTCATCTAATAGTTGTGTAAGCTTAAGCAAGCTCCCAAACTTACGTAAGCTTCAATTTTACATCTATACAATGGGAATGATAACGGCACTTGCCGCATAAGGCTATTGAGAGGATTAACTGGGACACTGTAGATAGAGCTCTTGGCATGATGTCTGTCTCATTCTCAGATCCAATAAATATCATTATTCTTGCTACTACTTTACCACACCTCCTTTTCCCTTTACCATCTCCGCCGATTTCCTCTCCTCTCACGCAGGCACACTCTCAACCCAACCTCAAACCCGCCCCTAGGTTTTCAAATATCCTGGAAGGTGTCACCGGGCGCTGGAACGAGTACGTGAAAATATAGGCTGTGCGTAAATTACCTCTGGAATTCACTCCACCCCCACCTTTGCTTCTCAAGCATTTGCTCATCACCAAGACCCACGCCACATCTGACAATTCTCCCGGTAACGGGTGCAGCGAAAACTTGAACTCGAACGCAGGCTGAGAGCCTTTTTTAGAGCAAGATTTCTTAGTTGTCACAATAAACTGAATTTTCGGGTACACAAGGTGTTATCGGCGAGCAGTATCAAACCTTCCGAGTCATCAGCAAAAAACTAGGTTGAGTTGGATGGAAGAATGCTCTGCATGTGATTCTATCACTTCCTATCTCAAAGCGAATCAACGACAATACCAGAGCGGTTCCTGTAGCAGTGTTTGGGTGTTA
Source organism: Panthera uncia (assembly GCF_023721935.1). Taxonomy (NCBI): domain Eukaryota; kingdom Metazoa; phylum Chordata; class Mammalia; order Carnivora; family Felidae; genus Panthera; species Panthera uncia. Next base: position 12,416,709 of record NC_064812.1, on the reverse strand, counting down.
GCAGTGTGTCAACAGACCTGCATCATAGAATTCTGTTAATGTTTCAACTGCAAGGCAAGACTTAGTAGAGTATAAACTTGCTGGGATCTTGATATGCAAATTTAAACACAGGTAGGGAGCAGAAGACCAGTAGCGAAGGGTAAAGGGAAATAAGGAGGAAGTGAAGGAGGAGGGTCAGACAGACATTCAGAGATGATTGTCACACAAATACTCAGTAATGTGGGACAATTTTCTGAGTATTTGTTATCTGTTAAGAATTTTCATTTCCCTCTTGTATCTACTTCTTTCAGCAAAGGATATTTTTTTAAAAATTCCAAACCCTCAGTGAATTCTCATAAGTGCTATTAAAATTGAGAGAAAAAAGATTCTCAGTTTTTAAAGAATTAGAGTAGGCAGTTAGACATTTCAATTGTTGGCAAGTTTTCAAATATTCCAGATTTACAGTAAGAAAAAAAAAAACCAGTTTTCTGGAAATAGCGATTTTGAGGGGCCGCACCTTGCTAATAACTTTGCATTCGGTCTCTTAAGTGCGAGAGCTATATTTCATTATTGAATGTATTTTCCCCTTCTTTACGTGAATACGTCCTAGCCTTATGAAGTTATGATGTTGACTCCTTCAAGAACAAGTACTGTGATAGGAGTCTCGAATTCAGATGTCAACAGAGGGTGAGCAGGTGAGAAGATCCAGAGAGGCACGGAAGCTGTTCAGTGATAGATCCTTCAACGTGGGACTGAGTGCCAGTCAATTCTTGCCATGCCAAAATGGGAAAGAAGAGGCCGAGAAAGGGGTACCCTATAGAGTTTACACCGTCTGGCATGCAACATAGATTTTTCATGTATGTGTCTGTTTCTCTTCTCCTTCCTCAAGGGCGAAGAACTTGGGGCCCTCAATACATACGTATTGAATACACTTTAAAAGTCTCGGATGAAGATAATGACATTCCATCTATAACGTGGATGTAAAACTGTACAGTGTGGTAGCTACAGGGGTTTGACCTTGCTACTTTCCCTTCCCTTTTCTCTATTTCTTTGGCAAATAAGTATTGAAAGTCTATAAAGTGCCAGACGCCATGGTGGGGAGTCCAGCCGAGAACCAAGCAGGAAAAATCCTTGTTTCGCGGTACTTACATTCTATGTGGGAAGATGTGGACAATAAACTAAGTATATTCATAATGAGCATATATTTAAATTATATAAGAAGTATATGTTTATAAATATGTATTTATGTACATGCTTATTTGTTTATTGTCTGCATCGTCCCGGGTGGAATGTAACCATTCAACACCTAGGTAAGTGTGTGTGTGTGTGTGTGTGTGTGTGCGCGCATGATCTCAGTGATGAACCGTGGAATCCAGGCTTTCCTCCTTATGCCCACAAGTGCTTGCTGAGAGCCTCTGATGCATCATCCTGAATGATGGGGATGGACTGGGTGAAAGTGCTTAAGAGGACGAAGGACCTTAAGATGACAGGGCAGTTCTGTGATATGTAAGAGTAAAGGCAATATCAAGTATGGCTTAAGAAACTTTTCTGTTGTCGAACTTTAAACTAGTTTAAGTGGAAAGAGGCTTTTCTGGCTTGCTTTCTGCCTCTTGCCTGCATTGCAGACAGGTGAAGTTGCCAGATATTTAAGTTTGCTTTTTTTTTTTTTTTTTACTTATAGGGCTTGTCTACACTGAGTTAAATATGAAAACATAAATGAAATTGCTCTTTATTTAAATGATGGATTTGTAATAAAGACCTAGGTTGGGATTTGGTATGAGAAATCTACCATTTGCTAGTAAGCTCCATGAAGGTAGCGATAATGTCTGTTGCTCAATAAATAGTTATCGAATAAACGGAAAAGCTTCCAAATCTTGCAGTGTTATACTTTTACTGTTTGAACTCGATGACACTGCTGTGTTTACTTCCTCCGTTAGAAAATATTTATTGAGAACTACTTTCTGCCAGGCGTTATGTTAGGCACTGGGATATGCTTTACGATCAAGCTAAAATAGTCTGTTTCCACAGATCTTTCTAGAAGGTGAGATAAAGCTTAATCAAATAACCACATAAATAATGTAAAATTGCAACCACAATTGCATACTAGTAAGAGTTATAAGCTGTCAGGAACACATGAATGCATTCATTCATTAATTCAGTAATTATTTGTTAGGACCTAGTATGTACTGGGCGCTCTCTTGGAAGCACCGGGGACGCGGCAGTGAACAAATTAGGTAAAGCTTCTTATCATCATGAACATGAAGTTCAAGTGGGAGGGACTAAATAATAAACCAGATCCTTAACTGATCATTAATTAGCAGGGAAAGGGACAGGAGTGGCCAAGGTGCCCTGGAAGAGAAGGATTCAGTGGTAAGGCGACTTTTGAATAAGAATGTGGAAGAGTAAGTGATCTGTTTAGCCTTTCTGCCTCCTCCATCTCAACAACGAGCAAATATTGTGCAGAAACCAGGGGTCTTCTGGTGATTAAATGAACGTGCATAAGCGAACGCTTCGAAACTAGTGCCTGGTGCTCAGTAAATGGTACCGAACTGGATAAATCTCGCTGTTCCCGGTATTCAGATGAGGTGCTGAAAATCTGGTTCACACGTGCGTACATTTCCCCTATGTTGTTCCACCTCACTTTTCAAACAAATAAACCAACCTCCCCCACTCGCTTTTAATGTGATAAGTAACATTTGCTTGCAAACCAATACCTGTTGCACTGAGATATGCTTCTGGTTTATTCGCCTCATTTAGCTGCAGGGTCATAAGCAGCCAGGATGCCATATGCTCTGGTTTGTTGAAGGCATTGCCTGAGATGTATCGAAGAGTAACACAAGTGACATGTGGTGGCAGTTCCAGGTCAGGATGCAAAACATCCTGAACAAATTTCCCCATGGGAGTTCCAGGAGTGTCTGTATCTGGAAGCGGTGGATTGAATAGCACGTTGGCTTGCAGGGTGACCTTGGTAGGATGCATAACCCTCTTAGATCTCAGTTTTCTCCTCCGTGAAACAAAGGGAGTGCTAACCCTCTCTGACCCCTCAGAAGCGTTGGGAGGGGGAAATAAGTTAATGTTTGGAAAGGCCTGTGTGACCCTTGGAGCCAAGACATTATCAAAGTACAAAGTAAATTACAGGGACTGTTTGCTATCCCATTAGTAACTCAAATAGTACAAGGGGCTCCTTCTGTTAAGTCCTTGTAAGTCAAGCCTGTAATACACACTTGTTTTTTTTTTTTTTTTCCACCGGGACAAAAATGGAAACAAAAGAGTTGGAAACTCTTCCTCCTGAGCCTCATTTTTAAAAGGTTGGGCAGTGGAAATTCTGATGGGCACTGACAGGTTTCCTCCCCTCGGAACACCCTGCCCAATTCCCTCATCAAGTCCCAGGATCTTGGAAACAAGATCAAATTGAGAACTTGGAGCCTGGACCCAAGGCTTCAGGACTTTTGTGACTTTCACCGAGTCACTTAGCAGCCCCGACACTCTGTTTCTGGGCGTGTAAAACGAGAAGGATTCTCTTCCTCCTTTGCCTCCTCCATCCCCCCCCCCCCACCTCCTCCTCTTTCTCATCATATCTTCTTGGGTATGGTGTTTCCTTAATATAACTAAATAGCTAAAATATATAGACTGTCAACTCATATTATGTTAAGCACTCTATTCATACTATCTCTTTAAATCCTCCCCAAACCCCTATGAAGTATGATCTCTTATTATCCATAATTTTCTTACAAAAAATGAGGCCACGCAGAGTTAACTGACCCATAGTTACAAAGCTCAAAGGCAGGAAAGCTAGAATTCCCCACAGATCTACCTGATTCCAGGCCAGAAAGCTGAACCTTAGCCTTCTAGGCTCTATTCCTCTTCGTATACACTCAACCTGGCACAAAACAGATCCGCAGTCCCAGCGTTATGCACCTCCAGAGGGACGCTGCTTTGTGATTTTTCGAGCGTGATTTTACATGGTGGTATTAAGATTAATACTCACATTTCCCCAGACCAAATGTGTCCATCCGCCTTTTGTGCAGGACAACAAACATTGAGACATCTGACGTATCTGCCTATTAATCACTGGGCATTTGCAGTAATAAATCCTTTCCAGCTGAAATGAAAAGAGGATGGGTTAGTACCTGGTTATACCAGGCTTATCCTTGGATCTCCGAAGGTTTATTCTTTCCAACCTGTTAGCCTATAGTGTTAAACCAATTGTAATTATCATAATCTGCCATTTCATTCCTAGCATAATTTCACACCGAGAAAAGAGCGGAGGTTTGGCAGTTGTGTACTAGGAGAGGGGTTGGTGGTAAAAGGCCAATGGGAGTACAAAACACGTAGCTTCTGATAGACCGTGTTTAACAATCCTCCAAATCTTTTAGACACTGACCCTCCTCTAGCACCGAAGCGTGTCTCATATTTCAAGCGACACAACATTTGGCAAAGTGGTTGGAATTGATGTCCCGCCTGTCTCCCCTTCTTAGCTGCTCAGAATGAAAGTCCAAATCTGACTACATGTTGATGAGAGAGAGGGAGAGCCCACTCTTTGGAACTGGTATTTCAATGGATTACTTCATTTTTTCTTAGCTTTTATAAGACGTTTGCGGAATCGTCACTAACCTTTGTTAACGTCGCCACTAAGCACCGTGTATTTTATTGGGGCACACAGGGGCAGGACAAAAGGAGGCATGAAATGGGACCATTAGAAATGGTAGATCCACTGGAGGCCATGGTGGTCTTAATTTCCATGTGATAATTTCACAGTGATACCCAAGCTATGACTGGGAGGAATACAGTAGATCCAAATCCAGGGGAAATGAGTGAAAGTACGTTTCACTTCACTGCAGAAACATCTCAAATACATAAAATCGGGTACTATAGGATTGAAAGAGATGAAAGAAAGTTTTTTTTTTCTTTTTTCCTCATTTCCAAGGAAACTAAATAGCATTTTTAAATGGTTTCCCTCCAAACTTAGCCTTCCACTCCCGTCTTCCATGAAGTGGTATCTTATCATGTGAGTATTAAGCTCACATAAATTCGACAAACTCCATTCTTCATCAGGGAAAAAATGAAATAGTTCAGTTTATTTCCCCCACCACTCCACTAAATGTAGTGATGTACTAGAGTAATCTTCCGGACTGCTGAATAAGATGTCAAGTGCAGAAAAAGGAGCATGTCTTTTGCTGGAATAAAACCAAAACCCAAACTAGGGGTGTTGGATGCACTGTCCTGAAATGAATATCAGTCTTCAAAGTGTCCCTGAACCTTTCTAATCCATTTTCAACCTAATTTTGATTGAGCGTGTTTTTATGTCATGTGCTTACTTTAGAACTTTCTATTTCAGAGAGATGCAATCCTTCAATACTTTACCCAAAATTATATTCTGAAGGGCACGTTGGACCGTACGTTTCCCTAATCAGTTTTTTTCTCCTTCATCCATTCCACAAATATTTAATAAACACCTGTTATCCTGAAACGTGTTGAAAATACAAAAGAAAATAAAATAGAAAAAATTCTGTTCCCCGTTAAAGGAAGGCCGCAGATAAATAAATAAACGCATACATAACCAAGACGGTACCTTGTAGCAAAAAAACACTAAAGGGAGAAAAACTCAGGGTGATAGGGAAAAAAAACAAGTAAATCCATTACAGACTGAGCTGTAAGAGGTGTCCTTTCTGAGAAGGTGGTATTTGAGCTGAGATTTAATGAACAGTTGGTGGGAACAACACAGGAAGGAATGATAAAGAGGGTAAGTAGAGGTGTAAATGGTTGCAAAGCCCTGGAGGCAAGAAGGGATCTGGCTCGTGGGGGAAACAGATCAGCAGAGTTGGAGCTGCAGAACCATTGGCTACTGGCAAACTCTTCTCAGCATAGAAAACACTGCTTGATGTGACACCGCCTGACATTCCAACCCCATCTCTCAACACTTCTTTTTTACTCTACCCTCTGAACCGTTTGAGACTTAGCCTGCCTGTACTGGGCTGTTCACATCTCCGTTGATCAGCACACGCTGTTCTCCCTGTTTGGAATGTGCTTCTCTACCCAGTCATCTCTTGGATTTTACTCATCTTTCAAGATAAATCTTCCTTTCCATCCCTGTGGAATCACAGAGATGCAGTGATTAATTGCCCGAATGATCCAGAACCGTATTACTCTCAAAATGCTTGGTCACTTCTTTCAGAGGCTATATTCTAACTGAGTATCCTCTTGTGCCCTGCTTTGACCGTCTTCAAATTCAGCATCATATTTTAGATGGCAGACTCCAGAAAAACATGCATCTTTTCTGCCTCTGGTGCAGAAATACAGGCCACCATTCAAAGAATGAATCAATCGTTTCTACTTCTTTCTCTTTCTATCTTTCTTCCTTCTTTCTCTTTCCTTTGTTCCTTCCCACCTTCCTTCCTTCCTTCCTTCCTTCCTTCCTTCCTTCCAGTTCATTTTAATGAAATTTAGGCATCATCCCTGATACCTCCCTTTTCCTCACCCCCCACAGCCATGTTATCAGAAAATCATGCTTCTTCTGTCCACTGCTACAAACACGTTGCACTGTCGGCTCCCTTCAGCAGATATGATTATGGCAATCCAGTCTCCTTAGTCCTCATGCACCAAGGAATTTCTCACCAGGGCTTTTACACTGTCGCCTCTTCAGAACACACAGAGAGACTGTTCTAAGCCACCCTACTGTGTGCAACACACCCGGTATTCTTGACCACATCACCGTTTATTTATAAGCTTTATCAAAATATTAGATTATCTGCTTGTGTACCAGTAATTGTCCACCCTCCCTCGTTTTAATATAGACCCATTGAGGAAAGGGATCATGTTTTACTCACCACTGTGTCCCAGAACCCAGCATAACATTTGGCATAGGGACTGGTTGAACAAGTGGATGAATGCAAGAATGGACACGGACACGAGTGTCTGTAATGTGCCAGGCTCTGTGTTAGGTAATGGGAATACAAAAATGTTCATTCATGGCCTTCGGCGCTGAGGCCCTATCCCCCTCATGCAGTTTGGGAGAGAATGTTGCGTCGTGTGGTGAATTAGAACCTTGTGATAATGCCGTAGGGCAGAGGTCATGGGTCTCATCTGGAGGGAAACCAGTCATCTGTGCCCTTAAAGAAGCTCCTAACCTTGGGTGCTTATTCTGTGGTCACCTGGCTTTGATAATAAGATGGTGTGAATGGGTTAGATCAAATATATCCCTTAATTAGCATTCCTCACAGGATATTGTGGTTAATGACTGAAATACCCACTTCTCTTCTAGACTCCAAGATACCAATGGCCAATACCGCCCCGTATCTATTTCTTTCCTACTCTTCACCAAGTCCCACCACAGATGTGCTCATTTTCCCCCTGGAAGCAACCACAATAATTATGGCACCTACTTAATTGTTTTTCAGAGTATGTAGGAAACTTTAGAGATTATGTTAGCTTCTCCTAATGTTTCAGATGAGAAAAATGAAGAGCAGAATCATGTTCAAAGTAAATGGCAGAGACAGATTGGGGTCCACAGCTCGAAGGCTCACGTGATTTTCTGGTTCAAAGTTGAATCTTTATCGGAGGGAAGAAGTACCATTCTTGGGAATGGTGCTGGCCGGATGAGTTTTGCTCTCACATGGCCAGGCAGCAAAGGTAGGAGAACTGTGTGCTGAGCTGGCATCGAGAGCTGATGTTTCTTCTACAGAAGACTCATAGCATATGCCAACCTGACAGCAAGGAAATCCTGCAGGTACTGAAACTCACTGGCAACAAGGAACTCAGAGTTGTCACTAAATTAATCTATCAAGTGATGCTGGAGAAGAACATTCCCTTCTGGACTCCGGTCTATTTGCAGTAACAATAGGAGATCAGACCTGAGAGCAAGTTGGAGGCAGACAACGTAGCAATCCTTTCCCATATGCAGGTCCGTAAGTTTAACATTTTCAAAGAATTGGCATAGAGCATGTGATGATTAATTTTATATGTCAACTTGACTGGGCCAGGGTGCCTATATCTGGGTGTGTCTGTGATTGTGTTTCTGGAAGAGATACACATTTGAATAGATATACTAAGTAAAGCAGAGTAAAGCAGAGTGTGGGTGGGCCTCAGTCTTTTGATGGCCTGCATAGAACCAAAAGGCATAAGAAGGGAGAACTCTTTCTGCCTGGTTGCTGAGATGAAACATTGATCTTCTCGTGCCCTCGGACTGGAACATATGCCATTGCTTCCTCTGGGTCTCAAGCCTCCAGACTTGGACTGGAGCTACTTCCCTGGTTTTCCGGGATCTCTGATTGTGGGACTCCTTAGCCTTCATCCTTGGGTAAGAGGATCCCTGATGATAAACCTTTTTGTCGGTTCGGTTTCGCTGGATAACCCTACTAGCTTCTTGGGTAAGAATTCCTCACCCAAACTTTAACATCAGTTCCCTATAGGTCCTATTGCATTACTGTAGTGTTTCATCAGTCAGAATTCATCTAATCTCAACGGCCTATTTTTTTGACCTTCTATTGTCTGCGCTACTGATGTACTCCTGGGCCCTTCGTGAAGCCTTTCGGATGGCTTAGCTAAGGTTTGCACAAAGGTCAGATAGCAGGGCTGTGGAGACTTCCCATGTGGTCTGGGCAAACCTTCCTTCTCAAAAGCCATTAGCCCAAACATTGTGCAGTTGAGGCTGTGTTCACACATTACACAAAACGTAATCAGTAAGCAACTTCATTCTTTAGATCAGATTCTGTCTCTTTCTGGGCCCACATTTCTGTGGCTGATAGGGGGAAATGGTTGTTGGCACTTAAATTCTCCATACCCTTCTCACCTAACATAGTCTCTTTGCTGTTCTATGTCCTTACTCTAATTTGTGCAAATACTCTGTAGATTTGGAGCTCAAATTTCCTAGTGAGGGTGTTTTTCTCTTCTGTCAAGAAGCATGCTTGGTACCTGCTGAGTCCCCTCTACCCAGAGCTTATAATAACACTCCACGTTCAAACCTCTAAGACTCACTTTTGCTACACCAAAGGAGACGCTTCAATTTGGAAATCTCTTTTTGTCAGACAACAAAACCTGCTTACCTAACTTTTGTCTTCCTTTCAGCTTTACGTCCTGTTTGGAAGCCGAAAGTTGAATACTGAGTACTTTTCCTTCTCTCTTCCATTATCCTAACCTTTCTGGGGACAAATGAATGTCTCTAGGTGTGCAGAAAGAAAGAAAACACCAGGAAGAGAAAAGTCCCAACAAGATTTTCTTAAACTCTGTCAAATTGATAAAAATCATTTATAAAGTTGCCCAAAGTAAACATGAACTGTATACCTTTTGTAATTCACCCATTTTACTTGACCATATCAATTATACTACCAACCCTTAATTAAGATGAATTTCCTTTATAAATTTGAACTCAACACGGTTTAAATCAGTTCAATACAGTTACAATCAATGAACACTGTCCAGTGCCTGTTGTGTGCCAGGTCTGTGCTAGATTTGGGGAAGAGGGATTAAGGAGGTACTTTCATTTTCTTTCTTCTTAGAGATGCTCTCCTACTCTGAGAAAATAAGACTTATAAACAAATAAGTTACTTAACAAACAAAAAAATTCAGCAAGTTTATTTCGAGGAATAGAGACAAGGTCTTAGGAGACGTCTTTGACGTCTATAAGAAAATATACTGTCATGGCACAGAGAAGGGAAAGTTTGAGGGGCTCAAGGATAACACTTCAGAGGAAGCAATGTCTGAGTTGGATCGTAAAGGATGACTCATTAAGTGTACAGGAAGGGGGAGTCATTTCAGGCAGAGGGGGCAAAATGTAAAAAATGACCAATGCTCTATCTCCAATGAAGAGCCATTTGACTTGACTCACCATGTGCACTCACAAAAGGCAGATAACTTTTTATGCCCTGGTGAAATGCTGAGTATTGACAATTTAAAGAGTGCAAAACCCAGTCCCTTCTCTCAGAACACCCAGTCCTGGCACAGGAGAGGAGGGACAGATTAAGTTAATAATGACAGTTGAGATAACCACAGGGCCTATAGGAAAATACAAGGCTGGGTTATACGTTGCATTTTTTTTAGGTAGACTGCAAGACTGCTCATGCCTTTCTAGACCTGCTAGGTCATATTACTTGGAGGGCAGGTTGGAATGAAGTGACCTTGTTAGAGGGTGAGTCACTTAAGGAGGAACAGTCCAGCCAGAGACACTTAAGTAGGACAATCAGGGGATGGGTTGATGCAGTCCACATCTGGCCAGCTTTTCTAATATCCTGATTTTTGTAAGCCATCATTTCTGATTACCGTTTTGTGTCATGTTGGGTAGTTTGTGGTTTGTTTGTTTGTTCTTTTTTTTTTTTTTTTTTAAAGCAAAGACAGCTCAGGAAGATGAATGTGTGCAGCTGAGCTAAAGAATTATTCAACTTTAGGGAGGAGAATCATTTATGAACATCCCATTCACTGGGAAATTGCTAATTTGGCATCTGTGATTACTTAGATTTTTATAACTCCACTCTTTGAAAAGACAGCATTCAAAAATGTATATATTGCAGCCACAGATATGGGAAAACATTTAACCTCCATAAGAAAATGCACTGTATTCCATAATAATTTAGCAGCAGGATAAGAACTGCACTCTGATCTCCTGTTTCCCAATCTAGTACCTTTTCTCTGATACTTTAAGAAGTTCTGAAAAACAAAAGAAAAACTGCATCTCTGTTTAAATGTTGCATATGGGCTACTTGTATGCAGAGAAAATACAAAATAGTGATTATTTTCATACAATGTCTGTATTACAAGTACTTATCTAAATACCTGACATGTATAAAATCACCTAGTCTTCAGAACAACTTTATGAGGCATGAACTACTATTGTCTCCATTTTAAAGATCAGTACACTGAAACCCAGAGAAATTAAGACTCTTAGTTACGGTCATACAGTTACTAAAATAGTTAAGCCTGGGCTACGAATTCTAGAAGTTCATCTCCAAATCACTGCCTTATGCCACCATTTTCATGCTTTTGTAGCAACTGAGAATAGAACTTGGAAATTTAAGAAGTAATTCCTCTTAGGAAGTGCTCTGGCTTATTTAGGGGCACAGAAGGGCGCAGAAGGACTGAGATGTCAAGGTGTCTAGAATTTGGATGACAGGAGGTAGACTGGCATCCTGGAGCTCCTAAAGGACTCAGTCAATGGCAAGTCATGACAAGTTATAAGTAGAATCCATTTCAGAGTGCTGCCTTAGGGTCCTAAGGGTGTACACTGGGCCGTGGGTGGGCACTGAACTGGGGGACAAAAGATGAACTTGGCATCTTAAGACTTTAGGAAGATAGGCTGTTTGAGTGGGTTGACTTGAAACCCAGTGTGGGCTCAGTAGGATGGATATTGTGTGGTCACTAAGATGGAGGAGGATGGAAGGAAGAAAGTGTGTAAGTGTATAAAGATGAACGTACGATGATTTCACAGGACAAGAGAATGAGATCGTTACATGCTTTGACTTCATGGGAGAGTATTCCAGGGGAAATGGGTTTTCATCAAAGCCCAAATCAATATCGTATGAATATCAACTGAGGGAGCCTTGGCATAGAGTTAGGCCTTGACTTTGAAAAGTGGGTGGGAATTCAGAGAGCTTGGGTAGATTAATACTCTGACACTCCTTCCAAAATACATTTATTACCCATTTGTTCAGTTTATTATGAGAGACTCAACCCCAGTCTTGTATACCCACTCAGAAACACAAATGCCTTGTTGCTTCACCAAATCCATATTTATTATAGAGCAGTATCGACACTATTTTTTTTTTATTTGAACATGACATGGAGTGAGTTCATAACTCCTTTTATACCCTGTAAAGCTTACCAAAGTCCTTTTCCAACCTTGTATAGCATTCTCAGGGGATGGTTATAACGGTTATCATTCTGTTTGGTGACATTTCCAATGAGGTTGAAAGCCTCCTTGAGAATGGAGCTCCCGGAAAGTGCTCAGCTAGTATCCTGTTAAGTAGAGGACTCAGAAGGACAGGTTCTAGTTCTGGATATGTCCAGAAAAGTGAATTGGGCAATTTATTTCTCTTGCGTGGACCCAGCTGCTTTATCCATAAAGTGAGGCTGCTAAGAGAAGCTAGACATGAAAGAAACATAATGTATGACCATTTATATCAAATCCAGAAAGGCAAATCCATGCAAATGGAAAATAGATTAGTTCTTGCCAGGGGCCGGAGAGAGGGGAGAATGAGAAGTGACTCCTAATGGGTATAGACTTACTTTTTAGGGTGATAAAAACGTTCTCTAGTTAGTGGTGACAGTTGCACAACTGTGTGAATATACTAAAAACAATTAGATTGCATACATTAAAAATGTGAACGTTAGCATATATGTGAATTATATTTACGTGAAAAAAGATATGAAGGCCTTTTTTAGTGTTGACATTTTACAAATTTACACAAGTTTTTTTTGTTTTGTTTTGTTTTGTTTTGTTTTTTACTGAATTCAACCTGGAACATAGTAGAAAGTAAAAACAAAAATGAAAACAAAAACAAAAGCCAAACAAAACAAAACAAAGCAAAACCCATTTTCTGGCTCAATATCTTGTTTGCTCCTGGGCTGCAGACCACAATTTTTGATGCTTCACCCAATTTCTGGCTTTCCTAGCAGTGAGAACTTGATAATTATTGGCAAATTTGCCAGATGGGCAACTTCAGGAAGAAGGGAAGACATTCTCTTGGATGTGAGCCTTAAGAAATGAAAGATAAGTATATTTATCTCAGTGGGCTTTAGCACCATTTCAGTGAGTAGTTTGAACTTGAATTCAAGTGATTTGGCTAAGATACAAATAGCACACATTATATGCAAATTTCCCAAGCATATGAACACAATCACATTCACAGTTGGAAGAAAGTGAAACAAAATCTATATATAACTGCACAATCACTTATTATGCTAAAAATACCCTCTTTCAAGACACATCTTTTTTTTTTTTTTTCCAGTGGTTGGAAAATAACTTTGTACTATGCTCTCTGTGGGACTAATGATCAGTTGTAAAATTATGGCATGAAATTTTAATCCGCTATTTTTCCCCCCCTCTGAGCAATTGATTCTTGAAAGCAGAGAAACAGAGCCTGTCTCCTGTTTCCAGGCCTTTGAGCAAAAATGATCATTTTAAACACCTGTTTTGATTTTAAAAATGGTACAGTTCAAGAATGTGCATGGTGACGCGTGTCTCCTAGCTGTGCAGCACTTACTACACTTGTGTCTGGGGGAAACTGCCTCTTAGATGGAGACTGGGAAGCTCGTATTTGTTGTTTTCGCTCCTCATCCATAACTGGAATTGCCACAGTTCAGGGAAAAGGCAACGTTTGCCCTTAGCGCATGCCTCACTGCTCACCGCCACTAAGAAGGTTCGGTGCCGAGAGAAGGAGGAGGGAAAATGAACGCCGGGCTTTTTATCTTCTTAACTCTCCCCACACCCGTTTGGTCTCATCTTCCTTCTCTGGTGATGGAGAAAATCAAAACAACTGTATGGCCTATAAGGATGTTTCCCATGCTGTTTTTCAAGGAATGCTGGTATATATGAGATTTTGGAAATGTGTATAGGCTTGCAAAAATATTTTTTCCTTGTCTAAAAGAAATAGGATTTCCTGGGATCTTAAAAGCCTGTGGGAGCGTGGGTAGTGCTAAGTGGTTGGGGTGGTGGTGATGGGCTGGAGGTTGACAATATACACTAGTGTATTAAAAACCGTAAGAAGCCTAGAGGGTACTGGCTTTCCAAGAAAACCTGCCTGGGAAAGTAACCTATAGTTTAAAAAATCTTAGGTCTTATCCTGGCACTTAATGCCTATGAAGATGCTAAAACTCATATATCTTACTTTATCAAGTAATCAGGAATCATTTTCAGACATGATATGGATCTCACTTTCAATTGAATATTTTCCTTACAATTGGAAAAGTTTGGTCTTTCATGTCTTTTCTAAGTATTCTTACCTATTCTCCTAATTTCAGGACCACATGTAAAGCCACGCTTTCTGCATAATTGAGGCTAATTATTCCAACTTCCAGCTAACACATGGTCCCCAGTCTCAGTGATCGAACGTAACAAAAGTTTATTTCTTCCTCACACATAATGCAATGCGGGTTAGGTGGCTCTCCTCCAAAGAGTAACTTAGGGATTCTAGCTCCTTCTGTCACATGGCTCCATCAATTTAGGGATCTTTCATTCCAACATCAGGATGCTGGATGAGAGGGCAGATTGAAGTTTTTATGGGAGATTTTCAGGACAGCTATCATGAAGTCCCGTTAAGATGGGTAGGTGGAGAATGTTCCTTTTTGGCTCTGATTTTGCTCCTTGGTGCAGAAACTCCCTTGTTCTTTTTATCCCCTGGTCTATGGCTCCACGCTTGTCAGTCTTCTCTTAGTCCAGTAGTCTCTTTGGGGACATCTGAAGTGTGTACTGGAGAATACACCATTCTTAAGGCTTTGAAACTTCACTCCTGCTTGTGATTGGTTAGGGTCTTAAAGGTTGTCTCAAGTCTTAAAGGCAAAAGACATTTTCAATGAGTTTGTGATTTCTTTGCAAAACAATTCTTTCAACAGGTTAATAGCTTTTAATCTCTATATCTCTAAGTCAGTTCTGTGTTCAGTGACCATAACCTAAATCTTTCCCTAGACATAGTTCTCAGACCTGCTTTATTTCTTTACTTGTCCGTCCCCCCACCTCTTTCTCTTCAACGATGTTTCCTTGAGGTTATCAGGACTGAACTGGGTTGATTGAATCAGGATTGATCATTGCCCTGAGTTACTTCATCTACCCGAGGAGTTTTTCTGAGGCTGTGCATTTCAAGTATTTAAAAGTCTCCTATCTTACTTTGGGGTCTAGAATTTGTTAACTTTTCCAACTCCGAAAAAAAATCTGAAATTTCCGGACTTTCTGTCTTTTCTTTCACTTCTACCTGCAAACTATCTAATTCTCTCATGAGCTCATATCTTAAAATATCTTGCCAAAGGCAGCCATTGGTACCCAACACACAGTACAAAGTTTTTGCTTTCCAAGGGTTTCTGTTAGAGCTGCTGGTTGACTAAGCATGTGATCTGTATCCCAGAAAACCACAGGCAGGAGTTAAAATATTTTACAACTGCATCGTTTGGAGTGCTATCCTTCCAACCTTCTGTGTGGGCTTCCTCGACGCCTGTCTCTTAATGCTTAACCAATGCCAACTTATTTTAGCTTTTTGTTATGGTGGCACTCTATTTCAAAGTATGATTTCTGGATGAAGTCACATAACCCAGAATCCTGAAATCTCAGTGACTTAGCACACCCAAGAGAGTGGAATTCTCGCTCATGTCAGATATTGTTGAGGATTGGATGGCTTTCCTAGGTTTTCCTTTAAGAAGAGGATCCAGGATTCTTCGCTTCATGTGACTGCCATCCCCACATCCTTTTGTTTATGCCATATGGGCAGGGAATGAGCATGAGTTGAGGACCTTGAGACAATGTTAAGGACTAGGCTTGGAAGGCTAGGCACATGACTTTTGCTCCCTTCACTTTAGCCAAAAAGGATTCTGGGAGATGTAATCATTCTTTATTCTTGGGAAACGGAAGACAGGTAAGGAGCATTCAGTCGCTGGCTTTCATACTCCCAAACTCATGTATCTCTGACCTAGATTGTTTCTTGAGTTGAAGATAGATATTAAACAATGGCTAAGATTTCAATGACGTTTCAGCTTCCAGAGTGTTCTCACATGCATTGTATTATTTGATACTCAAGGCGTCCTTGTGTGAAATGTATTTTTATCCCTCCTTTACAAATGACAACACTGAGGCTCATGAGTCTAATCTTTTAATATGTATCAAGCTTCTACTACATGCTAAATACTCCGCAAGGTATTAGCGACATAAAGTTAACCCAGAAAGAGTCTCTAGTTTATTGCTTATGCTCTAATGTAAGAAACAGATAGTAATTGAATCATAACATCCATAAATGTGTATTTGCAAATACAGTCAGTGTGCTGTAAGACACATGATTGTGAAAAAAACTATATAGATATTAAAAATTGCTCATGAGGTAGAGTGATAAAAATATTAAAAAATTAGATAATGGTGATGTTAAGACAACTCTGCAAATATACTAAAAAACACCAAACTGCACACTTGAAATGAGTGAATTTTATAGTGTTTAAATGATATCTCAGTAAAGTTGTCAGAAACCAAAAAATAAATACATGCAGAATAAATACATGGACTTTTCAGCCAGGTCTTCAGTCAGTTTCCTTAGACCTTTTTTTTTCTTGATAAATCAGGAAATGCAAAGAGATGATATTTAAAAGGAAAATCTGCACCACCTTTTTATTTTTAAATTGCATCCCATGCTTGGGAAAAATTATGCTAATAACACAATAGAGGCCACATTTTCCCCTGATGACTTTTCTGAAGCAAAACCAAATATTGTTACAGTACAATGTCTTTTATGCTTTTCTTAGCAAGGTGGTGGATGCCGAAAGCAAAGACAAAACAAAACATACAAAAACGGAGTCTGAACGAAGGCTCAAGGAAAGCATCCTAGGAGAGCTTGAAACCTGATACCTAAAAATGCCCTGGAGAAAATAAGGGAAGAAAGGAGAGCACTGTGAATAGAGAGGGTATATGTATGCAAAGGAACGTTAAAATACCAAGAGGTGGCTTGTGTAAGCAGCCATCAGGCCAAAGGGGCCAGGAAGGCCTAGATTCTGTCAATCCTACAGGCTGAGTTAAGATTTTTAAGCCTCCACCCTGTGCCCCCACTCCAAATAAGAAACCGTTGAAGGCTTAAAGATGGAGGGACAATTTTCTCCCTATAGAATCCATCTTTATAATTTAAATTACTTATCTAAATTCAACTTCAAGTGGTTGAGTCGGACATTGACTATGGAGTCATCTGACTATGGAGGCCACCAGCTGGCATAATGCATAGTTGGGATAAACCAAGTCAACTGAGCTGGCACTTATGAAGGTCTTGGTCAGGCCAGTCCCACCAGGAAGCTGAATATTCCTAGCAAGGCAAGAAAAATATTCGGAATCATGTGACCTCAAAGCAGGTAACATTTCCTTATTGTGCAAACAGTGTGGATCTTTGAAAGTCGAGGCTGCGTCACCAAAAGGCAGAGAGTGGAAGGTCCTGATGTGCCGATGAGCGAGCCCTCACTCAACATGACTGCTCGGCTGTAAACTTGGGGCCCATCTCTGAGGAACCAGTGTGACATCGGAAGCTGTGTGTCTGCCCACTGGTATCTTCATCTGAATATTCTTTTCACAGCTTGTTTTCTCGTTCAGTATTAAACCAAAGCAGAAGCAACTTTCCAAATCTACATCTCTATTGTAGCCATGACTAATAGGCAAACTGTTCAAAGTGGCATGACCATATTTGTCATTTTCAGCTGGCACCGATTCTGACTAATCAAAGCCCATGCTGTATCAGTCAACTTTTATCCCTGATCCTGGCCAGTCTTCAACCTGATAACGGTATTTGTGGATCCGTCTAGCTCAGCCCGGCTGTGAAGTTGGGCCATTGATTTGTCATTCAGTAAAATATTCTGCCTTCTTTCCCTCCAAACACCCAAGTGTGGACTGGCACAGGACTCCTACATAGCTGGTAGGATGGGTGCAGAGAAATAGTGGAAATAATGTATTAGCCAAAGCTCTGCGGAACTTCTCTGAATCAAGATCTTGTACTCAGACATGCAGTAGAGGGGGTTTCCCACTTCTGCCCCAACAATCCTGGGAAATTCTCCAAAGCTGCCCAGTCTCTTCATATCTACTTCATGACTGAGGTCGGCGACCGTGGGGACCATTTTTCCTTCATAGGCAGTTCACCGAAGATGAAAAGTTAAGGGGCCTTCTACTTACAAAGATCCCATAGTAGATACTGAGGTTGGAACATTACACATATGACCATACTTAATTTTCATAACAAAGCTGTGTGACTATATGATTGTCCTCATCTTAGAAATGAGAAACTCGAGTGTCAGGGCAGTTAATTAACATAGAGTTAACAGATCATGCAAGTGGAAAGTGGCAGAGTGGGGATTCAAACCCAGATCTTTCTAATACCCAGCACGTTCTCTTCTTACTTAAATATTCAACGCTGACTCTCCTTAAATATGTTTTGGCAAATGAAAAACTTGAAATCCAAGTTGTATGCGTCTTGACAAGATCACAGGGCTACTTAGAGTCGGAGCTGGGCTGCAGTAAATATCTGTCGAGTTGTGTCTTCATGCATAAGCGCTTTCAAGTGTTTTGGGAGCAGGAGAAAGAAATCCAAAATGAGGGGGCAATGATCTCATTCAAACTGTTGACCTTTAAACACAAAGGAAGGGGTCTGATTTATGAGCAAACATTTCAGAACTTAAAAATAAGTCCTCACCAAACTAATATCTTGGAAAGATGCCCATGGATCCCAGCGGTGCTGAGTGGCAACAGAAATGAGCAAGGGCTTTGAAATCAAAGGACTTATGTGGAACCCCAGCCCCCCACTATTCAACTGGTCAACCTCAGACAAATATTGTTATCTCTGAAAGTGGGTCTAAAGAAAGATGTGAATGCCACACTCAGAGATGTACTTGATAGTAATACCTCTGATGATTATCTCCCATTCCTCTTTCTACTCTCTCTCTCTCCCCTTCCTGTCCCTCCTTCTTACCTTTCTTTCAACCATGAGTATTAAAAAGCCCTTTTCTGGGGCGCCTGGTGGCTCAATTGGTTGAGCCTCTGACTTGAGCTCAGGTCATGATCTCGTGATTCGTGAGTTCGAGTCCTGAACTGGGCTCTGTGCTGACAGCTCAGAACCAAGAGCCTGCTTTGGATTCTAGGTCTCCCTCTCTCTCTCTACCTCTCCCCTGCTCGCACTCTGTCTCTATCTCAAAAATAAATAAACATTTTTTTTAAAAAGCCATTTCTGGGGCGACTGGGTGGCTCAGTCGGTTGAGCGTCCGACTTGGGCTCAGGTCGTGATCTCACAGTCCGTGAGTTCAAACCCTGCGTCGGGCTCTGTGTCTCCCTCTCTCTGCCCCTTCCTCACTCATGCTCTGTCTCTCTGTTTCTCAAAAAATGAATAAACGTTAAAAAAAATTTTTTTTTAAAAAACATCATTTCCTACCACATCTCTCCTGGTATGTTTGCCATGACGATAGTGATTGCTTCCTAGTGTGATGGTGGTTCTCACTTCTGTGCCTCTGTGGTTTCCTCTGGCTGGAATGGCTTTCATTTCTTATTTTCTTATTGCCTTCATGAGATTTAACTCATCCTTCAAGATCTAGCAGAAGTATTTCTTCTTCCTTGCCGCCATTTCTATTTCCCCTTTCTCCCCTCCTCGAATAAAATTGATTACTTCTATCTTTTATGTCTTTGCCCAAACTCTACCCTGTACATATCTCTATGGTTTAGAGGCACCAGCTTCAATTTACTCAGTGCCTTCATTCAGTATTTCACATCTGACAATGCCTGGCTCATCGATGGAACAGAGCTTTCCTGAAGACATTTTATAAGAAGGGTTAAGGTATCGGGGTGCCTGGGTGGCTCAGTCAGTTAAGCTTCTGACTTCAGCTCAGGTCATGACCTTATGGTCCGTGAGTTCGAGTCCCACGTCAGGCTCTGTGCTGACAGCTCAGAGCCTGGAGCCTGCTTCAGATTCTGTGTCTCCCTCTCTCTCTCTGCTCTTCCCCACTCATGCTCTATCTCTGTCTCTAAAAAATAAATAAATGTCGAAAAAATTTTAAAAAGAAAGAAGGGTTAAGGTACCTCATGGAAGATAATTCAGCATGGTTGGGTAGCCGAGGAAAGAATCTCGTTTTAACCTTGGAACAAGGAGAACAGTATGGTGTTTGCCACTAGGGTTCACCCCACATTTTCCCATATCCATGTTCCACCCATTGTTTGGATATAGGATTGGATTTAATTAAAGATAACTTTCATCTTCTTCGCAAGATCGTATTGACCGGTTGTGCCTGCTTGGAATAATGGGTTAAGAAGTGTTTGCACCTATAGCCAGGCTCAGTGAGAAGGAGATTTGTGATTGATTAGTGATGTCTGCCAGCCTCTTAGAAAATGAGAGTGGCCACACACATAGGCACATTTACCACCCCTGTACCAGGCGATTTCTAGGTCCACATTGAGTCTGAAAGTTTACGAATACGATTTAATCAAATCTGACCTCCATTAATGCTTCACAAATTATTCTGAGGTCTACATTATGAAGATCAGTGTCAATGAAGTATTGATTAATGGAGATTTCCATGTGACTGACTGTTGTATAAACCAGTTTTGTCTGTTCTTATTCCTCTGCTGCATCCACATTTAGCACTTCACAGAACAGGTTTATTAACTAAGTTCTCTAACGTCGTCATTTTTTACTCTGCATGATGAAAGCCCATCTGCTTCATTTTGGTTTCATTTGAAAGACACTAGGTCCTGTTCGGTATGCAAAAATGCTAAGGGCACACTGATGAATAACACTGGTGCCTTTATTAAATTTGTTCCCTAGCATTTTGCAGTAACACACACGTGGAAATAAGTGAACAGAAAGTAGGGTGAGGTGTGTAATCACAGAACTTTCCACCACTGCTTCTCAAACTTTTCCACCATAATCGAAGAGAGAGATTGCCCACATCAAAGAATCTAAAGCCGGGATTCACAACAAGCAGTCCTAAGAGTAAATATTTTTCAAGACTCTGGTTCATTATTTTAAGAAAATTTTTAGAAATTATACGCAATGCTGTATCTTTCTGTTCTAACTTGTAGGATTTTTTTTTCCCTCTCTTAAAATCTTCAAGTGTAATTGGTGAACAAAAAAATGTGCCAAGTTTCCCACATGATTCCCGGGACCTTCATATGTCTATAAGAGGTAAAGAGCACCAACTCAACAAGCAAGGATGATCCCAGCAAAGAAGGATTATACAGTGCACGAGGAATAAACTGTTAGGCTTGTTTTGCAAAGGGAAATAAGGAAAAGCTTCATAGCTGAGATCGGATCTGCGTGGAGAGCAGGAAAGGTAGTTAATTTGGAAAAGAAGGGTCTGTGTCAAGGCATTACGCAGAGGTATTAAATAGCAAAGCTTACCAAGAAAACTGCAAATAAGTTTTATACTGTTGCGTAGGAAGTTTCCAGATAGAGAGCGGCATGAATAAGACTGGAGAGAAGGGGAGGAGCCAATAGGTACAATAAGCATTTCTGTTAGAAACATTACATTCTTTCTAAATGTGTATTTTTCATTATATTTCTAATTGCTTTTTTCCTCCTTGCTTAATTTCCCACTCCCAGACCAAAAGGCAGGTCAGGTAGAAGTGGTTTTCTTTTTGTCTTTTCTTTCTTTTTTTTTTTTACTTCATTCATAAACTGTACTTCAAAACCAAATCACCCGTGGCAAACCTCTGCTTAGCCTTGGCCACCTCTCAAAGACCTTCTCTCATTGGTGATCAACGGCTCTTCTGGTGCTGGAACTGAGCCAGAAAGAAAGAGCCACCAATGAAAGAAAAAGGCAGCAATGGGGTGCGACCAAAACGTCCCAACTGGAGTGAGGGCTGAGGGTTTCTTCTTAATAAGAGGCATTCTGCCAGCGCAAGGATCATTCATTGAATGACCCACATGCAAGTGACAATGTTCCCTGAAAGTCATTATTAACCCACCTTCTGTTTTTAACCTCCTGATCCTTTGGGGCAAATATTTACAACAGAAAGTAAACTGTGCTGCCAGAAAACCAGCTCTTGTTGGAGGCTTTGTGGACCAAAACCCTTTGATGATGACCTCCCAGCCTCCTTTGGCATCCTGCCATGATGGTACTCTTCATATTTACTGGTTCTGGTTCTCGCCGGAAAGAACTTGAAGAGGTCTCACATGGACTGGATTAGGAGCAACAATATCTCTCTTCCTGAGAACCAAAAGGACTTCAAATAATTTCCGTGATGTCCATTATCTTTTTGAAGTCTTTCTGTACATTTTCCTGAGATGGAATCATGGGATATATTTATGAATTCTTTTGGATTATTCTTGTGCTTTAAGCAATCTTGAGATGGTTGTAGTAAAGATAGCACTGGAAGGGGTGGGAATTGTCAGTGGTAGTGTTTCCACAGTATTGAAATCTCAAAATACGTTATACTCATGACAGCTGCTACGTGCTGCACCTTAATCTCTGACTTCCAGCTTCCAGAGCCGTGAGAAAATAAAATCAATGTTGCTTAAATCGGCCAATCCGTGGTGTTTTGTTATGGAAACCCTAGAAAATGAATAAGGATTTACTACTTATTGGGGTAAGTTGGGGTGTTGCTATAACCAACAACTAAAAATGTGGAAGTGACTTTGGAACTGGTATAGGTAGAGGCCAGAAGAGTTTTGAGGTGCATACTAGAAAATCCTAAATCTCCTTGAAGAGACCACTGGTAGAAATGTGGACACTCAAGCTGCTTCCGGTGAGGTCCCAGATAGAAATGAGAAGCATGTTATTGGACACCGGAGGAAAGGTGATCATGTTATAAAGGGGCCAAGGACTTGGCTGAATCACGTTCTACATTTTGTGGAAGGTAGACATTCTGAATAAAGGATTTGGATATTTAGCTGAGGATTTTTCTAAGCAAAGTGTGGAGGGGGTGGCCTGGTTTCTCCTTGCTGCTTATAGTAAAATGCCAGAGGAGAGAGAAAATAGAAGGAACTTTTAAGAAGAAAGGAACAAGAACATGAAGACTTGGAAAAATCTAAGCCTATGCAGACTACAAAAAAAAATGAGAAAGCATGTTCTGGAAAGAGCACCAAGGATGCGGTGGGCATTCATCTGATAAAAAGATTATGAGATCCAAGCAGCCGTCTGTCTCACCAGAAGACTGGAACAGAGCTGGGATTCTATGCCAGCAGAAACACTATTGGCCTGGACTACATGGGACACAGACCAGACAAAGGGAAGGAAAAGCAGTCAGAGTTTTGAGAGTCTACAAGATGGGATGATGAGAACCGTGTGGCCACGAACACAGTGTATCCCTCAAGGAAAGGGAAGAATGTCCCCAAGGTGATTTAGAGGTTGGCAGGGCTACAACTGCCTCCACAGACCCAGAGGGCACAGCTAAGGGGATGAGGCTGCCTCCTCCCTGGTTTCAGAAGGTCTGACTGCTGCCCATGGTCTCAGGATGGGGCTGTCACCCTTGTGGACCCAGAAGGCAGGGCTGCTATCACAGAGGGTCTAGAGGACAGACCATGAAGCCAAAACAAACAGAGAAAGAGAGAGAGAAAGAGAGAGAGCATTATCCTCAAGCCTTCCTATCTCACAGAACGTGGGGCACCTCGTTGGCTCAGTATGGTCAGTGTCTGACTCTTGATTTCAGCTCAGGTCATGATCTCACGGTTCATGGGTTCGAGCTCTACATCAGGCTCTGCACTGACAGCTCGGAGCCTACTTGGGATTCTCTCTCTCTCTCTCTCTCTCTCTGCCCTCTTCCCTCTCTCTCTCTCAAAATAAATAAATAAACTTGAAAAGTCATCTCACATAATTTGCCCCGGTAGGTTTCAGATTTGCTTGGGACCCATGATTCCTTTCTTCTTTCTGATTTCTCTCTTTTGAAATAAGAATATCTAACCTATGCCTGTCCCATCATTATATTTTGGGAGCAGATAACTTTCCCGGTTTCACAGGTTCACAGCTGGAGAGGAATTTTTTAATACACATGCACAATGGGAAAAAAGAAAGAAAAAAGAACGTGAAGACAGAGCAAGGAGGTGGCCATCTGCAAGCAAGGGGAGAGACCTCAAGAGGAACGAAACTTGCCAGCACCTTGATCTTGGACTTCTAGCTTCCAGAACTGTGAGAAAATAAATTTTTGCTGTGTAAGCCACAGACTAAAATATCAGTATAAGGTATTTTGTTATGGCAACCCCAGCAAATTAATATATCTCTTCCTTACTAATCTCTAAATACGTAATTACTTACCAAATTGTGTCATTTTTACCCCTTAAAATCCTCATGAATCCACCCACTACTTTTGTTCCATAAAATCACCATTTCTAAAATTGTTACATTGTTTCCTACCTCAATAAGAGAGACCATCTCTCTTTTTCTATATTTATTTATCGTTGTTATCCACATTCAGTGGTAGTCCTTCCAGGCGGGCTGAGATCCTGGAGGACTGGGAAATTAGCCCCAATTTCTCTGTTTTTCCTGTACTTGACTAACTAAGCCAGGGAAAAACCTTCTGCATTTTAGTCTGGTTTGCAGCAATGAGGGAAAAAAGGTTGTCTGGTTAAACTAATGGGGAAGTTAGCCAAATCCTATGCTCATTATCTGAGTGACATGATTCCTTGTGCTCAGTCTATAATTATCGGGTGAGACTTCCCTGTAGCTCAAATTCCACCTGGAGGGACGGTCAGAAGTGCAAGGAAAGCCAAACCCAGGAAAAGTGAGGGACACCCTGGTCTCAGGACTTCCCGGGCAAGTGAAATAAACCATAAGAGTCAACAGAATGTTCTCTTTCTGGAGATGCTCCTTGGAGAACGCTTCCCAAAGCTCAAGGAGGAACAACCATACTTTCTTTCAACAACAAGCCCTATATATTTGCTTATAATTCTCCTTTCCTTGGTCTAGACCTTTTCTCTCTGTGCCTTTCGACTAGAGTTACAATATGCCATTCACTTATTCAAGCAAGCAAAACTTCTGGCGACCCGTTTGAGTGTCAGAAAGTCTACTGGGCTTAGAGCACTTAGTGACACAGACACTATCCTTGCACTGTGAGGATTTTAGTCATTCCAAATCATTTCATAAAGGCATTGTTTTATGTATTCTCCAAACCACCCCAGGAAGCCGATGTCCAAATTGAAGCTGAAGCAATTAAGCGAATTGCTCAGCCTCGTGGAGACAATGTAAAGGAAGGAGCTGGGATTGCAGGAAGTTCTTCCCACCGGGCTCCTGTGTTCCCTCCGCTGCCCTGTCCCTCTGTGTAAGTGAATCTCATCCTTCCCGAGGATGCAGGGATTTTTACCTGTGCTGAAAACCAGAGGAGAGGAACCATCTGTAAAAAAGATTGAGGATGAATTTAAATGAAGCATTCTGAAGAATCAGAACCAACTTTGGCTCTGTCTCTCTCGACCATTCCCCCCCAAAAAGGTGGGGGGACACTAACTTATAAAATTTATAAAATTCGATGAGGTAGAGATAGCTAGAGCTGAGCGTCTCTACTTTTCTTTGAATTCCGGGGCACTTGAGCAAAATTTCTAGCAGTTAGGTTGGGATCGGAAGACTAGCTCTGTCCATTGGATTGTGAAGGAAAGTGACAGAAGGTCGACCCTGCTTTAGTAGTGTCCTTAGGAAGAACCTATAGATAAGAAAGCACTTACCTTTATAAAACAGAATAACCATAGAATCCGTTACTATCAGCCAAGAGGATGGCAGGGGTCACCAAACCTGTAAAGCACTTAAAAACATTTATAACTGGGCATAAGATCCATATCCTTGAAACGTTCTATTCAAATAGTTGTTCTGGGCTGGACTTACCCCAGTAAGGCTGCGATTATGGTGGAAATAGTTCCAATTTCCTGAAACTTGCTCATTTAAAATGCACGTTTAATTGATAATTCCATCAAGTGTAAAATCAAAACATATAATATTTGGAAGTTCTGCGACTACACAGAATAATTGGGGAAACCGGCTTTTATAAAGGAAGTACCCAGTAAGTACTTTTGCCTATAGGGTTTACACATTTTATGATCACAATATTACATTTTTTAAATAAAACATTAATTTTGAGATAATTTTAGATTTTATGCAGCTGTAAGAAAAAAAACAAAGAGATGCCATGTATCCTTTCCCCAGTTACTCTAATGTTGATCACTTGCAAAACCATGCACAATATCAAAAATAGGCTGTTAACATTGATACAAGTCAAGTCAAGTACAAGACATATCCTTGACCACAAGGATCCCTCATCTTTTCTTTTTATAGCCACACTCCCAACCTTCACCCATCCTTAACCTGTGGCAACCGCTAATCATTCCTATTTCTACAATTCTGGGACACCAAGACTCATGTGAATTTCTATTTACCCATATTTTTGCATATGCTTTCCTTTTTCCTTCCTCATGTCCCAAGGTTTCTTTGTGTTTTTTTTTAATTGTTTAAATTATTTTTTTTTTCATCAAAACTAAATGGCTGTTTTAAAAGGTAGAACAGAAAAATAAGGATTGTGTCTGTGGCACATAATAGAAGCCTAGCAAACTGTGCCTAGCAAACCTATCTAGCTGTGCGATGGGAAAGAGAAGTCTTCCCAGAACTGCTTTCCAAACAGAGGGTAATTGCTCTCGTTTCACTTCTGCTGGGATGGGAACAGTCTTCTGTAATTTCAGTTCGGTAAACACAGTATTTATAATCTTGGTTAAGAGGGAGGGAAAGGAATTTTCCTCTGAGCCAAGTGCAGTAGCTAATCAAGAGGGACATGGATCCATGACTCATTTACTCTGCTTGAACCCATCCATGGTCACCCAAGTATCTTGGACCCAGGTGGTGAAGGGAACCTGCAGTGAGTGTTGCTGTGTAGCTATTCCCACCTTGAGGCATTTTAACTGTCCAGCGTGTCTGAGCATAAAGCAAACCACTCAGAGCTGATTTGCTATGGGGATCCCGTAAACTACATGTTCTTTTAGTGTTTCCTTTCTGTTTAAAGCACTTCGTTTAACCATTAGACTATAATGCCTAATAAAATTTCATCTTCTCAAAAGTGTTATATAAATGGCATCATGCAGTATGCAGTCCTTGGGGACTGGAATTTTTTACTCAGCATAATTATTTGGAGATCCATCCAGGTTGTTGCGTATCTCAATAGCTCATTCCTTTTTCCTGCTGGGTACAGTTCCCCTGTCTGAATGTATCAGTTTGTTTAACCACTCACCTATTGAAGGATATCCGGGCTCTTTTTTCCAGCCTTTGGCTCTTACAAACAAAGCTGTTATAAATATTTGTGTGCATGTTTTTGCGTGAGTCTCTCGTACGAACCTCCTATTTCTGAGAAAAATGCCCAGAAATACATTGCTAGGTTATACGGTAGTTGTGTGTTTTGGTTTTTGGTTGTTATTGTATTTTTCCTGCAGATTTTTTTTTTTTTTGTAACTTAAGTATAGTTGGCACACAATGTTACATTAGTTTCAGGTGCACAACATCGATTTGACAACTCTGTATGTTACGCTGTACTCACCGCAAGTGTAGCTATGGTATCTGTCACCATACAAACTATCACACGACCGTCGCTATTCCCTACGGTGTACCTTTCATGCCCATGACTTACTCATTCCACAACTGGAAGCCTGTACTCCCCTCTCCCCTTCACCCCTTTTGCCCAGCCCCTCCCCCTCCCCTCTGACATCGCTGTTATTTTTAAGCTCAAAAATCTCCATGTTGTTTTCATGGCTTCGATTTCAGCTCAGACACTCTCTGTAGCATGGTCAAGCCTTCCTGTTTTTCCATTGCTTATAAACATGCGTGCGATTGCTCGTTAAGACATTTTTATGGTGGCTGCTTTAAAATCCTTTAAAGATAATTCTAAAGTCTCTGTCAACTTTATTTTTGTCCTTCTTTCATTCAGTGTGAGAGCTTCCTAGTTTTTGTTGTGACAAGTGATTTCTTTATTGACCCTGCCGCATTTGGAATATTATGTTATCTTATATGAACCTTGTAGTTTAACTGGCTCCTTTTGAACTGATACTTCATGAGGGGAAGGAGGGATGCCGTGTCACCTCTGCCAGATGCAAGCAGAAGTCCAAATCCCCTCTTGGCCTTTTTTTGACACCTAAAGTGGGGGGGTCTTTTAAATGTTGGGTAGGAGTTTCTGCTCCTCACGAGGCCTCCACTGATATCTCCCTGACTGAATGGGGTAGGAGTGGCCTCCATGAGCGTCACAAAGACTATGGCCTTATTCCTGAGGGGTAGTAGAAAATGTCCTGACTTTTCACTGGGGCTCCTCTGACATTAAACCAGTGGGCTGTGTAAGGATATTTAATCATTGCCAGCAGAGAGGGGAAGTGCAGACTCCCATCTCAGCCTTCTCTGAAATCACCCCATTGGGGAGACTGGAACACCTCGTTCCATCAGACAAAAGTGGAACTTTGGCTCTTCACTCAGCCATGGTGGCATGGGTGGCATTGAGTAAAACTATGAAGGCATAGTTTGTTTTGTGGTGTTAGGCTGGAGTGGTGCCCTCACTGTGCAAAAGTTTTCTGGCTTGGTAGGCTGCTCCTTTCCTAGTCTTGTGGCTTGAGAGGACAGCTATTCACTCATTCATTTGTTCATTCATTCATCTATCTTATCATCCGTCTGTCTTATCATCTATCTATCTATCTATCATCTATCATCTATCCATGTTTATCTGTACCCACTGACATTTCTGGGTGATTGACTCTTTCAGCTCTAAGTCTGGGTTACATAAAGCAAAAAGAAAACCCAGAGATGTCATCACCACAGCACTCTTTGTGTCTCAAGGTCCCTAGCTCCTCTGCCTTCTCCCCATCTTTTCCAGTAATCTTATTTTTGTTCCATACATAATATGCAGGGCTTCCTGTTGTACTTAGTAAGAGGAATAGGGAAAAATATCTCCTCCATCTTTCCCAAACTGGTTTCACACCATTTATTTTTACTACAAAGAGGGATATCAATGTTTCTTCTCTCTTGCTTGCTTACTTCCCTTCTCTTCACCCTCTTCTCTTCTTGCCTTGGTTTTTTTTTTCTCTCCTTCTTTTCGTTCTTCTTCTCTCCTCTATTTCCCCTGTTCAAACTACTCTTTATTTTGCATGTTATATTTACTCTCCGTGTTCACATGTAATTTCATTTTAATATTCATTTTATAACAAGCAGACTAATATCTAAGTGGAAACCGTGGTGGCCTCTCGTTCTTTCTTCTTCTTTGTCTCCATATATGCAAAACTAAGTTGTTACTTGGGGACCCACAACCAAAGTAATTTTTTTATAAACCTCTGTTGGCCTACATTCCCTTCTTTTACATACAGTCACAACATCTCATTTTTTCTCCAAAGTCATTCTCCAGAAACCATCAGCAACATAAGTTTTCTGACATGGAAAGAGAATGGGTTTGAGATTAATATTGAGCTGGGTTTGAATCCTGGTTCAATCATTTTTTTAGTTGTGTGATTTGTGGCAGGTAATCTAACTTCTCCGGTGAGATTTCTTTCAATTGGGGATTTCATGAAATAATGCTTACAAATTATCAAATACAATTCTCGGTACATAGTGAGCACTCAATAAATATTAGTGAAATCTGGAGTTAGTAATTGTCAGTGTTCTCCAGCTTCCAAAGGTCAGTTTATCCAGTCTGGTTATCAGCTTTATTTTGGTAGGGTTAGTATATACATA
Organism: Panthera uncia; assembly: GCF_023721935.1. Lineage (NCBI taxonomy): Eukaryota > Metazoa > Chordata > Mammalia > Carnivora > Felidae > Panthera > Panthera uncia. The sequence goes on along the minus strand of NC_064812.1, from coordinate 12,387,429 downwards.
TCATTATTTATTGTTGTTGTTATTTTAGAATTATTATTATGTAGGGTTGCCCGTGTGTTCGATGAAGAAGTCTCTGAAATAAGTGAAAGAATTGATTGACCATCCTTACAATCATTATGATTGTCTTCATCCAATTCAAGCTCCCATTTTAGCAAAACAAGTCCCTAAACAAATATTTGCTTGATTAATAAAGGAATACTTCCTAAGCACACACTCTTAACCTCTCGTTTATGATTCTATGACTGTCATCAGAACCAGTGTCAAATACAGCATTTGGCTAGCTTGCTTAACTTTTGATTTGTTTATGACAGAAAGACTGCTCAAAGAAATCTAGATAATGGTTGACAAGAGTTGATTTGAGACAAAATCACTTTGGCCCTTATCATTTCATAAGAAAAATAGCTTGACAAAGGATTATGCCAGAAAATTAGTTCCTGTGGCTGTTTATCTCTGGTATCAGTTCACTCTCGACTTGATGAGTTGAGTGTAAGAAAATATACAAAGTCAGTTGAAAATTTCAAGTACAGAGAATCATAGTTGGTGAAAGTTAAATTCTTATCAGTTAAGAAGGAGTTCCCAACTACCTCCCCCAATATTTTTCATAAATTACTTTTTATACTTGTATTTATCTAAAGCATCTTGTCTTCTTAATAAAAAAAAAAAAGTCATGGCATAGATATCATTTAAAAACCATATTTTTCTGTCTCATCCCTTCTCTGTACCCAAAAGCAACTATTTTCACTTAAACTTGTGTTTTTTTAGGTGGTTTAACGCATACTAACTATTCTGCTTTAACTACTTGTTGACTTATCAACTTTATCTATTTTCTATTGATTTTGTATATTGATGAGGAAGATTTATTATTCTTATCAACTCCCTTATCTGCTGTTATCATCACAGTATCATAATATGATTTACAATTAAATTATTATTTGGCATTTTTAATTTTTCTGAATATGTATTATTCATTACAATCCAAAATGGTGAACAATGTTTACTTTTGGGTAATTTTTCCCCCGCAGTTATTTTTTGGTTGCTTGATTTTTATATTTCCTCTCTCAAAATTTCTTCTCAAGCCATTAAAAGTTATGTAAAGCTTTTCTGTGTACTATTTTCCTCAAGGCCAAGCATATCAGATATTCCTTTATTTCCATTTTCTTTAGATAGATATCTTTCTAGAAAAACTCCTTCCTACTGTCTCCCTCTGGCATTGTTTCTAGGTTATCCTGGCATTTCCCTATTTCTTTGCCTTGGGTTACATCTCCTACTTTTGGATAATTTGTGAACTTGCATGTAAGGTACATAGTTTTAAGAATTTATTTTTTATTCAGTGATCATATTTTGATGTATTATTTTGCTTAGTAAATAATTATAGATTGAAAATGATTTTTGAATAGAACTTTGAAGACATTCATCTATTATGTTCTAGCTTCTAGTGTTATTTTTGAGAAGTCTAATGCCATCACATTCCTGATCTAAATATGGAGACTTGTATACTATCCTGAAACTTTTAGATTTTTTCTCTTTTCACCATTACTTTTAATTTTCACCAAGATATGCTTTTGTGTATACCTTTTCTTATTTTGTTCTTGGCATTCCAAAAACACTCATTATTCAATTCTGAGATATTTTACTGATTTGTTTTCTTTTTTTATAATTTTCTTGCATCTATTTTGTTTCTTTTCTTCTTCTAAAATCCCAGTTATTTGGTATTGGAGATCTTGGATTTATTAACCACATTTACCTGGCCTGTCTTCCAATCCTGTATTTGTTTGTTTGTTTACTTTTTTGGAAGATTGCATCAATTTTAATTTCTAAACGTAATATTGATTCTTTTTAGCCATGAAAATATTAATTTAAAAGAGTTCTTATTATCTGATTATTCCTTTTATATAGATCCTGTTCCTCTTCCACGGATAAATTATCTTTTTTCATCTAAGTATAATAGTTATAACAATTTTTAAAATATTTTTTTCTGTTCTCTGTATTGTCTGTTTCCTCCAAGCTTCTTTTTTCCTACTTCTTTTGGTCTCTGAGTTGCAAATTGGAAATCTTTCTTCATTTATTGGCTTAGTTGTCCATTGATATTTGAGAATGAGGTGCTAGAAAGCTTATGAGAAGCTCTGTGGGCAGAAGTTGGATTTGTCAATCAGTAAACTTTTGAATGAGATGGCATGGTGAGAACCAGATTATTTCACAGGGGTATACCCAAATGACTAGAGCTGCCAGTCTAATTTCAGGGGCTGTTTAGTTTTTCCAGAGGGCAATCTACTCTTCTCCTTCTTGAGAAAGACAAGGTTGAAGTGGGGAGAAGGGAGGAGAGGTGGAGGTGGTGAATCCCACTCATGATGTTGGACCTTAGCAAAGAAAGGGTGCTAAATCTCCTCATTGTACTTAATCTTTCTGATTTCATGTTTTGAACTTAGTATCCTTGAATCAAAAATCTCTCTGGTTCAACATATTCGTAGAATGAATCTCCTACCAGGTAGCAATTTTAAGTCATGTTGGAAATAAGGATGCTGTTATTTTGGTCCCTAATAGCCCTGGTCCAGTCTCTCAGTGAATTCCCTTATTTTTGCCTCTTATTTACTATCACATTTAATAGCACATGGTACTGAGAATTTTTGAGATTTTCTGCATTCTCTACCATAAGGGAGAGCGACAGTGAGTGGGGGAGGGGGGCAGAGGAAGAAGGAGACAGAAAACCCCAAGCAGGCTTTGCACTGTCAGTGCAGAGCCCAACAGGGGGCTCAAATCCATGAATGGTGGAATCATGACCTGAGCCAAAGTCAAGAGTTGGATGCTTAACTGACTGAGTCACCCAGGCACCCTGGTGTTTGTGTGTTTGTGTTTTTTTAATTCTAAGATTATCTCCATAAATGTTGGGTTAAAAGAAATAAGCATTCGTGATCTCCACAGGGATTTGATGAAGGTCACTGATAATTTGAGTAATTCTCTCTCTCAGTTGACAATTGAACATTTTTGGATTAGAAAATCCTTTAATATGACATCCTCCTTTCCTTGACCTAGAAACTGAAAAATATAATTTAAATCAAGAGCTTGATAAATTCTGCCACTTATCTAAATTTTTATGTCAGGGTCCTGATGTCATGGCTGACATCATCCTCTCCTTTTACCCCATCCAATCAATCATCAAGCAATGTTGTTTTTTCCTATGTCTTGAATCTGTCTGCTTCTTACTTTCTCCATAGCCAGTAGTGAAGTCCAAACCAACATTTTGACTTAGATTTCTGTCATAGCTGTCCAACTGAATGGCTTTCCTTCTTTTCACCCATTCACCATTTGGGAGTCAGAGGCATCATTTTAAACCGCTGATATATTCCTGTCATAATCTTAGAGAAAATCATTCACAGTTGCCCATTCCTCTCAATATAAAGACCGAATGCTTACCATCATCCAAAGGGTCCTGTGTGGTCTGAACTCAGATGAATTCTCAACTCCATCTGTCCCCTCTGGCTTTATTGACCTTCTTTTAGTTCCTGCTCTGCTGTAAGCTTCTCCCCGGCTCAGGATTTCACTCAGTTATTTTGCCTAGAACCACTGAATTCTCAGAAACTCTATCCCATGCATACTTAGCATTCAGGGTCATTACTTGGTAGAGCAAGAGGTCAGGTCCAGGGGAAATCCTGAAACCTTTGCAGAAGTTGCTTAAACCTCATCTCTATCTTTTTAAAGCTGTGTTACTGTGAGTCACTTACAAGTTCTTAGAGGGCCACACATTAGCTCACCATGGGTAGTTTAATCAAATAATGGATGTAAAGTATTTATCACGGTGCTTTGCAAAAATACGTATTCAATACATACTGGTTCCTTTCTCCTTTCTTTTTTTCTGTTGAAGCATCAATAACTAATGTTGAAAGCCTGAAAGGTTAGAGAAAGTTTCACGTACAGTAAGAAACATCATATTAAGACAAATAGACTGACGAAAGTCTTTCTCCTCTCAAAGTTTAATTAAAATTTGTAAAAATGATTTCGGTAAAAGCAATGATCTCTGAGGTAAACTACAGAAAAATATCTGATTTCTGAAATCCTTCTTCAAGATTTTCCTCATTCTATTTCCCTCTGTATACATTCTGAACCAAATGTACCATGTGTCAGGCAACAATCCCTTAAGATTTTGGAAGGAAAGTTGCCCATAAATGTGAGATTCTCTATTTAGAAGTCAAACCGAAAACGTTAATGATAATGGCAATCAGTGCTAGTGTCGACTTTCGCATTTATAAAGCATATTTATTTTCAAAGCTCTCCCCAAGCTTTCTGTAAAGGCAAGGAAACATGTAAAGTGAAGATTTCCCAGATATGTTGATTATAAATTTCTAACAGAAAGAAATAATGTCTAAGTGTGGATTCCTCTAACATGGGAAGCCCATTATTTTAGAGAGGCTTTTGCTTTACTCATCTAACCTGAGCTTAGCTCAGGGAAAAGTTCACTGAGAACTTTCCTCAGGCCACCTCTTAGGCCATGCCTAAGAGAACTCATCAAACACTACTCTCACGTGAGATCTTACACCCATAATTCTTCGCCCAAAATTAATTCTTGCTACAAAAATCTTTTGCTTCCCTAAATTGGGTTATATGACTTTCTCCACTGTGGGTGTTCACAAAGGTTTTTGTCCTTTTCTCCACCTTCCTTTCAAAGATGCCATGGTGCTGTCTGTTCCCCCAAATGCTATGCTGACCATAGTGGCAAATCAACAACACAAACTATGAACTTGGATCAATTACTTTAGATGTGTCGTACTTCAGATGTGCCCAATTTTACAACAATCTTTACTTGAACATGCAATCCCTGTTCACAAACTCTGATTCCAGAACTTTGTTTTAGGTCTATTCCCCAACACCGATGATGTATATTATACGTGTCTCATTACTATTGTTTTTCAGAGTCCCCACTCTCCCTGTTATCCTTTCTCAGGTTTTTGCAAACTGTAATGTGACAGCGGTATATTATTCATGCTGATGTGATGTTAGCAGAAACCAAGTAGACTATATTCCTTGATAACAAGGTTTATTTTTTTGCTTTTTAATTTTTAATTTTCTACTCTAAAGAAGTCATACTTTTCACCTAAGCATTTCATTATATTTCATAGACTTTAATCTAAATTTGATTGTAAGATTTTCAACACTACTCATCCCCAGGAAAAGAATGGAATTTCCCAGAAAAGCCTAAGAAATTTTGTTCCATTACTATCTTGGGTGGTTTTCCATTATTGGCCACGAGTCTGCAGAAAACATAAACTAAATGTCAGAGTGTCTTTAAATTCAGTGCAACAAAATCTGTCTGCAGCAAAAGAATGGATGAAAAACGTGCTCCAAATTCAAACTGTGCTTTTACTATTGATTTTTTAAAAAATTATTATTTAGTGGGTTTTTTTTTCTCCATTTAGTTTAAGTTTCAAAAGTCTGAGTGATGTGACAACGGTAGAAGAGGGTAAAGGAAGTACACAAAGATAAAAGATATATGATGCCCTCAGGACCCCCTAGGAGGGCCACATGGCCAGTCTCCTTCCTCAGCAGATAAGGATGTGAATACTCAGACGGCACTTGACTCTTTAAGGTCTATAACTTTCTTAGCTTAGGGTCTTTACAGTTTTTCTTCTGATTACTTTTTTTTTTTCAACTATAGAGTACCTTACCAGTCATATAACCGTTATCGTACTCAGACTAGAAAAAAAAAATCTATGTTACAGGCAACAAAGATGGGAAGGATCTTGATCACTATATTCTCGCTTCTCATTCTCTCTGTTTGAACAGACCTGAAGGTGCAATTCAGCAGAATAGAGAGACTGGGGAAAAACCCGCTCTCAATTTAAAGCAGTATAGAGCTGTAGGCGAAATTACACTGAAATGAAAAAATAGGGAGTGGCAGAAAATACTACACACATCATGAAGATTACCTACCAAGTGAATGGGAGTTATATTCAATTAAACAACATAATTATATTCTATGATATTTTATAGGGGAGCAGGTCCAAACAGGAAGATATATTATTAAGGCGCTGATCTACCATGAGGGATAGTTAACAGATATGTCCTCTCTGAGCACCAGAATTCTGCCTGAATCCCCAGAAGGTCCAGTTGGCTCAGATCTCACATCAGAAAGTTAGCAAAAGTGATTCCTTCTTCATAAAGAAGAAAATAATGGTAAGTTTTTGACAATGGCCACCCATGTCATTTATTAAACACTTGTATGTGGCAGACTTTGTACTGGGCATTTTGTGTATATAATCTCTTTTTATCCTCACCATAGTTCTAGAAATCTGGAGGTACATGTTATCTCTATTTTACAGCTGGAAAAATTGAGTCTTGGAGAAATTAAGTCATTTGTCTTACTGATTCTAAAGCCACATTTCCAAAGTTAAGCCAATGTCTGTGCGCTCCACACTTACACACATGGCCCTGGTATCCAGGTACGTTGGCAAGAGAAAACCTGGGATTAATTTCTAATTCCTTATCACTAGGGAATATTAGGGAAGCGCAGCTTTACTCCGATATAACCAAAATGTATTGCACATTTACTCTAGTGGGTTCCGAGCTTTGCACGGGGAAAAGTGATGGATTCCAGAAAATCTTGACTTTGAGGAGATCACATTATCATCTCAAAGATGGATGTGAAAATGTACGATTTCATTCCAGTGTGGAAAACGGAATGAGAGGTGTCTGGGTTTCACCCAGGACTGGCCTTGACCTTTTCTTCACTATCCCTGGGGCTTCAGTCTCGGTCATTTCCATGCGGCAATGTTCCAACCCAAGACCCACGCCAGACTGGCTATCGGCTTCTCTCAGTGGTGACTCTTCATAGAGATTTCTATGCCTCTACATGTTCAACGTGCTCAATCTGTTTCAGTCTTCAAGGTCGTCTTCATTCATTATTGTCATAGTTGCTTTGATTCCTTTTTGTGCTATTTCACAAACCTTTAAAAATGATGGTGAGTACTTTTCTTGACTCCACCCATATTCTGAGAAACGCCTGCTATGACATGTATCTCCTTCCTCTGCAGGGGGAAGTATTTTGTAAACTTCCTCTGCTTTTTTACCCAGAGAGGACAACTTTTACCTGAAGTAGGCTTTCTCAATTCCCTTAGAAGTTCCAAGTCTGCCATCAGATGCCTCCCAAAACAGTAGTTCAAGTTAACAATTATCTTCTTGCAGCCTCCCTGCGATCTTACTAATTTACTTTTAGGCTCATTTATTTCTGAAAGTTTGGAGCAAGACTCTGCGTATCACTTTCTTAGTCTTTGCTAAGCGCGGGTCACTTGATTAAATTTTTAAAAGGCAAGTGTGCTTCATATTTACTAAGTAGATAAAGTATAAGAGATTATTCACTGCAGCTTTCTTTTTCAAAAAGTGCTTCCCTCAAAGTGCTCCTGAGAAGAGGTGTATGTGTATCTTATCTATCATTTGAAATTTTGAGTTTTGAGTTGGCGACCATTTGCTATGGGATCCTGGGAAAGAGATTTTTAACTCTTGTGACCTCAGCCTACCCATTTTTACAATGAGGTATAGGTGAGGTGCTCTCTAAGTTTTATCTCAGCTGTAACATTTGGTTATTTTATTGTTTGAAGCCAAAGATCATTTCTTAGGAAGTTTTCTGAAAGCACAACCTGTCTTGTACCAGTTCACAGCCAGCATGGACTAGATACAAGTTAAGTATGAATTTATAGGTTTACAAGATTTCAGAGTTCAAAAAGACTGTCAAGGTCATGGAGCACAACCCCCTACGGTGATACCTGAATCCCTTCTACAACATCCCCACCAAGTGGCCAACCTGTCTACAGGTGAACACCTCTACCAGACCTCACTACCTCTCAAGTCAACCAATTCTTTTCTGTGGACTATTATGAGGGTTTTTTTCCCCTCCAGTTTCAAAATATGTCCTCCTGTATTTTCCATTAGTGGATCTGAACTCTGCCACTTATGCCTTCATTAAAAAGTATAATTCCTTTTTCCACAAAACAATCCTTTAGTTATTTGAAAATGACATCAACAAATATCTTTGTCTCCAGGATAAACAACTAATTCTTTAAAGCATTCCTGCTCTGGTATGGTTCCAAGTGTGTTCCTAATTTTGATCACTTTCCTTCTTAATTTGACTCAGATTGTCAATGCCATTCTTACTGGCCTGCAGAACTGATCAAATGTCTGAGATAATCTTTGGTGACAGAATTTGAAAATTGACTTTTAGAGAGAAAGAAAGATAATCTGATAAGAGATTATCACTGTAATCTGAGCAAAAAGTGGCAAGGACCTCTGCAAAGACTAAGGGGATTACTAATAGCTGATGGATATTTTGCATTTGTTTTCAATGCATTATCACAAGTAATATAATCACGGAGCCCTTCCCATTTTAGAGTTTAAGTTACTTATACAAGAGTAGTATGTGATGGGTCTGAGATTCCAACATGTTTTCTGTGGCTTAAATGTCCAGCCGTATTCTTCAAGAGAAAGGAAGATTTCGAACGTATGGTTTGGGAAGAATTCCATTCCACAAATAAATGGGCAGGATAGAAAAATTATCCCTCATTGGTCTTCAAGAGAAATTGTTTTTTGAAAATTCTGTAGGGAATGGCTGCCTAGATTGGGACCACCATACGGAAATGCCAAAAACAAACAAACAAACAAAAAAAGGTGGCAAAAGATTTTCACGCCCCTTTGTAGAAATGAGTTCTGTGTCTGTGTGTGGTCACTTTTCTCCTAGGATAGTTCTGTCCTTGCTTCAGGAGCCTAAGAGCGGAGATTAGCCTTCAGGCCATTGGAGCAATGCTCATGGCTGCAGGGAGGTACTAGAAATGAGCAGTCCACAGCAGCCCCCGCTGCTGGATTAACACCTGTTGCATGTATCTTTTTGGGTAGCGACTGTCTCACCCTCAACCGCTTTTTTTCTTGGAATGTATCGGAGATAAACCAGCCATCACTTGGACACCTCTCCCACACCAAGTATAGCAAAGCCTGTATCCTGCAGGAACGTCCACTGCTGTGCAATCAATCTTCAAAAGAACAGGACAGATTTTCAGGAGACATTCTCAAGTTGAGGGTAAGAAAGAACAGTGTTTAAGATGACATACAGAAGGGGTAGAAATGGGCTCCTGAACCTAACAGATGTCTGATTTGTGACCCATGACTAGACCATATCCGTGAGTAGGCTCACGGATCCTTCAGAGGCTCACGGGGGAGGATTAACTGAGCTGATATATATGAAGTGTTTAGACTGTTAACTGGTACAGAATAAGTGTTCAATAAATGCAATGATAATCACAAGAATTATTAATGTCTCAGGTATTTCATTTGTGGAAAAATCAAGATATCTTGGTCATATGCTGGAGCGGAGTTCTGGATTGAACTTGAATATGTCAGGGAGGTGGGAGTGACTGGGCTTTACAGAAGAAGAAATTCACCTAAGAAAGGTGTGGTAGGGGGTGGGGGGTGAGCATCCTTACATAGAGACAGGTGTGCTTGAACTTGGCCTATGACCATTCTCTAGCTTGAAATGCATCAAACTTGCCAGGGAGAAGATTTTTGCTCAATACACTCAATGATGTTGTCAGACTTCATCAAGATAGCTCCTGAAATACTTCGAAGAAGGGAAGTAGGAGTGGTAAGCCCTCCCAGGCCATCTTCAGAGCAAGGTTGTGAGGACCTTAAGAGATCAGAATCAGAGACTGGCTGGGCTAGAAAAGGCTTTGTCAGCCATGAGCTGCTACACGTGGGAACAGGGCAGCAAAAGGAGTTTTTGCCTTGGTTTCCTTAGTGTCCCTCTGGGCCCGATATGACAATAAATGACAAACACCTCATCAGATCCCAGAATACATTCAGCCGGCACTTTCTTCATTCTGAGTTCTAGTCTGGGATTTAAATCCTCAAATGCCTCCCATCACTGACAGGTAGCATAAACTCGTGAGCCAGGTCAGGCCTCAAGCAAAGGGGCTGAGTTGCTTGGGTTGGCAGCCATTGGCCCTGCTTGATTACCTTCTCTTTCAAAAACCTTGGGACCCAAAGGAAACAAACAAAAAGTTGACCCCCTGGGGGTGAACTTCCCAACAGTGATCCCTTTTCAGGCCTTCTTCTCCCTCCCTGTGTTCCCATCACTAAACACATACCCTCCTGTATCTCTACCCAGCAGAACCATGGGATCACGGCCACCACATAGGGAGATACAAGGAGTATCAAGGAGATACAAGGGAGATACAACTGAGTAAGGCAGCCCTGGATTCAAAGCCACTTCCAGGTCAGACAATGTCATTCAAGTTCTCCGAGCTTTCTTTTCTTCATAGTAAGTCCTGTCTTAAAGAGTTGTTGAGGTTTACATGTCGCCTGCACATAGTGAACGATTAATAGAAGCATGATAGCTCTGACAACAATTGCTTTCATTACTATTATTTCTACTTTGGTGAATGAACAGGTACCATGATCAAGACTGGGCACGAGGGTGGGGCACTTTAGAGTCTCTGGACCGGCATGCAAGTTTCACTTTCCAGTGATCTGACACATCAACCCATTGAAGGGCATAGGCTTCATGAGTTGTACCATTCCCAGGAACCTCCCCATCCCCCACATAATCTGGAAACCCCCCCCCCCCCTCCCCGCTCATGTTTGGCCTCCTGGCCTGAGGACTCCTTGGGTTAGAGATGCTGACCTCTAAAGGCCCCTCCCAAAATGCATAGAGGCAAGACCATTTTAGCATCCTCCCCCACCTCCACTTTCTTGCAAAACTAACTCGTTCTGGGCAGCAGCCAAATTCTTGTGTATGAATGTGAGGGAGGAGGGAGGGAAAGACTCTAGTGAGGTATAAAGATGACAAGGAGGATGCGGTCCCTGGATGTCAGGGCAGTTTTCAATCAAGAAGGGTATGAGAGAAGGCGAGCAGGTGATCCCTCCTGTGGAAGCAGGGTAGTTCTTTGCGGTGAGTCACCTGTCTGGGGTTCCCCCAAATCATAAACACCCGGTGGAAACTGTAAACCCTTGAATGCAGAGGCTATGTGGGAATGTGGAACACAAGTCCCAATACCACTGTTCTTATCTTGCTGCTGCCATTAATTTACCTGCTGAGAGATCCCAGACACGCGGACTCATCTTGGAGCCCTTTTCCTCAATGGTCCGCTGGAGTGGCTGTGCGTTTGGGGAGGGAGGGCTATTGTCCTGTTCTAATGTAATTTTGCCCTGACAGAAGCGAAACAGGAAGTGAGACTGAGAAAATCTAACCAGTCAGTCAGAGAGCCCTGACCCAGCTCTTTCCTCCTGGGTGTTCTCGACCCAAGGAACACAGGCTGAGTAAAACACACTCCCATACGGGAGGCACCTGTGGTCTAATCAGGGAGGCAGCTAAGAAAATGGACCACAGCGCTGGGGCACATTGTGAACACGGCATGGTAAATGCCATGGCAGAGAGGAGCCCTAGAGCTAAGCCCTGTACAAAGGGGAACCGAGAGACTGTTAGAAGATTCCAGGTGGCCACTGCCCTGCTCTGCTTCCTTCAGGTCCTCACCTGAGCCCAGCTGTGCCAGGTGTCAAGGGTGGAGGTAGGCCGAGACCTTTCCCCTCTTCTTCCCACTTCCTCCACATAAATTCACGTCCTCCCTTGAGAAAAAGACATCCCTAGTCAAGGAAAATGACATTTAAGTAAGGGGAAGAAGACCTATCTCCTCACAGTGAGAATTTAGGAAGATGCTGACGCGTCTCGAAATTTCCAAACCCGTGACTTTTACTTCTTACCTACTTCTTCATAGCGATTATGAAGTTCAGTGACGATGACGGTGCTGACAAAGCGACAACAGCAAGTACAATAATGATGATGGCATCCATGCTAATCACCAAGATGTAATAAGTCCTGACCAAATGCTAAGAACTCTGCATGCATTCTACAAGACAATAGTTCTGCAATTGTTCTGTCTCCACAGAGGAAGAAATGGACACACAGGGTTAGTTAAGATCACTGAATTTTATAACGGGGGCCGGGGGGACTCTGTTCAAACCCAGGTGTGTGACTTCTGAGTGTGAGCCCATAACCGCTCTGCCTGGCCAATGGGTGGCTTCATGGTCTTACCCTCTTGTTCTCGTGTTCCGGTCTTCGAGGGAAGCAGGCCAAAGGTACCTGGAGGGGGTAGGCTCTACTCTAACAAAGGAATGCCTGGATAGAGACGTCGAGGGTGATGCCCGTGAAGAAGAGAGCAAAACAGGCCAAATCACCAGAGCGGACAAGGGGAACGTAACGCATTCCTTGAGTGTGGGCGTGTGGCCAAGTGACCCAGACAAGGAGAATTGATCTAGCTGGTGCCGCACAGAGCACGGGATGGCGGCTAATAAAAAGAAAGCGATCTGGATAGTTTATTCGCAGGCACTGGCTCGCCCACACTCCCACGGGGGCAAAGGAGAAGGAAAAGTATACTTTGGGAAGATTCTGGCTAACGATCGCAAGCTGCTTTTGAAGGACTCCACTATCCTTCCAGTGTTGGTGGTTCTACTTCCCCTCCCAGCCCCATCCACCCTCCCCAGAATTCAGATAGCTATTTCCAAAAACCAGTTTGTCAATTGGTAGCTACAAGTGTTGAAAATTGCAAAGCCTCTTTCCCTTCTCATTGGCCTCGCAGGGGCCATGAGCTTGCATTGTAGACTCAACGTGGAAGAAGGAGCTCCAGAGAAAAGATAGACAGCTTTGCGACTTCCTCCCCCTGACCTGGTCTGGCTGTGTTCCACCTCTTCCCTTGCAAACTGCATGGGCTACACCATCCTGACCTCCATTTCATGATGTCTCTTCCAAATGTTTGCTTGATGAGATTCCCGCCACTAAATGAGGTTTATCTAGAACTTGAAGATGATTGAAACAGAGAGTTTGGGGCTCTTTGGAGGCTTTTGGGTTTTTGCAAGCTGGAGTGCTATATATAGCTGTTACTTTTAAGTTCCTATCTACAGCAAAACACAGTTTCCTGCTTTCTCTGAAAAAGGCACTTTAGCTCACAAGCTGGGGCCCCATCAACCAGAAATACCTACATCCACATCAGCATGGGCTGGTCTCACGTTGGGGAGGATGGAATCAATCCTCCTCCCTTGCCACAACCTGCAGCCTTAGCCCCCACTCTCCTCCGTATTTAGTCTTCTTCCACATCGAGTTCTCTGAATTACTATTTTAATGAGGGAGCTATGAGTGCTGTTGAATAGGATTGGAAACAGAACCAGTACTTGGCCTTCCCCTGAGCTCATGCTGAGCACTTTTCTAATGTGAGTGCCCATCTTTTCACTGGTTTTGGATTCAATACCTGCACATGGACAGCTACTGGGCAAGCAGGGAGACAGAGAGCACTAACATTCCGACATTATACTCAAGCTGTGTGACCTTGGCCAAGTTCCTTTTGTTTCCTCATTGGCACACGAGGTCATGGGAAGATTACAAAAGATATGTGGAAATGTTAGTAGTAACTTGTTATTAAGGACTTGGGATTACATGAACATCTTTGAAATTATTCTACATCTCATGCCCTGGTTGCTGAGTAAATATTGCTGCCAGCACCAAAGTCACATTTTTCAGGCATTTTTTTTTTTTTTTCAGAACGTGTAATTCACATGGGTGGTAAATGAGTTCTTCAAAAGCTAAACCTTTGGGGTGCCTGGGTGGCTCAGTCGGTTGAGCGTCCGACCATCTTCAGCTCAGGTCACGATCTCACAGCTTGTGAGTTCGAACCCCACGTCGGGCTCTGTGCTCACAGCTCGGAGCCTGGAGTCTGCTTCGGATTCTGTGCCTCCCCCCTCTCTGTCTCAACCCACTCACATTCTGTCTCTGTCTGTCTCAAAAATAAATAAACATTACAAAAAATTAAATAGCTAAAACTTTCATTTAAGTAGTTGTTTAAAAAAAACTCAGCCGTGGATCGTTTCCATTTTGATCGTTCGATTAAGGTATGCTGCCAGCTTTCTCCACTATAAATTACTCTCTTTGCATCTGCAATTATTAAATAGTTTGTGGAGAAAACATTACCAAAAATGGGATGAGCATCTGATTCCTAATGAGATGCACTAACATCACTTGTGATGTCCCTGCCCTAAATGCATAGACTGAATCAACCCACTAAGAAATATCAGACAAACCCAAACTGAGGAAGAGGCTGGTATCCTTCAAAAGTGTCAGTGTTAATGCAACACAGTAAGGTTGAGGTATTGCCCACAAACAAGGAAACCTAACACATGTCATCTAGATGCAATATGTGATCCTGAACCAGATATTGGACCAGAAACAATTGCCAAGGAAGATATTATAGGAAGGGCTGGTGAAATTTGACTGTGATCCATAGATTAATTAATAGCATTGTGCCAAAATTAAATTTCCTGGTTTGGGGTTGCCCGGGTGGCTCAGTTGGGTAAGTGTCCTGCTTCTGCTCAGGTCATGATCTCACAGTTTGTGAGTTCAAGCCCCTCATCGGGCTCCACACTGACAGCTCAGAGCCTGGAACCTGCTTTGGATTCTGTGTCTCCCTCTCTCTCTGCCTTTCCCCACAAGTGCTCTGTCTCTCTCTCTCAAAAATAAATGAATATTTAAAAACATTTTTTTTTAATTTCCTGGTTTTCATAATGGTGCCATGGTTGTGGAGGTAAATGCCCTTGCTCTTAGGAAGTACATACTGAAGTATTTACCAATAGAGGGGAAAGATGTCTGAAGCTTATTTATGTAGGTGTATACATATGGGGGGGGGGGGGGGGGATGATAAGACAAATGTGCCAAATTTTAACAACTCTTGAATCTGCATGAAGAGTATATAGTGACTTCTTTTTGGTATTGTTATAAACTTTCTGTAAGTTGAAACTTATTTCAAAAACAACAAGTTGAAACAATCAAATTAGAAACAAACCCTTCAGGACAGAAAAGCTGCTGAACCACAAAAGCAAACTCCTATATTCCTTAAGAGCTCAAAAAAGTTGAGCCCTGTTTCCATGAATTCTGTTGACTGAGACTGTGACGTCATCACCATGATAATCCTCACAAGAAGTGTATAATTAGAGCTTCTCTGTCACAGATGGTGACTGAGGTGGGGCAAGAACCCAAAGAAAATTCAAGCACCTTGTTGGAGCTCTCCCCATCAAGTTTTGAACGAAGTTGCCTAACAAGACATCATTCAAACATTCACTCATGTGTCTAATCAAGATTTGTTTCACATCTATGTTCCTTTCTGGAACAAAGATGTTAGCAATGTCTTTTTCCTTCCCTCAAGGCGTTTATGGCTCTGACGGGAAGACAGTCATGTCATAAGTAACACTAATCCAGAGTGGCGGGGATTACAGCAGAAACAGATGTAAGCTGCTATTAGGGAGGAAGGAACCAGGAGAGTAAAAAGAATCTTCATAAGGGGATGACACTGACATCTGAGGGGGTACTCTAGCAGAGAGAAAAGAGCCTTCCAGATAGGGTAAAAGATGGTCCTCTGAACAATCATAGTATATTTGCAAAAGGTAAATCACTTGATGTTGATAGAATCTAGGGGATGTAGTGGGGTGAGGGTAGAAATTGCCAGAAAGAGTTCTGTGCAAAGAGCTTCCCCCCTCCCCTTCATATTACAGTTTGGATGCTTTCGTTATTCTTTTTCCTATCCAAGTAGCAGTGAGCTGAGTGTGGCCCAAATCCTACCGTGGATAGTTGCTCCCCATTTCCCTCTAATGTTGAAGTCAACTAAAAACCCGGCCATAGTACATCTTACTATCACTCTGCTTGGGTTCTTATTGGAGAAGGGCACACATTTCCCTCCTTCTTCCCTCGTCTCAAGGTTCTTTCTGGATTCTTGATCTCACGAGTGTCTCGTCACTTGCGGCTCTTCTCTTCCTAGCTTAAATCAAGACAAATGTGGAACCTAGTCTTCTTTCCTTGTTTTGGTTCAAGATTCAGAAAGAAAAAAAAAAGTTTTGGTGGTACTACAGAGAAAACCATGGGAAATTAGTAACGAGGTCTCGCCTTCCCAGAGACTTCTACGGACTTGCTCCTCACAGGGGTTTCTCACCGTCCAGAGTCTTCCTCACGGACTTTCTGACTGCACATGAGCCAAGGCCTCACTCTCTTCATATTCCTTTCTCTCTCTTCCATTTCCTGGACTCGGCTCTACCTCTATTTTGGGCCTACCTGAAAAACTCCTTAGAGTGTTTTCCATTCGTGCACAGAATAATTTATTTTTCACCCAAACTCTCAGCTCCGCCAATTTTTAAAAATATAAAAAGTCATTATGGTTTTCCCTTAAACAAAGGGCCATCCATCTGGGGTTTTCAGCTTTTGACAGCCCAAGAATTGGTGGAAGCTTTGGCATTACAATCTTTCCTCTCATATGATTCAATATCTGGATGTGGTTTACTTGTGTTTGGAAGGAAGGGAATAGTATAAAGATTTGTCCTCCCACCAAAGCGCATTATTTTACCCCATGGAGGGCAAATGTAGTTAAAATTGATGATCTTTTTATTTTTTAATTTCACTACAATCAAACCCTTCTTCCAGAAGGGTTTTTGTGACAGATAGCTCATGAACACATAAGTCAACTCAACTTGGACAGCTCAATTGTACAGTATTTAATGCTTCTCAAGACAGCACACTCCATCAGACTGCATTGTCCTTGGAAAAAAAGAGCAAACTGCATTATCCTTGGGAATATTCACACAATTAGTATTGATAAGAGGATACCGGATGCTGTATGGCGAGGGTCAGTACACTAGTCCACAGGTACAATCTAGCCCTGTCTGTTTTACATGACCCATATGTTTTAAAACTATTCCAGCAAATCAAGAAAACACTACTTCATGACACATGAAAATTATATGAAACTTGAGTGCTAGTTGTTTTCATCAAGTTTTTTTGGAACACAGCCATGGCCATTCGTTTACCCATAGTCTCTGAATGCTTTCTCTACAGTGGATGAGTTTAGTTGCAATAGAGACCATAAACCCCACAGAATGTAATCGAGTTGCTCTCTGGCCCTTCACAGACTACTGCTGTAGATTATGCAAAATTGGGTAGTTACCACCTTTGAATCTAGCTTTCAAAAGCAACCGTTAATTTAAAGATTTTCTACAACCTGCAAAGCTTTTATCTTACTACGGTTTTTGGCTTGTGGTTCTTAAATCTGCAAGTCTATTCAACTCTAAAGAGAACGTAAGCCTGTTTGTAAGTGTGTATTCATAATCATAAAGTTCACTTGTGTGTGTATGTGGGTGTATGCGTGTATGCCAATGTCAGAGCTCCATGTGTGTAGATTTGTATCAACTAATTAATTCAAATGTACAATACAGGCAGTTTAGATCTGCCTGAATAGTGATTTTCACTGATGATCAAGGTTGGATACAATTGCTCAGCATAAAGTACAGATTAAGCTGTGAAAATCGTGTTTTTTTTAATAGCTAATCAGGTGCTTATATCTTTTGTGGCACCTGCTGTTGTATGTCCATTTCTTAGATGATTTCCTAAGTAAACAAACACATGTTAGTTCCTGTTTTTCTTATGAACGTGACTTCATATTTCATATGGCTGTTTTAATTTTAGTCTTCATGCTGCTGACTTGTTGCACTCAGAGAATTAAAAACCATTGCGTTTCTGTGCCACTTTTAAGAGATTACTTGGATCGCAGATACGTAGATGTGTGGTCCTCTTCATTAAAATAATGGTTTTGTCAAATGTCATGGCATTCTTTCAGGGACAGGACAAGCTTCCGGTTTCAGTAAGCTCTCCCTTTCCTATTTCAGTAAATCCAGTTTAGCTCTGGGAAATGACCCAGAGGCCAAGTCATTTTGCAAAGAAATACAGGTCTGCAACTTCCATGTGTGTGGGGATAAGAGCCAATGGTTCCCACTTCTGATCACAGGCATAGTGGAGTCTCCCAAGGAAAGAAGGAAGGAGCAGGGAAACATGGTGGAAAGAGTACCAGGCAGGAAGTGGGAAACCTGCCTCACTGCTTTTTGGCTACCAACCGACCCCGGAGCCTTAGCAGACATACTTAATTTCTTGGTCCTCAATTTCCCTCTTTTGAAAATCGAGGAGCTCATCAAACCAATAGTTTTCAGGTTTTCTAAAGCAGCAACCACTTTGATGAAGTGAAATCCTATGGGCAAGACTAAAACATGAGAGAAAGAGGAGCCGGACTGGCCTGGTAGAAGGGAGGAGCCACTGGGCCTTCACTTGACCCATGGTGGTAGGTCTAGAAGAAGCTCCTCTTCCAAGCTGAGGGCGCTCCAAAACAGCTTGGCGGCTAGAAGACTGTTCTGCTCCAAATAACCATGGGTCACAGTTACTGTGTGCATTGTTTGTGTCTGCGTTAATGAGTTGGACTTGCCAAAAAAAAGTAACGTGTTCTCTTAAATGATCAAGCATCCCTTTTGCAAGAATAGTTTCATTGTTTAGTATGCCAGATGAGTATTATGGACAGAGATGGAGGGGCAGTCAACTCAACCTCAGGTACCATCAAGGGGAGTCACCTAGACACAGGAATTACAAAAGAGATTCAGCGTGATTGGGTTGTGCGATTGAGTCTACACTTGCGCACCTGCCTTCTCTATTACTGGGCACTGGGAAAAGATTAAGATACACATCCTTCCCTCACAGCACTTGAGAGTAATAGAGAATATCCTGAGAGATTTCAATAAGCAAATACACAAATGAGAGGTTTTAAGCTCACCGTACAGAAGTCAAATCGGTACCTGAAGAGTGAAGGGTTATCTCGGAAATATGAGAGTAAGACCTATTATTGGAAAACTGAGGATGAACTCCAGTGAACAGTGAGCTCCCTGGACAAAAAGTTCCATTCCTGAATTAACTCCACTTATCACCTTGGGTGCCCATCTATAAATCTCAGTCTGGTAGAGATAAACCGCACAAGCTCTAAATTTCCTCCCAACACGGATATTCCATAAATCCATGATTAAGTTAAGAAAGTTATCCTTTAAAGTGTTTATACTTTAAATGATTCAAATAATTACTGTGACTCTCTACTTCCCGAATCCCTCTGTCTGCAAACTCCATGCGTTCTCCCTAGTGCAACATTTCAAGAACCATGGGGAAACATCAGGTGATCTCAGACCACTCTCAAGATTACCCCCTTCTTCTCCACCACCCAACAAGGTTCCTCACCTCATTTTGTGCCCGTGGGCTTCCTGTTCTGGGAGGTTCCAGGACAGGGCACCACACAACAATGTTGACACCAGATGACCACTGTGACCTTAAAGTGCTGGAGGAGCTTTCCCTTGTATGTGACATCAGTAGGATAGAGGAACTGCAGAAATGGAAAACTGTAGAACCTTCTAGAATTTTGTCAAAGAAGTTGTGCTGGAGAGATGATATCAGTAGCCATGCCAGTTAGGGTTGTTTGGGGATAACTAACCAAAGCCTGCTACCCCCCGATGTGGCAGGATCGCCAATTTCACACTATACTCCAGGTAGGCAAAGAAATGGAAGGTTTCTCATTTTAATGTAACTCAGCTAAGATCGGTTCTGAACCCCAAATCTTCAGGGTGGGAAGAAAAGAACTTGCTAGCTGATGACATCTCAGTTTTTCCAATACAAACGAGATGCCTAGCAGTTGAAAATAATCTTTTGGGAGTAAACTATTAATATTTCAACATCTCCACCCATTCCTCTATTTTCTTCCCAAGATGGCATCTGGATGAATCAGAAAGCTTTCTCAACCCTTCTGAGAAGATGGAGCTTTGGATCCATGTGTGGGTCCTTGTCCCACTCTGCACTTGTGGCTGGCTTGATGGAGATGATGCCTCTTTGCAGCTGGTCATTATTTTTGTCGATGCATTCACTGCAGAATGAATGTTCTGGCATATTTTGTTATTTTTGGTTTGAATTTATAAATGTTTATTTATTTACTTTGAGAGAGAGGGAGAGAGCACATGTTCATGTGGAGGAGGGGAAAAAAGAGGAGAGAGAGAGAATCCCACTGTCAATGCAGAGCCTGATGCAGGGCTCGATCTCATGAACTGTGAGATCATGACCTGAGCCGAAATTAACAGTCAGACGCTTAAGGGGATGAGCCACCCAGGTGCCCCGTTCTTGGTCTGAATTTAAATCCTAGCTGAACCATTTCATAACTACGCAATCTTAATGAAGTTGTCTTATCCCTAGTTTTTTCTTCTGTAAAATGGAAAGTATTTTGAGGGTTCCATAGAGATAACAAATGTTCAGTGTTTGGCATATAGTAAGCCCTGAATAAGTGTTAACTGTTATTATAGAAATCAATATGAGAAAGGGCAAATAGCAAATTCAGGGACCCAGCAGGATGGAACGGCATGTTTGCAGGATGCAACAACTCTTATTATTGATGCTTTTTTAAGTTCTAGGTATTTTAACCTCAAGGTTGGTTTCAAACACACTAGGCTGAGTGACCTTTGTGGGCTTTGGATATCCCCAATATTAAGCATCAGCCTCAGTACATTTCTCAAGTTTTTCTAACATCAGGCTTTAAAACCAGTAACCAGACAGTTATTGATAAGCAATCAAGCCAATATATTTTTGAGAAACTCAAGAAGGAAGGTACTTTCGTCTTTACTCTGTCTGGCTTTCAATCACTTCCTTACATATCTTGAGAGCTGACACTAATTTCACAGCATTCAAGTGTGAGAAAAGATCATTCCAATACTGACTGTTGAAAAGAAAAAAAAAAAAACCTTAAAGGGGCTTCTGGCTGCTAGGCCATTATACTTTCTAAATCAATCATGTCCAATATGTATACATCTACACTGGTGGTTTCATTGGCCAATAAGTGTATATTCCCTTACGAGGAGCTCTGCAGCGTTCTGCTCACTTAGTCATTCTGTTCACAAGGATATCACATTTTTTTGTTTTCAAAGATCTTGGCCTTTATTCTTATTAGATCTCTACTCAAACAGTTCTTTCATTTCCTGTGGGTATCTCATGAACCCTTAGCAGGTCCTCCACAATTTTAGCTTTGATCTTTCAACAAACATTTAGTAACATCTATAATGTGATGGGTTGTGGAGGCAGACACTAAGAAACACGACTATTTAGACCTGCTTGACTTCTCGGGGGGATACTCTGGCGGAGTTTGTGTGTTTAAAAAGTGCTTGGGGGTGGTTTGGTTCAGCTGATGGTAGAAAAGATGCCCTCTCTGCCATCTGGATCATTTCCCACCAGCCTCTGTTTCCTCCTTTCTCACCACATTTGCAGAGCTTTCAGTGTGTGCTTCTCTGTTTGGTCCCCTCCTGCCTTATTCTGGCTCCTGCTTGTGTCACATCTTGGCAATGACTGTCCTGAAGCTCCCAGTGAGAGACAAATCTCCAGTTCCATGCAAAGTCTGCACCCACCTGTACTCGACTTCTGAGCATTTTTGGGAGCTACGTTCCGCCTTTGACTTGCCTTGTGCAGTAATCCTTTTTTCCACCTCTGACTTGCCTGGTGCAAGAATCCCCTGTTTCCACCTGCACCTTTGGTCACTATTTCTCAAACTCTCCCCCAGTTATGATTCCCTGACTAAATAGATACTGAAAACCTCAGGGTTTCTTGTGGCTATCTTGTCACCTCTATCTAGGCATTCTCCCTAGGTCACATTTTCTGTGCCCGTGGCATCATTAACACCTCAAAGACTATGACTTTTGGACTGGAGCTTCCAATGTACATCGCTTTTTTCCAGGCTCTAGATCTCTACCTTAATATCTAATCACTGACTTGACATTTTAGACTGGATGTTGCACAGATAAATGCAACCGTGCACATCTCAGGCTGACCTCATAACCTTTTCCCAAGAAGTATTCTCCATCTCTAGCATTTTCTATCTCAGTAGTGTCACCTCCAGCCTCACACTTACTTATGTCTGTTACCTCAGTCACCCTGGACATTTCCTTCAGCCTCAGGTGTACAACTAATAGCATTCAAATCTAAGCCAGACCCCTTCTAAATATTTTTTTGAATCCAAGCACTTATTTACATCTTCACTGCCATAATCCTGGTCCCAGCTAGCACATCTTTTCCGAAAGAACTTTCCAGAATTTTCTAACAGGTCTTCTTTCTAGAATCTTCTAACGGGTCTTCGTCCTTCTCTTGTTCCTCTTCTTCTTAGTGTCCAGATAAGACAGATGTTTTGAATGCTCCTCTGGCCCTGTAACTCCCCTCATGAAAACCTTCCAATGCCTTCCTATTATTCTTAGACTATAGACCACCTTTGCATGTTCTGGCCCCACCCTAATTCCACAGCCTCACATCATACCATCTTTCTCCTCCTTTGTATCCTCATTCACCCAGAATACTTGAAATTAATTCTCATCTTACTATTCCATCTGCCAGTCCTCCTTTCCAGCTAGCTCTTGCTCATCTGTCATGTCTTGGTCTAAATATTATTTCTTCAGTGAGGCTTCTCCCGATACTCAGACCACATAATATCTCTCTTGTACGTGCTCTCAATTCACAATATATTTTTTTGTAATTATAAACATATGGTAATCTGTATGATGACATGTTTTGTTCTGTTTCTCTGATAGACTATAGAAACTATGAAATCAGGGATCTCTCTATATTACAACTTTTCTCATCGTCATCACTAGCACAGTGTAAAGTTATTTGCTGAATAAATGAATGAATGAGTTGGCCATACAGTTTCTGCTTAAATGCTTTAAGTTGCTAACCGAAAACTTTGCATTCCCCCCCCCCCCCATTGCCTCACCTCTGTATCCTTCACTAATGTGGGACGAATAATGCTTGGTAGTTTTGTTGTAATGGGTGAATATATTTCACATCTAGTAAGATGTGAAATTCTCCAGGAACACCTATTCAGATCCCACCAGACAAATGAACACAAATATTCAAGCGGACGTGGAACAGAGTTGGTTCTGGCCATTTGCAACCCTCTCCATGTCACTTCCTAAATGGAGAACCATGATTACAAAGTAGGCAACCTCCGGATCAGGACTGGGGAAAAAAATGGGGAGAGTGTTTATGGATTAATTTCGACATGTTCCTCCTTGAAGAGTAGCACATTTCCGGGTGATGTGCTCTAGGGAGAAGAAGTCTGGCTGGCCTTCTGAGCCCTTTCCCCCTTACTTGACTGAGTTAGACTCACAGAGCTATTTTCTCAGGTCCAGAAATAGAATGGCATATTGGGTTTGTGAGGTCACCAGCCTGGTACGCAGCATTTCTACTCACTGTGACAGCATTAATCTAGAGAGCCAGAGACACAATTTCAACACCACCTTCATTTAATTAATTCACCTAAAATAGTTTTCCTTTTCAGGGACTGTGGCGAGCCCCACAGAAGAATGCTAGAGCAGGCAAACCTCAGCACATCTGGAGCCCTTCCTCACACCCCCGCAGAAGGGAGGGCCAGGTGCCTTTCTAGGAAACAGAATTTTCTGAATTGTTCTGTTGTCATATTATTACTTAATGGTGGCGAGAGCCAAAAATAATTTGAAGAACGTGGGCTATAAACAGCCACCCACCTGCCTACCTAAAACGTTACCTGGTAAGAATTCTGCCTTCTATCAATCATCTCCCTTTCCTCCCTCTCTCTTTAAAATGTATCGGTTTTATACATGGTTGCACAAACAAGCATCATCCTCACGCACCTTCCACCCCTACTCTGACTCAGTAAGCAGGTTATTCTGTTTGAATTTCATTGTGAAGAAAAGTAAGAGTTGAGAATAGGCAGCCTACGACGGGACGTACAAGGTGAGGCTTTTGAATCATGAACCATCTTACACACAGTGTGATCTTGGACAAGTGGCTTGAGCTCTTCAGGGCTTGGTTCCTCCTGTATGCAAATAGAGGTCAATGGTAACACCCCCTTTGCTGTGAACTGCTTTCTATCTAATCACGTCGACCACTTCAATAGGACAGTACTTGAACACATGATAAGTACCGTTTTAACTTTCTAATTAAAAAACATTTTTTTTTAATGTTTATTTTTGAGACAGAGAGAGACAGAGCATGAACAGGGAGGGTCAGAGACAGAGGGAGACACAGAATCCAAAGCAGGCTCCAGGCTCCGAGCTGTCAGCAGAGAGCCCGACGCGGGGCTTGAACTCACAGACCGTGACATCATGACCTGAGCCGAAGTTGGACGCTTAACTGACTGAGCCACCCAGGCGCCCCTTAACTTTCTAATTTTAACTATTATTAGTATTATTAATTATATTTTATTTAACAATTATTATCTCATTAATATCATTCATACTTAATATTTAACAATAATCGAATATGTTACTTTCTAATTAATTTGCTTTTGATAGGTCAACAGTAGTCATTAATTAATAATATCCTGGCAAGCAAAGGGATCCAAATTTTTAAGCAGCCATGGATACTTCCAGGGCCCTCCCTCCTCAGCTTTCTTTCCTCACTTGCCCATAGTTGTAGAAGCTTGGAGGCAGAAATAAGTGGATAACACAGATTCTCCCTCTCACGGGCATTGCTGGAGGATTCTGAGCAACACTGGAGTTGCAGAGGGGACCCAGGCCAGGGAGAGGCGGAACTTGTTTTTACCAATTTATTTCTAACTCTGAGGTTTGATCACTCTGATTTCAAACTGCATTCCTGCAGAAAATGTTACTGAAGATTTCCCACATATAAGGCCACGTTTGGGACTCGATTGTGTCCTTTCAAGATTCATGTGTTAGAGTCCTAACCCCAGAACCTGAGAATGTGACCTTACTTGAAAATAGGGTCACTGTATATGTAATGAGTTAAGATCGGGTCATTAAGGTGGGCTCTAATCCAATAGGATAAGGATCCTTATAAAAAGGGGACACCTAGGCACAGAGCCACACACACTGGAAGAATGTGTGTGAAGATGAAGGCAGAGATCAGGGGAATGCTTCTACAGGCCAAGGAATGCCCAAGACTTCCAGCAAGCCATGAGTAACTAACAGAGAATCATGGAACAGATTCTCCTTCACAACGCTCACAGGGGACCCAATCTGCCATCGCGTTGCTCTTGGACTTCTAGCCTCCAGAACTTATTGAGGTATTTGTTATGGTGATGACAACTTAATTAGGGTGATATTTGTTACAGCAGCTGTAGCAAACACATACAGACCAAAGGTATTACACTTCAAAAGTTATTGCCCATAAGATAAAAAAGTTATTTCTCCCACTTCGAGGGGGTTCAGCCTAGGGAGGGATACTCACATTACTGTTCCCCAATGGCTTGACACGTATTTATTTCTGCACGGCTAGTTGCAGATTGTTATTCCCTCTCATGCTTCCTGGATTCTACGGCACACTTTTTGCGTCTTTTCTTATGTACTGACTTGTAACGTATGTATTGTTCCTTTAGGATGGGACACGTATTTGTCCCTTTTATCCCTACACCGTACATTTGGGACAGAGAAGAGCCAGAGATGAAGAGAGGAAAGAAAAGCAGAATAAAAGAAGACAGGAGCAAGGGACTCCTTCCTGTAACGTCCCTGTGGGTGCTGACTCAGCCCCTTCCCAGGAGTCTCGGGTGTGGCATGTTGCTATCCATCTCTTAGGTGCTCTGGGTTCTATAAAGTTCCTTCTAATTTTGAAATGAAATTTATTTCTCTGCAACGACTGGAACTGTGGCCTTAGTTCTTCCCTCTGGAGTCGTACACATTAAAGTCTACCCTGTGTCTTCCAGTCCTTCACATAATTGAAAATTGGTAACAAGTGCCTCGAGAGACTCTCTTCTGGAGATTACACCACGCCCCAGACTGAGGTGGCTCACGATCAGTTCACTGTCACGTCCAAGGGCTCGTTCATACACACTCTTTTCATCTTCAGGGCACTTCTTCAGGGTAGGCACTATCTCCAGAGTAGAGAACTTGAAGCTGGGTGAGACAGAGGGATTTGTCTGGGGGTCACACAGTTGAGAAGTGGCACATGTGGTCTCATACACCCATCTGTCTGACACAAAGCCAGGTTCTGGTTCCACAAACCTGGAAGTGAACTGTTTTCAATGGTGAGTCTGATTTACCCTCCCGCTCTGACCTTCACTCTTGCCTCATGAAGAAGACTGAGGTTGATGATTTCATTAATAACAACTGGGGCCTTACACTACCCAAACAAGGTCTATTCAGCAAGAGCAGGCACCAGCTGCTGGCATATGGCTTTGAGTGCCAATAGATATGACAGTGCCAGGCAAAACAGCCTTGACTGGCAGCTGTTCCCCTGTCCAGCTGTCCAACAGATGGGGAGATGAGCAGCAAAGTGGCCTGGCTGGCATCATATCGGTCTGCTTCTTTTTTTTTTTTTTTATATGATTTGAATGTCCTAGCAATGAAACTGGTGAATGATGTTGTCTCTGAAATCGAAGTAGGCCTACACAAGTATCCAAAATTCCCCCACTCTGTTATGTAGTGGGGAAAAAAAGCTGGTTTCAAGGTAAGATGTCAGGGTTTCACCCTAGATCTGTCATTGATCTGCTGTGTAAACGGGGGCTAGTCACTTGGATTCTAAGGGCTCAGTGTTCTTGTTTATAAAAACCCTTCACTGCTTTGTGTGATGATCGAATGTGAAGATGTGCTTGAAAGTTATTTAAACTAGAAAAAGTGCAATAAAGCATAAACACCTAAGAATTGCATGTACTTGACAGATAAGAGCAATTATCGGGGTGACGGAGGGAAAAGTGGAACATTTGGTAAAAGCACAAAAGCACCCCACAAAATTTAACAGAGCAGGCCAGAGGGCCCACTGTCCTGTGTAGAGATCTGTAGACCACACATCTACATTAAATAGCAGAGCACTGAGCTTTTATGAAATTGATTTGTCACTTGTTTTGCTAGTATTTTCAGAAACTACATTTTTTTTTTCATTTTGACTGTGGTTTGTTTTTCCTATTAGGTGCCCTGACTGCAACTGTAAGATGAAAGCCCTTTCTGATAAACTTTACAGGGATGGGACTGGTGTCATTACTAAGGAATAAATAAGATGCAAATGTATTGCAATTCAGCAACTATTTTATTTTTTAATGTTTTATTTTTTTATTTTTTTATTTTTGAGACAGAGAGAGAGACAGAGCATGAACGGGGGAGGGGCAGAGAGAGAGGGAAACACAGAATCGGAAGCAGGCTCCAGGCTCTGAGCCATCAGCCCAGAGCCCGACGCGGGGCTCGAACTCGCGGACCGCGAGATCGTGACCTGAGCCGAAGTCCGACGCTTAACCGACTGAGCCACCCAGGCGCCCCTCAGCAACTATTTTAATGGAACAATGGATTACATCTGAAGGATTGTGGGGAATAGTTTTGAGTCACTAACGTTGAAAATTGTGATGCCAATTAGTTGCCTATGCAGTGAACATAAAATGATACAGTTTGGTAGGACCCACAAAATTATAGAATCTAAAACTCTCATTAGAAGAAGAAGAAACTCCTATTCAGAGAGACAGGATCGAAAAAGAGAACAGACGTTTAGGAAACATCTCAGACCTTTCTTGCTCCTCACGACTAAGTGTGATTTGTTCATCTTTTAATTTCCCATTAGGATTTGTTCATTCTTTCTTACGTGTATGCGTGCGTGTGTGTGTGTGTGTGTCTAAGTTTCTATGCGGGCACAGTAAAAAAATCTTATATTTAAAGATTGAATTTGGTGCCCTTGGAGCAGAGACTAGGGGCTTTCTCAGCAAGAATTAGTGTTGGCACTCGCCAGTCGGTCATGGATCAATGTGAGACACGGGGCAGTTGGCTATTTCATAAGACAAGATTCTCTCTTGTGGTACTTACCACCGTGTGTATGTCAGTGTCTCCCTGTAGGTTGAAAGCTCCTTGTAGGTAGGCACAGTTTTTGTTTTACATTGCCACATGTAATTCTCACATCAGCTCTACGGATTCGAGAATATCGACTGACATAATGCCATGGGTCTGCTAGGTCACCTCTTCTCTGCACAGTATCCTTTTTTTCATCATCGGCATCATTGGCTACCACCATCGACTAGAGGACATGACATGCCCTATGGGCTATAGGTGAGAATAGGATCATCAGAAAAGGAAGGAAAGGAAGCAGGATACGTTCTATTTCCCAAGAGCTTTAGGGAAGCACGCTTAGAATACAGAAATACACTTGATAAGGCCTCAGGGAATTTCTGTGCAGCTCTATCATCTGTAAGACGTCCAGTGATTCTTAAATATAATCTATGGCTCTTAATGCTAAGGCCTGCTGTCATTTTCAGCAGTTCCTGGATGAATAGGGGTTTACTGTGCCCAGATTCATATTGCCATGTAACTAAACACATCAAAACCTAGTAGCTTAAAGCAACTATTTATTTAGCTCGTGATTCTGTGGGTTAGTGGAGTGGTTCTGGTCTGGAGTGGCGTTGATAATCTCTGATGGGCTTTATCAAGGGTTTACAGTTGGCTGATAGGTCACTTTGTGGCTCGATGATTTCGGATGGCCTCACTTACACGTCTGGCTGTTGGCATCCTGTCACTTAGAGCAATAGGAGTGATGGAGCCTGTGTCTCTCATCATTCAGTGGGCTACCTTGGTCTTGTTCTCAAGCTAGAGATTTCTAAGAGCATAACGGGAAGCTGGATATGGTGCTTCTAGAAGATCCAAAGTATTAGAAGAGTCCTCCAAGCCTCTCACGTTTGAATTTATTTTTTCTGAATCAATTCCCATGGTCTGTTGTGTAAAGCCCATATTCCTCACCCTGACATTCAGTGTCCTACACAACATGGATTGTACCTTACTTCCATGTCTCCTATCTCTACTCTTCCACTCTTTTTAGTTCAGACATTGCTGTGGAGCTGAATCACACAATTTGTATACTCCAAATAGCGCATCTCCCTTTCCTCTGGGTTTTCTCATGGCCTTCCTGTATCCCAGTATTCTTTCTTTTGACCTCCTCTTGCTGATACTCTGCTGCCAGCAAAAACGCAGGCCCCGTGCACGTCCTTTAGCATGTTTTGTAATGCTTGTGTGATTTTCTCACGCTGGACAGCACGGTTTGCACTAATCCTATAGCCCTTAGTACACGCCTCTCGCACAGTAGACTGAAGCTCTCTTGAATACAAAGATAGTGTCTCCTTTTATTTTGCACTTTCCGTAGTGCCTAGAATAATGTTCAAAACACACTTGGCAAAGGGAAAAAAATGTTTGCTGTTTGCGGACTTGAAATGACTTGAAAGTTCAAATTACCTAGGAGGGTATTTTCTTCATGTTTTTGAAACTAACCTTGTTCACCACGATTTACCTCTCCATAAGGGTCTCAGACTGTAGTTTTAATAACAACAAAAAATATGACTATGAAGATAGCATTTTCCATCCCTCCCACAATAACAATTTGAAGGCCGTTGGTGACAGAATGTAGGAGGTGAAGCAAAATCATTTGCCTGGAGTTATGAAGGTGTTGTCCCATTTCCCTGAAACCATAGGCTGACTCACTCCTGCTCTTTGAGCTCTCGTACCCCCCCCATGCTCCCCTCCCTTGAAGACTCTCCCTCCTCCTGAGCTAAGAGCACTAACAGGTCTCTGTTGATTTCTACAATTTGAAACCTACGAGGAGCCCCAGCGTCATGTGAAAGACTTGGCAGCAAAGTACGAACCCCCCACCCTCTGTTTTCAGGCCCCAGTTGATGTTATTGTTCTCACTCAGCCATTTCCTGCCTTTGGGATTGATGGGGGGGGGTGGGGGAGCCTCCACATTCTCAGACATTCCCTTAACAGTGGAGACCTTGGGCCTTACACACACTCACACACACACTGAACACACTCACTCACGCATTCTCACACACCCACTCACATACTCCCACACATTCACACACACACGCGCGCACACACACACACACACACACACACACCATCAACCAAATTAAACACATATTTCATTTTACATTTTTTTTCTACAATTACAGAAACCAGTTTGCAGTAAAACCCATGCCCCCACACACTGAAAATCACCAATGTTACTATATTGTCGTGTTTGCTTTAAAATGTGGCTGATCCTTAAACAGAACATCCAAGAAAAAATGGAACAACCAAGAGAAACCTGAAGTCATCTATATATTTCCTCTCCAGTCTCGTGGCCGTTCCCCTCTCCCATCACTTTACAACTATTGGGAATTTAGTGACTTCCCTTCTGGTCTTTGTGCTATATATTTGCTTTGTATGTTTGTGTCCATAAACTTTATTTCTGAAATTTGTATAAATGGTGTCAGATTGTAATTAACATTCTTCAACTTGGGGCTGGTGGTGGTGGTGACTCATGTGTATTTGAGATTGACTCTTGCTAATACACCTAGATTTAACGGATTCGTTTTTATGCATAGTATTCTAGT
The DNA here is from genome assembly GCF_023721935.1 of Panthera uncia. Lineage (NCBI taxonomy): Eukaryota > Metazoa > Chordata > Mammalia > Carnivora > Felidae > Panthera > Panthera uncia. The sequence continues at coordinate 12,357,220 of NC_064812.1, read as the reverse complement.
AATTCTTTTACCGGAATATACCATTCTTACATTCACTCCCACTGATCTTGGATTGGGCTCAACTTCTTTGCTCTTATAAATAATGTTGCATTCAATGAGCAAACGCTGTACTCCGTATGGGGTGCAAACTAAAAATAAGATTGTTAGGTTCTTGGTCATTTTAACTTTATCAGATATCCCTTCACTTTCTCTGCCTCTTGCTTCTCTCTAACATTCTTCTTTATTTCTATGCAAGTGACAGTTCTCAAATGCAAACTTGGTCATGTCGCTAAAATGTTCAATATATGAGGTGACTTCTCATAGTCAGTAGGATATGGTATAAGCTCCTTAGCCTGGCATTCAAGATGTTTTATGATGTGGCCCTGCCTACCTCTCCAATCCCATCTCACTCACAATTTATTCCCCCTCAATATTAAAGCATTTCTTCTTCCATGACGGCACAATGGAGTGTAGTGCCTCCGTCCTTTGTATAAACTCTTTCTCCTGCCTGGATTTCTCACTTTCCCTCCTTGGCCTTATTTTACCTTTCAAAACTTATCACAGACCATCCTCCTTTAATAATAGTAATAACAATGACTGAGTATTCGCCACGTGCCTGAAATTACCTTTTGCCAACTTTTCTTCCTGCCAAACACTATGTTCACTCTTTTTGAAGTTCATCCCAAGTAGAGTTAAATGCTCCCTGTCCTGCCCCTCCATATATGCCCTTCCGTATGTGCCCCTCCGTGTATGCCCCTCCATATATCTTCTTTTTTTTAAATTTTTTTTAACGTTTTATTTATTTTTGAGACAGAGAGAGACGGAGCATGAACGGGGGAGGGGCAGAGAGAGAGGGAGACACAGAACCGGAAGCAGGCTCCAGGCTCTGAGCCATCAGCCCAGAGCCCGATGCGGGGCTCGAACTCACAGACCGCGAGAATATATCTTCTACACATATGTGTGTTATTGGATCTATAAGAAGTACGATGTTAACAATCATTTTGATATCTTTCACTTGTTGTCGGCTCTTACCTGTGCCACTCACTTTACTCATATGTTTTCTTAATTTAAAACCACCTGAGGTAAGAATTATAGTCACTAGTCATCGTTTTACCTTAGAAGAAATTCAAGTTCTGATAACTGAATGAATTGTCCCTTTCTGTTTTATTTTTTCACTACGGCTTTATATATCTATGTCTCCATGACTTTTTGAATAACGTGGAGAAGGAACTGCACTGTAATAGTCACATATGTAGCCCTCGTACTTAGCATAAGGTAAGTCTCGGTCAACTGTTTGTTAAACAAACGGGTTAAGCATTCTTGTTCTGAGCTGTTTTATTGTCACTAACACTGTGGTCGAGGCATTTTGCCAAATGTGAGTTAGAAGTCACATTTTGATGTCAAAACCACTCCTTAATAGCCAAATAATGAAGCCACGAAGCCTTCGCGTGTTTCAGCCGATCACAGCTTTCCTTTTCCAAGGTTTAATGCTCCCTCGAACTCACACTGGCTTGGTTAGGTTCCAATTTTCAGAAATCATTGGTAACCCAAAGAGAGAGGGTGGGAAAGCCCTGCTAGCTTCTCCTGAACCTAAGTATGACATGAACTTAAAAGAAAATGGACTGCAGTCCCTGAAGTCTATCTGGGTCCTCACACCGTCTTTTGTAGGAGAGATTCTTTCCTCTGAGTTGGGCAGAACTGCATTCCCAATCTTGGGTAAGAGGGCGAGAGAAGGCATGTTGCCAGATGTGAGTAAAGCAATTGGATCAGACACACAGAGAAAGGTCCAGTGGGTTCGGATATGACTATGAAATATCAGGACTGTAAATATGCTTATTATTCCCTAGTGTTACACCCGGAATACTTGGCCAGCAATCTGTGAACTCAGGAATAGAGGAGGGAGACCTGGCAACAAGCAGTCGGGACAATCCCTGGAGAAACAGAATTGCATAATCTCTGACCTTGTACTTTCTTCTTCATATGATTCCCCTCCAGGGAAGAAATCATAATTTAGGGTCTGCAGCCAATCGGAACACGTAAGCAGAGACCCCTGTGTTATACACATTGTAGACGTGCCTTGTAAAGAGTTGATCTGTTGTTTTATGAATCCTTGGCAGCGTGTTTCCAGAAGCTAATATTCTGAAAGAATACTTGTCAAATGGAAATATTTTATGACCAAAATTTTCTTGAGTTGGTGAGGAATTAATGCCCAGCATGCCAATGCCTAAAGTCAATGGCTACATTGAGAAGACATCAGATGCCACATAAAAATCTGCTGCGTTCAATGCCTGGAAAGTCAGCAATGTGGGTGCTGCACATACAAATATAGCTACCATTTCTTGAATACCTGCATGATCTTAGGAACTCAGTTGAGACACATTCCTGCTATATACCCGAAACTTCATCTCTAATCCTTATAAGATAGTTATGAACTATGCGGCATTCACCTCCCTACCCCCTCCCATTTTAAAGATGGGAAAATAGAAGGTTAATAACTCATGGAAGTCACTAAGCTAGTGGGTATGATATTGCGCCAGAACCAGAACTTAGAACTGGAAAAATTTCCAAATCACATCACCTTTTATGGGAATCTCCCATAACTCCCATCAGAGTTAGACTCTGTGCCAATTACCACTGTATGATATTTTGAAAGCATCAGGAGGAAGGATTGGCATGACATGGTGTGACCTTCTTTTCAGCCCACGTCTCTGGTGGCTTTTTCTCTTTAGAGATGAGCCAATCCAGTCTCCATTCCAGACACACAGGACATTCTAAGCTACTTTTGGAGAGTGATATAAATTGCAAAGGTGTTTTTTGTAACTAATAATAAAAAGTTAAGCAAGAGAAGTACAAACATAACTAAAGTGACAGGTTGATTAATATTCCAGCAGGATTATAAAATGACAAAGCTGGAGGCATCACTCCAGGTGGCAGAAGGTAGTGCAAACTCTTATATGATGTGTTTTCTATTATATAAAAACGAGAGAGAGAGAGGAGGGCATGCAGGGAGGGAGAAAGGAGGAAGGAGAGAGACGAACCGATAAACACAATGTGCTAAGTAAAACCATGGTGGTCAAATGTAGGGCTTAAAATGTCTTTGTTTCCATTCTAGCTATGCAAAAACAAGACTTGAGCCATTTACCTAGCCCTTCCAGCCCTCAGTTTCCTCAAGGAGAAAAGAAGAGTATCCCTTCTGTGGTGCTATGCTGATAATAAATACAGAAGACAGTCTAGAGGTGGTTAAAAGTAACTCTGGCCCTAGGGGTCAAAACCTGGTCTCCACCACTTGGTCTTCTTCACGTATCAAATGAGGGCAGCAGTGGAATCGACTTCATATAGTTTTTGTGGAAATCAACACCATCCGTACATATAAAGGTCTTGGAACAGCACCCAACAAAACTTGAGGCTCGTGTGTGCTTGCCAAATAATAGGTAGAAACAATGTAAATAAAGCCCTCAGTCCAGTTTCTGCCACACTGTCAAAGCTTCTCTAGGTGTTAGCCTTGATGGTAATTCATATCTCAGGATGGGGTGATATTAATGAAGAGAGACCCACCCTATTTTATTAGAACAGCCAAGCCCTAACCAAGGCCATGACTCTTTAATCTTGAGGTGACTTTATAGCTCTCTCCTGACCTCACTCCCTCGGGAAAGGCATGTAACTGTAACATCCCAGTATGCTGAGATTCTAAAAATCGGAGCATATTATTTCTAATGTTATAATAGTTCCTATCACCCAAGGATCAAGACTCCAGTTATTCTTCCCCTCTATGTCTTATATTTTAGCTTTATAAAATGAAAAGAATACCTACCCCCCTTGCATGTTTAGTAAGGCTAGAAAAATTGATCATCCAAATTGAAAGTTGAAGATAAGACGAATACTTATTGAGGGCTATGTTGTTTTCAATTAATCCATAAGAACAGTTAAGAGTGTTGGGTGAATTTTGCAATAAAAGTGCTTGGGCTAACATCCTTATTCTATTAGTTCCTACATGTGTGGTGGTGGGAAATGTACTTTATCTTCCTGGTACCCAGTTTCTTCATCTGTAAAATGGAAAAAATAACAATACTTAGCTCCAAGAATGTGTGAAATTAAATGAGATAACACAAGGAAAGGCTCAGAACAGGGCCTTACATACAAGAAACACTCAAGAAATGTTAACTGTAATTCTTAGTCTAGCCTTGTATATTAAAATTAATATTGTTTGATGTGTTAGAAGATGTGAGTTCAAATGGGGACATGGCCACTAGGCAAAGACCTCTACATATTTTCATCTACAAAATGAAAAAGAAAATATAAAAATCCCTTTGAGCTCTAAACATTTATAATTTTTGCTTTTATTTTACTTAGGTACCTCCAACCCTTTCCAGAAATAGGTATTGCAAAACTGAAAAAAAAAAGTAAAAATACTAATCTAGTAGCTGAAAAGATAATTAGTAGAGACAGGGTCACTGTATTGTAAGATGTTTTTTATCTGTATAAACTCATTAATGTTTCTTTCAGGATTAAAAAAATAAAAACTTGAAATCAGCCCAGGCTTTGCATTTCTCATTATGAGAAAAAAATTTCCTGCAGTTGAACTATATGACATTTAATGACACATGGTGAAAATTTTAGGGTAGGCCCATACTCCTCTGAGTGACTCATAATGTGTTTTCTAGAAGAAAAAAACTGTCCTGTAAACCAAGATAGGCCTTCTGAGAAAATGAGAGAACTGAGATCTCACACTGTTTCTGGAGATTTGGAAAGCCTGTTCAAGAGGTCTCCTTTTTAAGTTGTGGCTGTCCCCTTGAGCCTCTGAACATTCACTTTACTTTAGTCTTCTGTTTTCATTGGGAAATAATAGACTCACACTACATAAAGAGAAATTCAGGGAGTTATATGGTAACCACCCAAGTATATACATGTACCAGCCAAACTATTTAGCATGTTATATTTTGCTTCTCATCTTTTTTTTAAAGTTTATTTGTTTATTTTGAGAGAGAGTCAGAGACAGAGCACATGAGCTGGGGAGGGGCAGAAAGAGGAGGAAACAAAAAGAATCCCAAGCAGGCTCCACACTGTCAGCATAGAGCCCCACACGGGGCTCGAACTCACGAACCATGAGATCATGACCTGAGCCAAAATCAAGATCGGACGCTCAACCAGCCACCCAGGTGTCCCTGCTTCTCTCCTTATTGGTTTTAGAACCAGAATTCTGTAGATACAGTTGAAATCTCCCTGCTAGTCACCCTATTTTCCTCATTGTTCAGCCAAGTCCGGCGAAATCAGGGTCTCTCCTCGCACAGTTCGGTAGAAAATTTTTACTCCATCAGCGAGAATAGAAGGAGCATGGTTCCATTTTAAACGTTGCATGTACTGTTTTTAGGGGACAAATCAAAGTTCAAAATTAAATTTTATGTTTTTGAGATCTATTTATATGGATCCAAATATGAAGTCGAACTGCATAAGATTGCCAACAACTTTGACCTATAAAAATAACAATCTTATGTGAGGAGGCATCATCCATCATGTTCACTGGGTAATTCACTGTTTCACAACTTTAAAACACATCTCCCCATTGTGACACACTCAACTTGATTCCAACCTTTTTATGACTAGAAACTGCTATGAGGTCTGTTAAAAGTCTGGAATTTTACCCTATTTGTAAGCCAACAGTTTGGTCTGTCACGGTTTTGTGAATTCTGGTAAAAAAACACGAGGTGCTTGTAGCAGAGGCACAGGGCTTTGTTGCTCATGGCACGGTGAGCATTGTAAGAATTAGCATATTTGCACCAATTTCCCTTGTCTCTCATTTCTGCTGTCTCTCGGCCCCTGCGGGGGCTCAGGTGCAGACTATGCACACACTGGATTTGCATCATAGCTGAGGAACCCTGAGCTTAGGGAACCTGAAGTTTCTAGAACGCACTGTGAGCAAACGTGCCTGATCTTTGCTCCAGGGAGACATTACTTCTGTTGTGCTGGACAGTAAGCAAGCCTGCCCTCTGCAGACACGATCTCTTTCTTCCAAGCCAGTTCACCTTACAAACATCCTCGAAAGGTTCATTTGAAATGGAAGGACACTTGGTGCCTTTGCTTGCAAGATGTGCAGAAACCCAGGAGACCCACGAATAATTGTCTCCTGAGAATCTTCTGATACAGAGGGAAGAATTTCATTGGGACAGATATCTAAACATAAGATGATTAGCCAGGTCAGATTTGTGCATCAACACTAGTTTTCAAATATTGATTACTCTCCAAGGTAGTTAACCCCAATTTTCACTGCCATCATCAGTATAAGATCTTTGCCTCTGTTTTTCTCAGTAATTTATTCTTTCCTGATTGATGGCCAGTATCTCATTTTTTTTATAATGTTCATTTATCCACTTGCTAGTGATAGTTTGTATATTTTCATCTTTAATTTTTTTTTTTCAACATTTTTTATTTATTTTTGGGACAGAGAGAGACAGAGCATGAACGGGGGAGGGGCAGAGAGAGAGGGAGACACAGAATCGGAAACAGGCTCCAGGCTCCGCAGCCCAGAGCCCGACTCGGGGCTCGAACTCACGGACCGCGAGATCGTGACCTGGCTGAAGTCGGACGCTTAACCGACTGCGCCACCCAGGCGCCCCTGTATATTTTCATCTTTAATTGGGCATGTGGGTTTCCTCATCTGTGAATTTCATTTTAAATGCTTTACTGTTTTTTTTTTTTCTTTTCTGTTTGTAGTTTATTGAGATATTATTGACCTGGAGATATTTTATGCACTCTATATACTGATCCCTTTTCCTGGTTTTTATAAATATCTTTTCTCTGTCAATCACTTGATTTTAGTGATTAGTGACAAATATATTCGTCATGTGTTTTGTGGCTTATTTTTATTTTTATGTAAATGAAACTATCGGTCTGTTGTTTACTTACGGTTTGTGATTTTTCCTAACATAATGTAACAGTCTTGCCCAATGTAATAAATATATTCTTTATATTTTCATCTACAGGTTTAAAATACACACCCGTAGATCTTTCATAAGCGGGAAATTTGTTTGGAGGTAATATGTAAGAAAGATGTCTAATTTCACTGCTTAAAATATAGATAGGAGCATGCCTCAATACCATCTGTTGACAATTCCATTTTTTTTCCACTGAGGTTTAAGGAAGTATAGCCTTCTCATATGGTGACTGTTGGTATCAGCAAGCTAATCCAACCCAATCTTTTCAACCTTATTTTTCTTCAAAATTGTTTGGGTGACTTTTAAACCTTTATAATTTCCCATGCATTTAAGGTTAAGCATTCTGGATACTAGATGATATGGTTTAATTATGCTAATTTTTCTATACTTCTTATCAAATTTTGGACTGCCTTAGATATTCAGTTCTGAGATAAGTGAGTCAAAAATTGACTATGATCGATTATTGGCTGTATTAGTCAATTGCTACTTGCCTTCTGAAAACTTTCGCCACGTGTGTCTTGAGACTGTGTTGTCACATGTGAATTCAGGGTTATTATACGTTCTTGGTGGTTTATTTCCTTTTATCACTAAGCCATATCCCTCCTTATCCCTGTTATTAGGGCGCCTGGGTAGCTCAGAAGGTTGAGCGTCCAACTCTTGATCTCAGCTCAGGTCATGATCTTACTGTTCGTGAGATCAAGCCCATGTTGGGTTCTGTCTTAACAGCACAGAGCCTGCCTGGGATTCTCTCTCTTTCTTTCTCTCTGCCCCTCCCTGCCTCTTTCTCTCTGTCTCTCTGTCTCTCTCAAAATAAACTTTAAAAAATAAAATAAAAATAAATTAATACCTAATTTGTTTTATTCTGTTACTATATTCAGTCACTATCTATTACATATTACTAGGAAGTTCATCTTTTTCATTGCTGGTTGAGTTAAATTTTTCTATGCTTTTTATTTTTCAAATTCTCTCTTAATGTTTAAGTGTATCTTCTGTCAATAACTCGGCACTAATTTTCTATTAAAAATCTATGTAAAAAATAAAAATCAAAATCTATTTTTACTCTGTTTTTTTTAAAGTTTATTTATTTATTTTGAGAGAGAGCTCATGCTCTCAGCACCCATGCGAGTGGGTGAAGGGCAGAGAGAGAGGGAGAGAGAGAATCCCAAGCAGACATCAGGGAGCCTGATGTGGGGCTTGATCTCACAACCAGTTAGATCACGACCTGAACTGAGGTCAAAAGTCAGACGCTTGGGCCACTCAGGTGCCCCTAACTCTGCTTTTTAATAGGTGTTTGTTATAGACTGAACTATGTTTCCTTCAAATTCATATATTGAAGTCCTAGCCTCCAAAATGCTACATTTGGAGACAAAACCTTTAAAGAAATAATTAGGGTTAAATTCGGTCATGAGGCCGGGGCCCTAATCCAATATAACTAGTATCCTAATAAGAAGAGGAAGAGTCACAAAGAAAAAGCCACATGAGGTCAGAGAGAGAAGACAGCTAATTCTTTGTCGCGCCAAAAAGAGACGGCCCAGGAGAAGTGAAAGCTGCCAACATCTTAGTCTTAGAATTCCAGCCTCCAGAACTCTAAGAAATTAATTTCTGTTGCTTGTGCGATCCAATGAGGAGTATTTTGTTATAGCATCTCTGGAAAACCGATACAGCATTTTAAGCTTCTTTTACATATTGGGAGCCCTAAATAACCCCAAACAAACAACACCTCTCTTAATTATCTGTGTTCTGAAAAATTGAGAAATACATTGAATGGCAGATGGGTGTTTGAAACCTTTGTCACTCACCAAAGCCAATATGAAGAATCTTGCTTTGAGACAACAGGCAAGTAGGCTTACAGTATACCGTATTATGCCTACTTACAGCATAACATGGTATGCTATAAGTAGGCAAGCTCACTTACCACATCCTACCAGTAGATACGGGAACAATCTTCCCTGAATGCAGACTGCTGGGGAATGGGAGGCATTGGAATGTGCTTTCTGTGGACGGCAAAAATAAGTGCTCTCATTCCAATGCCCTGAACGTCTGGTTAGTCTTTCTAAATTTTCCAACCAGGTAAGTTACCCCATATCAGGAGAGAAGTAAAGAGACAGATAGAAATGTCGGAGTGTGGTAAAGAAATCACTCCTCATGAAATTATTCTGGCTACAGTTGATATAAACAATTGGGTATAGGTTGTTCAGGAAACAGAAACATTCATTTCTCTGGAGCAAATGCCCAGGAATACCACTTCTGGGGCGTACAGGATTTGAATGTTTAGTGTCCTTAAGAAAGCACCAAACTGGCTTCTAGTTGGCTGTACCATTTTGTGTTCCCACTAGTAATGTGTGAATATCCCAGTTTCTCTGCATCTTTCCCAGCATTTGTTGTTGCTGCTAATCCTTTTTTTCTGCCATTTTAATCAGTGTATAAAGATATCTCATAGTGACTTTTTTTTTTTTATTTTAGAGAGAAAGAGAGTGTGGGTAGAGGGGCAGAGGAAGAGAGAAGGAGAGAGAGGCAATATTAAGCAGGCTCCATGCTCAGCACAGAGGCTGACACGGGGCTCGATCCCATGACCCTGGGATAATGACCTGAGCCAAAATCAAGGCTGGACACTCAATACTGGGTTACCAAGGTGCCCCCATCTCATAGTGATTTTAATCTACATTTTTCCAATGGCAAATTATATTGAACACCTTTTCATATGCTTATTTGCCATCCGTATATCCACATCAGTGAAATGTCCTCTCAAGTATTTTGTTCATTTTCTAATTGCATTGTTTGGAGTTTTATTGTTGGGTTTATATATATATATCTATATATCTTTATATATATCTATATATCAAGATATATAGATATATATAAAGATATATATATATCAAGATATATATATATATAAAGATATATATATATCTTCTAGACAAGCATATGTAAAATATATATCTATATCTATATATCTATATATCTACATATATATATATATATATATACACTTGAGATTATATGTATTTAAAATATACATGTAATATTATATATAGTCTAAATACTAGCCGTATAATATATGGTTTGAAAACATTTTACCCCACTCTGTAGCTTTTCTTTCCATACTCTTAACACTGTCCTTTGGCAAAAGAGAAGTCTTAAATATTGGTGAAGTCCAGTTTATCCATTTTAAAATAAACATTGCTTTGGGTTTCAAATCTAAGAACTCTTTGCCTAGCACTATATCCTGATGACTCTATTCTATTTTCTTCTAGAAGTATTAGAGTCAAATGCTTTATATTTAAGTTGTGATCCATTTTGAGTTAAACGTCCACAAGATGTAAGGCTTAGGTAGAGGTTTATGTTTTGCCTGTGAATGGCCAGTGGCCCATGCACAGTTTGTTGAGATGCCTATATTTTCTTTGGCATTTTTTGTCAAAATTCTGTTGGCCATATTTGTCTTGGTATTTTTCTTTATTTTTTATTTTTTGAGAGAGAGAGAGAGAGAGAGAGAGAACATGCATGAGCAGGAAAGGGGTTGAGGGAGAGGGAGAGAGAAGAGAGAGAGAGAGAGAGAGAGAAGAGAGAGAGAGAGGGAATCTTAAGCAAGCTCCACACAGGGCTCGATTTCATGAACCTTGAGATCATGACTGAGCTGAAACCAAGACCTGGATGCTTAACCACTGAGCCGCCTACATACTCCCGTGTTGGTCTCTTTCTGAGTTTTCCATTCTTTTCCGTTGGGCTGTCTTTTAGCCAGCAACATACATTCTTGATTATTGCAGCTATATAAGAAACCTTAAGATCAGGTTTATCTCTTCTACTTTATGCTTCTTCAAGATTGTTTTAACTGTTTTGGTTCCTTTGCCTTTGCCTACAAATTGTAGGGCAATCTTTTCTATATCTATAAAAAAAAGCCTTACTGGGATTTTGGTAGGAATCACGTGAAATGTGCATACCAACTTGGGAGGGTTGGCGTCTTTTCTATGTTGGGTCTCAGATCTTCTGGTACTGCTCTGGCAGGGGAAGAGGTGCTGCTCCTTCATCACTCCAGGTAAAAGCAGAGGTCAAGGTTCTCCACTTGGCGTCTGTTGACCCCCAAAGGGAGGTTTCTTGTTGCTGCTGGACCGTGGTGGGAAACTTGGCGCCTAGGGGGTCTCCAGTGGCACCGTGGTGGGGATGACCTCATTACTATTCTGTGATAGTAGAAGTCATGACTTCATTAGGTCTCCTCCAATACCACCCCAGTGAGGAAGGGAAGGGTACCTTATTGCGTCAAGGTAGAAGTGCAGGTGACGAGGGCCTTGTTATTGGCCAACACGGATGAGAGTACAGGCTCCTCACTTGGCCTCTGACACTACATCAGCAGGAGTGTTGGAGCATTTTGTTACAGCCTCATGAGGGTGGAAATCTAGGCTCACCACTCAAATCTGCTAGCTTGAGCGCGGGGGGAAATATTTTATGTTTTGCCTGGATGGAGTGGAGTGGCCATCGTCTAAAAGCGTTCCGTCTTGTTAAGCTGACCATTTCTTCATCCTTTAACTAGACAGAGCGGCCTTCTATTGGGGCTGATTTTTCATCTGTACCCATTGATGTTTCCAATTTGCTGGGTTATCTGGCCCCAAGGCTGGGATATGTGATTGGAAACAAACAAATCCCAAGGCACTTACTGCCTTTTCATTCCGGGACCCTGTGTTCCTAGCTGGTTTGCCTATTTCTCTCCCACATTCAGAGTCTATGTTTGTTTTATACACACTGTTCAGGGTTTAACCACACTTATCAGAAATGATAGGAAAAGTATATCTATTCCATCTTCCAGGAAATGAAAGTCCCCTCCTTGGTTTTCAAAGAACCTAAAGAGTTAAAAGTATACACAAGATTATCACTCAGAAAAATATTGTGGACAGCCCTTTGTGTCAGTACATACAGATGTTCCCTGGCCCACACACAGCAGATTTGGAAAACAAGCTAATCTCTAGCCCCCTAAAGCAATTATCACTGGCAAAACTATGTTCCCGGAACATACTATTTACCATCGCCAAAAAACATAGCAGAAGCTCAATGATATGTGAATGAAAGAGAAAACCTTGGTAGGGTCCCCATCAGAATGCTAGTCAGTTGACGCCAGGTTGCTGGAATTTATGACTTGTAAACTTAAACTCAGTTGAGAGAAATCTCTTACCTACAGTTTGGCACTCTGCATCCGCCTATTTCAGAAGGAAATCCACCTGTACATACATCATGTCTTTCTGGAGGATACTCTGGTTTCCCTCCTGGATTCTTTCTGTAGTGCCGCATACCCATGTCTTCAGCTGTCCTTTGGCTAAAACTATTTCTTGGCAACAGAGTTTTCTTCACTCAAGGCCATGTCCCCCAGGGATCCCTGGCCTGGACAATGACTGACTCCTGTGGGCATACAAAGTTCCAGTCTCCTGCTGCAGTTGAGGGCTCTGTGCAGTTTGACATGAACATGCAACCACATCCTGGGTCAATTTCTTTCTCTGGTCAATTCTGCCTTGCACAGGTCCCCATCAATGTATGTGTGGACAAACTTTCTCCATGCAGTGTCTGTATTAAACTATTTTGGGGAGATGGGGGAAAGCAGTTTAAGACACTCTTAATCTCCATTTCTCCCTTGAGCCTTGCATTTCTCTCGTTGTTGCTCTGAATTGAGTGCAAAGCAGTGTCCACATTCATTTGTGAGCAGAGAATTTTGTTCTTGCGCCTTAGTAACTCTTGCACAACTATTCAGTGCGGAATTATCTTGGCTTAAGATACCCTCTCCAGGAGTTTTCTCTCTCATACGTTCTGTGTTTTTTTTTTTTTTTAATTGTAATCTGGCTCAGCCAAGCTGGAATATACCTCACTCATTTATCCAACAAACATGTTTCAAGCAGCCATTGGGTACAGACACCAGGAACAACCCCTGCGACCTACCACATAGGGTGTTTGGGGAATTAAATGTGTCAGCCCAAGCAATACGTCCGGTATGGTGTCTGACTGACCAAGCAATTTTTCAAGGAATGTAAAGCCATTGACTGTGCTTTTTCTGCATCTTGTCTGTGACTACGGGAAAAACAAACAAACCTTGTCATTATCTGGTGACTGTGACTCTTGGTTACCTTTGGCAAAGGAAGGCTAGGAAGTGGCTGCTAAAGGAAGCACCATCGATGGCTTGTCCTCTGGGTCAGACTGTCCTGATCATCTTTTCCTGCCAAGGCTGTCCATCGCCACAAATGAACAGTTCTATTGTGAAGAGACCAGAGTGACCACTCTCTGTGATTTCTCTGGAATACCGTTTGTAAATGCTTCTTCTGAAGGAAATGAGAAAATGCTGTTGTGACATAGTCATCAAATGGCTGGGCGCTGCAGTTCGTGTTGGATGTCCTGGTTTCTGGTCTCTTTTTAGCTGCCCCAAGCTGTCCCAGAACCTCAGAACTAACTGAGGAACTTAGGCATGAACTCAGCCCTTCACTCCAGGACTTGCCTGTAGAAGACCTTTCCATCAGAGTAGACATTCAACCAAACTTCTTGAGTTCCTGCTCTGTGCCAGGCAACCCACTGGTCCCTGGAAATGGACAGTCACTAAGGGCTGGCCCTAACAGGATATGTCGCAGTGCATACTCTGGTTGGGCACATGTAGAAATATGCAGTGACAGCGCAGTGTGCAAGGTGTGTAAAAGCAAGAGCCCAAGCGATTATGGCACCATTGAGTAACCAGAAGAAACAGATGAGTCTCAACACTCTGGCCTGGAAGGGACCACAAAAAGCCATTTGATATCAAGGTAAGCTTGCTCTTTCTAGGTGAATCTCAAAGGGATAACGGGACACTGATTTAGTGGAATGGACACAAGTTTTGATTTAGACACACTTGAGCCTCAATCCAAAATCTACTTTTTAGCTGTTGGTTTGCAACATTGGGAGCTCCTTAAATGAAACTGGAACTGCCCCCATACAGAAGGAAAGGAGAGACTGATGCGAGAGGCCCAACACTCCAGGCAGGTGGGTGGCAGGTTTAATAAGCAAGAGGACTTACAAACGAGCTTGACTTGGCCACAAGCCAAGTAGCTCTCTGTGTCCACCCACCAGATTGTTAAAAGTTCAACGGCATTCAGATGGTCTCAATAACATCTTACTCTCTCAAGGCCGTGTCCTTGAAACAGCTCTTAGTGTGGAAACGGTGGACAAATGCACATTCCAGGGACAGGGGGATAGATGAGGAGCCTCTGACTGCCCTGGGACCAGTGATGGTCACTTCCTCTTGATGACCTCTAATATTAGGTGTGTAAATTTTATTATTACCTTTTTCTCTTTTTTCCTTGTCTGTACCATGAACATGATATTGCCCATTAGAGTTGTCTTTTGTTACAATTAAATGTGTGATATATGTTGGGGATAATTAAGTATGCAGTAAATGATCATAGTTACCAATATCCCAGCATGGTATAGTCTCCGGGAAGAGTTGTTTTTTACATGGACATAAGTCAGAATCTCAGACTTTCCAATCAGCAGCATTTGACCTATGAGAATTATATAACTTCTATGTGGCTGAATTTTTCCATCTGAAAGTGGAGATAGTATATTTTAAAGCACCTGAAATGTAAGATCTGTTCGACAAATATCACTTTCCTCCTGTGAATCTTTCATGAAATTATTTATTCAGATAAATTTTGAAACTATGTGTCTTTAACCCATGTTAAGTCCTCTACTTTTATGTCCCTTGGGGGTGTCTCTCTTGCTTCCATCTGAGTAGAGAAAGTCAGAGAATCACATTGTATCCCAGTGGGACTATTGTCTAGAGGTCTATAACCCTTGTTCAGGGAATCCACAATGAGCAAACGAATAATAGTGTTAGTGGAGGGGACTACATGTTTTGCTTTGGAGGCCACTCCTCCTCTGTTCTGTCTCATGAATATATCCATGAACTTGCAGAGAGCTCACATATTCTTTTCTAAAGAACTTAGCTGCTTTAAAGCTGTAGAAAATATGCATGATTCTGTGTGTGTGTGTGTGTGTGTGTGTACGTGTGTGTGTTATGCCTGTGTGAGGATTTTGCATGTGATGATGGTGATTAGGAGAAATAAGGGACAGAACATAGTTCCCCTGGTCTAATCTTGATTTTGTTTCAGCATAGTATGTGGGCTTCTGTTGATCCCAAGATGGCCCCTACAATGTATGAGCTGCCCAAGGAGAAACTCTCCCTTTTTCTAACCTGCCATCTCCTGCACCTCTTACTGTGTTTTGCACTTAATTCCTCTCCCCACCTAATGGGATATCAAGACCCTTCACCTCCAAATTCTTTAAAGATCCATATAAATGCCACCTTTATCCTAATGCCTTAATACTTTAGTTTTGAAGATGAATATTCAGTCTCTACTCTGAATTATGATTAAATACTTACTTCGTTTACTCTACTAGATTGCAAGTTTTTGAAGATAGGAACCTTGCCTGATTCAGCTCTTTATTGATCCCACAGCTCACAAAATACTCAATTAAAATAGAAATTAAAATTCATTGAGTAAAGCGATGTTTCTGGGAAAGCAGGAAAAAGAAACAGTTACCCTATGATAAAATGAGAAATAGGGCTAAAAATAAATCTCACGATCAACTCTGATCAAAAAATGGTACCAACCTGTAGGGTAACTGTTGGTTTATAATATCTCCACCTATCACTGGAGTGGGAGTTTATGTTCTTGGGACGAGGTGGTGCTGGAGGGGAAATGGTGTCGCCTGTCCTTCATCCCCAAGGACTATATATGGAAGGTTGTCAGTCACTATGTGTTTAAGGAGTGAATGAATGTCAGAGTGTTGTTCCTCTCAGCCAAGAACCAGCTAGAGAAGAGAGTAGGAATGCTCTCAATCCCAGGTAAACAGCAGCATCCTATCTCCCAAGGTTTTACTGAGACATGAGGTGCTTCGCTCTATTCCAGAAGCGGTGAACTTTGGTCTCCTTCCCATGTGCTTAATCTTCTTTTGCTCAAAAGCAGTAAGGCCCAGACAGCTAGCCAGAATTAAGATTCCAGTCTTAGTCTTCAAGACTAAAATCTGATTAAGTCAGGGATGCCTGGGTGGGTTAGTGGGTTAAGTGTCTGACTCTTGATTTTGACTCAGGTCATGATCTTGGGGTTTGTGAGGTCAAGCCCCACGTCGGGCTCCATGCTGACAGCACAGATTCTGCTTGGAATTCTCTCTCTATCCCTCTCTCTCTGCCCCTCCCTAACTCGCACAAGCACACGTTCTCTCTCTTTTGAAATAAATCAATAAACATTAAAAAAAACTGATTAAGTCAGTGATATCATAAAAAGCTTTTGGGGATTAAAATATCTAACCCCAACTCTGTTTTGGACTTGCTGTGTGATCTTGAACAAGTCATTTTCCTTCCCCGATTCTCTGCGTCTTGTTTGTAAAATAAAGTTTTTTGGCAGAGATATTAAGTTTCTTTCTGGACAGTAAAATAAGACAGTTTGCGAGGTAATTAGAGAATAATTAAGCTGTCTGGAATAAAGTTATCAATAGAAAAAAATGACAATTCTTGGAAACAATTACCTTCAGTGAAACAGTATGTTCGGCACAACCCTCACGAGTTCAGGAAAATGGCTTTTACATTTAGATACACTCTGACACTAATGTACGACACTATAGAAAGATAGCATCTGTTGAAGTTTGGGGGAAAATCAAAATTGGTACTTGTTTTCAATGGCAGGAAAATATGAGCATGGTAATTATGGCATAATTATGCTGCCCTAAATCTAATTTTAGCATCTGGGTATAAGAAAGAATGGAAAACCGATATAAAGGAAGAGGAAAACACATCAACTTTCCTAAGGACAGTAGAGCCATAAGAAGTAACAGGATTGGTTTATAAAAACACAAATCATTATCCACAAACCTGATTGTAACCACACACACCCCCAAAATTTTCTTTTGTGAGAAATATCCAATTTTCAGACCAAAAAAAAAAAAAAAAAAGATGATGACGAATAATTCTTTAAAAATTCAATTGGAGAGGCCCACTGCTGTTGGTTAGAGCCAAGTTGGACCCAGGAGACATTTTTCTCCATACTTTTACTGAGTGTGGTCCTGAGCTGAAGTCAAAAGTCAGACGTTCAATCAACTGAGTCACCCTGCTGTCCCAAGAGTAATTTCCTGATGCTCAGAATTGATTGACATGTGAGCCAAAGGAGGAAGTTTTGGGGAAGGAAAAGAAACAGCCAACAGAACATGGACCTCAACCTTTAATCCTCTGTTTATTTTTTAGGTCACTTATTCTTGGGCCATATTCTTGGGTTCTCCTTATTACCTGCAAATTGGAATAATGATACTTATTCATTCATAAGGTTATTATAAGGAATGATGATAATGTGTATAAAGCACCCATCAGTGTTAGGCAAGTACTAGATGTTCATTAATGAAATATTTGGTCTCTTCCCAATTAAGAGGGTTTTTCACAGTATAGTCTTCTAAACAGCTGCCTGCATCGGAATCACTTGGTCTGCTTCTTAAAAGTGGGGCTGGCTTTTAAAATAGGAGAGCACCTTACCTGGTTTCTCTTGGAACTCTGGACTTTCAC
The DNA here is from genome assembly GCF_023721935.1 of Panthera uncia. Taxonomy (NCBI): domain Eukaryota; kingdom Metazoa; phylum Chordata; class Mammalia; order Carnivora; family Felidae; genus Panthera; species Panthera uncia. The sequence goes on along the minus strand of NC_064812.1, from coordinate 12,339,763 downwards.
AGGTAGATGCCTTCTAGATAACCTTTTTCTTATATTTTCCAGGATTAAAATCAATGTACTTATCACCAGTATTGGAATGTTTTTATCAATTTCCAGTCATCCTTTTGATGACATTCAGTATTCATACAAATGTGGATGATCAGAGACACCAATAACCCACTCCCCCCCATAGCTGGCCTGGGAAGACATTTTCATACTTACTCATTACCCAGAGTAAAGGGTTCAGACGAATTTTGAGAATTCAGAGTTCCTCAGGCAAAAATGATAAAACTAAGTTTAAAGGTCAAATGAAGAGACTGCGGAGAATTGTTAATGTTTTTCTACTCTATTGCCGGCCCGGTGGTCTCAGTGTTTGGGATCCTTCATATCTTTATTATAAATGATTGCACATTCTTGTGATGAGAAAACATTTTTTTAAAAACAAAACCGATAAAAACCTATACGTGATTTCAAATACTCATAGGGGCATACATAAAAGCAATTGCATTGATGCAAATTAGTTCACGAAAAAAAAATCCAAGCTCTTAACAATATTTGTAATTTAGGGTTTTTTGATTATTTGTTTTTTGTTTTTTTATTTTTATTTTTTGTCTTGAGCAAGTGATTCCAGTTTGAACAAAAAAAATGTTTTTAAAAACGTCTTTCTTCTTTTCTTCTCCTCCACCCACCCAATAGGTTGGCTTTGTGGGTTTTCCTTCCTTTCACTCATCATGAGATGACCCTGTACAACAGAGCCAGAGATGTAAAACAGGGTGTAGTTTTAAATCTTACAAATTTTTTCCACATCTGCTTCAGGCTGTTTTCCCCGCTTCAGGCTGATGTCTTTATCCTCAAGCATAAGTGATTGTAACATCAAAAATTATGAGGAGAGGGTTAAGAAATGATGTTATTTCGGGGCAAAAGTGATTCTTGATTTTTAAGAAGCTTTTAATGTACTCAAGTTTCCCAAAAGGGCCAGGAAGTGTCATGAGCTTTCAACCCTCCTGAAATTGGATGATCTTCTTTTCTTTGTCAAGTAACATTCTCAACCTCAGTGGTAAAAATTCACTTCCGGAAATGCTGTCTGATTTGGATACAGATGCCAGGAGTCTGAAAGAGGGTAACTGGCTGTGGGGTCCATCCACAACAGACCTAATTAAAGAAGGGATTGGATTCCCTCCTTTCTTCTGCTCTGAAGGTCATTTGCTGGCTCCCACTCACTGAAAATTTGGCTTTTCTCTCAGTGCCAAAGTATTTAAAGGTTCCTTTTAAAGGAAAAAGATTTTTCCCAGTCCTCAACAAGGCCGCTGGCCTTTACTTGGGTTCCATTCAAGCCAAATTTACATTTTACTGTCAGAAACTAAACACAAGGCAGAACTACAATATTGAGTCTTGTTAACCCATCTTCTGCCTTGAGTTGCTTATGTACGGTGAGATTCCGAAGCCCTGAATCATTTATGTTCTTTATTTGCTTCTAGTCTGTCTTGTCTTAGTCATTTTTCATGCTTTTATTTCATTGTCCCTTCATTCAGCAAAAATTCACTGACCCACCTTGCAAGACATAGTGTTTGGGCTACGGATAGTCACAGTAGTGAGGCGATGGTAATTTGGTGACAATGATGGTGGTGTCAATGACGAATATTTGGATAGCACTTTAGTTGATTGTGTCCCATTTATGGCATCATTTTATCCTCACCGTGGCCTGTGCTTTTGGTTGTTCACACTCATCGTCTCCACTTCACGGATAAGAAAAATTTTCCAAGTCACACAAGAATTGAGTGGAGCGAAGATTTCAACTCACATCTCTTACTCCAATTACTATGTTATTTCATTACATGAAAAGGGTCATTTCAGTGAAAAAGCGCTCGTTCCTGTCCTCAAGAAGGTTATAGCCAAAAAAGATAGCAAAACCTGCACAGGAATAATTGTGACTCTTAGAGAAAAGACAGTGATAGAAATCAGATATATCTTAAATGTCAACAAACATTCGTTATATCCTGTTATGCTTCTATGTTATTCTTAATGTTTACTTTTTCATCTCACAAAGATAACTGTTGTCTGTATTTCAGGAAATATTTTAGTCTTACTCCACAATTTTCATGTTTTCTCTCCTCCTCACATTTTAATTCATGACTAAAGCCACTGTGCTGTGTGAATCCATTTCTTGCCTCAATATGCCAGCTGTCAACATCTTCCTTTGGTATAGCCATTGTACTCTATACTATGCCGTTCAGCCCCTATGTCATATCGTCCCTTGTGTTAGTTATCACAGTGCAATGGGCTGGAAATAATAACAGCATATTACTTTCAGACGATAGATTGTGTTTACATACATTACATCACAAAAGCTTTGAGTGAGCCCAATGGAGTAGCACTGGTGACCCATGCCATATAGGTGAAGAGATGAGGTTCTGTAAATTTAGGTGATTTCCCAAGATTATGAAATGGGTAACAACTTACTGATAAAGCTGTGAAGAGTAAATAAGTTGAATTAACTAGAGTGTAGGAAATATGGTAAGTACTCATTAAATGTTGGGTATACAAGTAGAAATTCAGAAGCTTGAACTCAGATTTTCTGAAAGTTCTATTTTGTTGATAGCACTACTATGTATAAGTTCCAAGCTTGCTACAAACTCAATGTTCACCTTCAATTTCATTTCTGAAACAATCGTATTATCTTTATGCAGTGTAAACAGATTTTTATCTCAGAATACAAATATGTAGATAAATTATGCCACTCTCATGACCCATATACATGGCAGGAAACATTCCAGGCAGTCAACTACTGGGTTCTTTCTTCTAGCACCATATGTAGCCACGGAACAGTCCTCTACACATAGTAGCCTGAGAACACACTAAAAACTACTGTTACCATCTTATGAGTCAAAATATACTTCTATCTAAGCTCTGTGATTTCAATTGTTTAATGGTTTCAGTACACCTGGGTGACTTGAACAATATCTTCAATCACAAAAGTCTCTGATTTAAAGATATAAAGTATCTTAGGACAAAACCTATATCTTTCATTTCTTTGTACCTCTGTTATAGTCTAAATGTTTGTGTGTCCCCCAAGTTCACATGTTCCTAACTCCCAATGCAATGATGTTAGGAGGTGGGCCTGTGGGAGTTGGTCAGGTCATGTGGGTGGGGCCTTCATGAAGGGGTCTAGTGTCCTCATAAAGGAGATCCCAGGGAGCTACCTAGTCTCTTCTGTCAAGTGAGGACACAATGAAGAGTCTATGACCTAGATGAGGGCCCTCACTGGACCATAATGGCACCCTGATATGGAAATTCCAGTCTCTAGAACTGTGGGAAAGAAATTTCTGTGTTTATTCTCTACCCAATCTGTGGTATTTTGTTATTAGCAGTCTGAAAGGACTAAGACAAACTCCAAAGTGGCTGTGTTACTACCTGGTATATAATAGCTATGCAAAGCACTCTTGATGAATAATGAAAGAAAAGCAGACAAAAATAACGATCTACAAATATTTATTGAATGTCAGTATATGGCAAGCACTGGCTAGATTTTAGAAATATAAGAAGACTCACACAGAGCTTCCCTGGAAGCAAACATTAACTAAATAAAACTATACAGAATATGTCCCCAAATCACAATGGGATTAAGGTAGAAATTATTAACAAGAAGATAAGTATAAAATGCCCAGGGGATTCTCGGAAGTTGGTAATTACCACAGTATGAATTTTGAATATCTCAGAATCTCAAAATAAAAGAGAGGGAACAACGAGATAATAAAACCAAAACCCATGGGTAATATTTCTAACAAAACCAGATGAAAAAATATTCTTATGAACTTCAAAATACCAGCAAGTGAGGAAAAACTATATAGCCTAAAGACCTGCATGGTATTGGCATTTGCCTAGAAGCGACAAAGGGAAGTAAAGGCATGTCTGACCTCATAGAGAACAGGAGAATGTAAGCACCCGTAAGCATCCACTGGGAAGCAGCATCTAAGACTTAGGGTGATCTCTCCCATTCAGGTAGTAGGTGAGTGCAAATTTCCGTTTAAGGGGCTGGATCATTCTGGGTCTTATAAACTCTCAAAACTCACTAGCCAGGACTCTTTTCCAGGACAGGACTCCACACTGAAAAGAAACTTCTAGAGGGTGAACCAAGATGGAACTGGAGAAGAATCAGAGAAAGGAGAAAAGGTCCAATAAAAGCAAGGCAGGGCAGAAGAGCCATGAAATCTCGGAAGACAAGCTGCCATATTTGTTAACACTAACTGAAAAAGTCAAAGAGGGGGTGAAGTTGAACATGCTACCCTGAACTACCTTCTAAAAGTTCATGAAAGTTAATTCTGTATAAAACTGAGCAACAGTAAAGTATTGAGGGCATATCCAATTCCAAATTATCATGAGACAAAAGTGGAAGAACAATAACAAAATCCCTATAGACAATAAAATTAGACCAGAAAATTACATCTTCAAAACAGATAAAAACTGTAGGTTTCTATTTCGAAACTAGCTAAAAGACCAGAAGAAAATTATATGAGACATAAAAAGAACAACATCAATCAAATTTAGAAAAAGCCAGATATGGGGTAAAAAATCTCAGGAAAACACTGAATATTTTAAAATATTAATATCAGCGGTGTAAGTCAGAAGGTACACAAAAACGAATAAACAAAATCGACAATAAACATGTCCAAGTGCTTTGTTATGACTTTCTATTCCACCATCTCTTGGTACCAACATAAAATGATGAATTGGCCCTGTACAGGAAGGTAAAGAACAGACCAGGCCCATGTGTTCATTTTTTACAGAAGACTCATAACACGGCGGAAAGCAAATTTTTTAGAAGCCATATGGACACCACTTTTACAGATGGTTGTCCAACACTTGCACACTATTGCTTGTTTTAGGGCAGAGCAAAACGAATGAAATTTTAAGCAATAACAATTTGCCTCTCTGTAAATTCTTGCGTAGTTGCTCTGAGGGCTACAACAGTAGGACGAGTGATTGGGAACTTAGGTTGTGAGACCCAGACCAAGTGTGATTCTTAGGAGCTGAGTGAATATAGGCATATGGCTGGCTCTTGGTAATTTCATACACTATGAGGGAATGTCATCCTTGGCCTCACGGCATCGTTCTAAAGATGAAAGGAGGCACTCGTCAAATATTTAACAAAGCGTGTGGCCTCTGCTAAGTGGTCAATAAATATTAACTATGATCATTATTGCCTTCCGATACGTAGAGAGGCCTCAACCTGGTACCAGGCAAGTAGAGAGGTTTGCTGTGTTCAGGGCATTGTGTTAGAGGAACACAGAGCGATGGTTACTATAATGAATGTATAAATACATTTTTTATTATTAGGTTTCTGTAGTTTTGTCAAGGATCCTACCTAAAAGCGTGGAGACTTTGGTTTGGTGTAGATTTGCTTCTCTCCTGAGCATCTTTTCTCTCCATCTTGGCCTTGTGCCTTCTTTCTATAAAATAGGTATAGCGATAGTTACTTCGCTGGGATGTCGTGCGACCTTCGGTCTGAGAACTGCATCAGCAAGGAATGGAAAACATGGTGAGAGGAAGCTTTAAGAGAGAAAGGAAGCCTGAATACGAAAGACAAGAGTTCTACGGTACAGGCTAGCTTTTGAATTCTGTTGGCATAGAATCTTAGGCTTGAAAAGGAAAATTGGAGAACTGAATTTTGAATATATTCTTTATAAAAGCACAAATATGTTGTGTTTTTATATATATAAATTATGTATGTATATAATATATAGTCATACTTATAGTATATACCTTAATATATAAACTATACTATATAAATATACAATATACAATATATATTATTACATATAAATATATTTACATATAAAATAAAATTACATATCACATATAAAATATAAGTATACAATCTCTATAAATATTATACATAACTTTGCCACTTTTGCTACTAGACTCTCAAGTCTTGGAATGCAGGGCTATTTTGTTACCTTTGTATTCTTTGGGCCGCTCAGTAAACGTGTACTGACGAATAAACGAAGGAATATATAGAAGCTGGAATTACACACTTATGTTGCCATTGCATTCCTCGAAGAATGTGAGAATTGGAGTTCATGACAGTGCTCGCGCCCTGGAGTAGGATTTATTCGCTGCTTAACCAACTTTACAGAAGCAATTAACCTACCTGCTTCTCCATTTTCTCCTCTCTAAAATTGGGTTATTACTAAAAATTCTTCTTACCACAGTTTGGGGTTCAACTAGAATGCGTTAAATATTAGAAATCTGAAGCGTTATGCAAATGTGAGGCATCATTATCATAATTATTGTAACAATGTTGTTTTTATTCTTCATTGCTACATCTTGTGTCCTCTATTGCTCTGCAGACATCTCTTTTCTCATCTTCCCCGGGGTGCTGGGATACCAGCATGCCTCTTTAGAAAAGGACATGTCTGTTCTAAAGAAACAGAACTTCCTATCTTGGCATTTTCACAAAGGCCACACATGCACAGCCACTTAATGACTTCATCAGCAGCTTTCGCACTTGGGGGAGAGTTTGCTATGTGCCACCTAACATCCCTTTGTTCCTTATTAAGGCACCTTCCAAATTTTAGCTGGGCACATGTCTACTCAAAATCAAGACTGCCTTTTTTTTTATCCTCTTTGCAGCTACCTATGATTTCATGCCTACACTTCGGTGCCTTTTCTGTAGATGGAAATGAGTATATAACTTTCAGGCAATGTCCTTAAAGGGATATCATCTTTCTCCTTCCTGCTGCCTGGAAGGCAAACATAATGCTTCTGCTTGGGCAGCCGTCTTGAGCCACGAGGTGGAGACCATGTGTTGAAGACGTTGAAGCTACAAAACAGACAGATCCTGGGTCCCTGACACTGAAGACCCCCATACCAACCTGACCTTCTGTAAGCCTAGCAAAGAAAGTAAACAGCACAGGTATCCTGTCTAGGCACTATTCTCACTCCCTTACCTACTCCCCATTATGAACGTTTTTGCTATAATCTGGAACCTCGTCCTTATCTACTACTCGTACCAGAAATCTGCTCAAAGCCTGTTCTGGGTTTGATACCTTGGAGCCTAGGTCACTTTCGCAGTGAGCCTTATAAACAAATTCCAGAAGTGGCCTTTTTAGTTAGAGAACACAAAAACTCTTGCACAGCTCCCTCAGCTGTAGAATGTTGCCTCCTTAAAATCACTTCTCTGTGGTGATCTGTGCCGTGGTGAGGGGGAATGGCCCCAGGGGAAAAGCTGAAGATGGATGGAATCTTTTGGATTCCAGGGAGCAGTCAAGCCAGCTGACCTGAGAGTCCTTCATGGCAACCAGGGAGCCCTGGAGCAAACCCTTGTAGGAACAGGAGATACCAGCCCTGGTCCAGGCAGCGTGGTTCACTCTACTCGGTCCCACAAAGTAGGAAGGAGTCTGTGGGCCATGGGAGCAGAAGTCCAACTTGAGAGAATGCTGGAAGGGGAGCATCCCAAGTTGCTTCCCTCTTCTGGCTGCCAATACAAGACCCTCAGAATGACTGCTCAGTAAAGATTACTTGCTTTTAGAGGAAAAAAATTGGTCTTAGTTCCTGTTCTGCTGCTAATTGAGCAAGCCATTTGACATTTCTGGGTCTCAGTCCTCTAATCCTTAAAGTAGGGGTGATAATAACATTTACTTCCAGGGTAGAATTGGTATGAAATTAGATATTGCATTAATTTTTTTTACAAACTTTAAAATCCTATATAAATTTACATGTTTTATTTTCAAAAGAAAATTGTCTCCACACTATTGCCTTTAAAATATGCAAAGGTATTAAGAATTTGCGTCTATAAAGCAGTATTCATTTCCTCACTGTGTAATAGTTATGATTCATCGTCAAGGGACAAGAAACCTACTAATTTAAGTTAAAGAGACTATGTATTAAAAAAATACAGAGGGATTGTGGAATTCAATCTCAGAGATGCATCTGGAATGAGGAATATGAATGTTGTAGAAGCCCCTTTTCTCTCCTCTTGCTTTTCTTTGTGTGTTTGCCTCATTCCTTTTTCCCTTCAAACTTCTTTCCTCAGGTTCTCTGGTCTACATAGTGGGAAAAATAGTTGACCCAGTGGTTTCCAACCTTCGCTTTTATGTTTTACAATCCAAGATATAGAAATTTTAACCTACGATTTGACTGAATGAGGATTAAGTACTTCATCTTGGAACAAGTGCCCACTCCTCAACAAGTCAACTGTGGACAGGGGTTAGGTAAAACTCCTGTTGCCATCACAACCATGGCAACATTGTTACATGTATGGCCATTCCCAGAAGAAGAAGAGCCATTCTGCTATGTTGGTAAAATAATAGGAACTAACTATATATCAATTTTTTTTTCTGTATAATAAAATATTCAGTCATAGTGCCATAATTTTACCTATCCCCTGGGACTCAATATACTTATGGTTTTTAAAAAAAATTTTTTTTAATGTTTATTTATTTTTGAGAGAGACAGGGACAGAATGTGAGTGGGTTAGGGGCAGAGAGAGAGAGGGAGACACAGAATCCAAAGCAGGCTCCAGGCTTCGAGCTGTCAGCACAGGGCCCGACGCGGGGCTCGAACCCACGAACTGTGAGATCATGACCCGAGCCAAAGTCGGATGCTCAACTGACTGAGCCACCCAGGTGCCCCATCAATATACTTATGTTTTTAATTGTTGGCTACATTCAGTTATAATATGAGTCTTTAAAATTATGTTCAAATCCATTTAAAAAAGTGTTTTTGTTGATGTTTAATTCATATAACATAAATTAATCACTTTAAAGTAAAATAATTCAGCGACATTTAGTACACTCACAACTATGCGACCACCATATCTCTTTGGTCTGAAACATTTTTATTACTCCAGAATAAACCCCCATACCCATTAAGCAGTTAATCACCATTACCCACTCCTTCTCATTCCTGGTAGCCACCAATCCACCTTCTATTTCTATAGATTTACTTATATCACAGATGATGATGGATGATAGATAGATAGATAGATGATAGATACATAATGTCATAAGGAAATAGAGATAGTTTACTTTATATATAACTACCATTACTTTGGCTCATTGATCTGGTTCTCTTCCTGAGTGTCATGTTTGAACTATATAAAACTTACCTTCCTACCTAGATGAAGTTCTAGGCCTCCATGTGAGAATTTTAGGGTATCTTCTCATCTTGGCAGCCATTGTTGCTCTCACACACAAACAGACGCACAGATGCACATACACACACACGTACATAAGCCTGCACATACACATCCTTCAATGTAGTTTCTTAGACACTATTATTTTAGGGATTATTAAGTATTTCAGGGATCATGAGTGGTGACCATACTTATAAAAACTATGGCTACAAATTTTGCTAAGAACTGTAAAATTAAAAGTAAGCTGCTATGAAACAACATTAATGAGGAGTCTTTAGGTTTGCAAAATAGGAAAGGGGCTTTTTGGCCTGTCTCCTCCCCTTGTAAATTTCTGTGTCGTTCACCTCCTCTGTTCTTATTTCCTCTTTCATCAGAGGAAAGTGGTTAGAGGACCTGGTCCAAACTACCATGGAAGGGTCGATAAGGTATATTATATCACTTTTTATCACCTCAACTTTAATCTGTCTCCTATATTCTTGGTTCCCTCGTAAAACAATTAGTTGAGGATGCGCCTGACTGAATTTGTCAATCGTGTCAGTTGTTCAGGAAACTCTCAAAATAGGGAGTAGACTACCGCAAATGAAGTCTAGGAGAGAAAGGGGAATATGTGATACTAGAGATCCTTGGACACGGAAACAAGAGGCCTCTTGGATGTCAGAAGGATTTCTCTGGAGTTGGAATCGTTCCTCCTCCGTGTATAACATTGCAAAATGCATTGAGTTTCACAATCGCTCCGTGGTTTGCTGTGAAGTCACTGGTGGCCTCTCCACTTCCCAAATCATTTCCCAGTGAACACTTTGATCCTCTATGATATCAGTCTCTTGAGCCACTAATTGTTTCCAAGTGATTTCGCCTTGCCAAGAGTCTGGGTGGTGTCTTACATCGGATACAATTCCTTGCACTTATATACTTGTTTGCCTTCAAATTCCTCTGAATACTTTACAGTAGGGATTCTCCTATACAAGAGAGTTACAAGATGTAAAATTGTCTTTAAAACTGGTTATCTAGGATCTTCCTTGGCACCCTCAATAGCTGACTCCCAGGGAGACACATTAAAGTCACAAAGCTGTACAATTCTGTCTTACGTATTGAGGGAAATTTTTTTCTACCTATACGGATTTTAAGATAAAGGTATGAGAGGAAATGTGAAAGACTTTAGAACCATTTGAACACAGTAGTTATATGAGATCCAGGTTTTCAACTCTGCAGAGAGTTTGCATTCACCATTAACTAGTCCTCTTCCTCATGCCTACATCCAACTAATGACCATCCTATTAATTGTGTTTTCCAAATACTTGTCCAATAGGTTGTTTTCTCTTTCCCCCTCCCTCCCCCCTGTGCTGCCCAACACCATTGTTTTGCGCTGACCCACTTTGGGTCTCACCTAGAATTTTAAGTAGTTTCTCAATTTCTAATCAATTCCCATTCCCATTTTCAGGCATCAGATTTTTAATCTGCTAAAGGAGCATACTAATGCTCATCTCTTGTCTTGTAAGGATTAAATGAAGCAAACTTCAATAATACCTGTGAAAACCTCTAATGAATTTCCTGGCACATAGTCATCACTCAATAAATGTTGCCTTCCTTCTTTGATCCTCAGGATTGCTTTTCCTGTGCTTGTCAGAATTGTCTTTCTAAGACAAAAAAAATTGGCTATCTTGGTGCTACCCTTAAAGAAAACTAGAGGCTTATTATTATTATTCAAGAGATGAAATTCAGACTATGTGGCATGACAGGCTTTCATCATCTGACCCTGGTGTATGTCGCTATTCTCCTATGTGATGATTTTCCATAACACATCTTTACCGTGGCCACCTCAGGGTTGGACATTCTCATTTCTCTGAACCTTTGCATGTGTTGTTCCTTCTGTGCACAGTGAGCTCTATTTCACCACTACCATGAACTCTAATCCTTCGGTTGAAGGAACTCTCTTCCTAACATCTGTGCTTGGCAAACTCATTCATTCTTTAGGTCCAGCTTCCAGTTCACCTCTCTTCCTACGTCTTTTCAGAACTCTCAATCCCTGTCAACTGCTCATAGACCTCCCAATGTTTATCATCACTGCGATACTTAGCACACTGGATTATCACTACTGATTTGCATTCTGAGTTCCCAACCAGATTAAGAGGTCCTGGAGAACCAAGAACCAGTTTTACTCATCGTTATGTCTCCATCGCTTAGATTTGCCATTCCACACGGCAAGGTCCCCAAGTCCATATTGAGCAAATACATATTTTTATTTTATATTACACTTATCCACTCAGTCAATATAATTGAGAACCTATCATATGTCAGGTGCTGGGCTAGTCTCTGTGGGAGATGCTTAGATAAATAAAAATAGACCTACTCTCCGGAAATTTAAAGTCTAGCTGGGAACATAACATATATATCACATGCCTAAAACAGAGAATGGATAGTGTCAAATTACTTCCAGAGAGGGAGCGGTAAAACTCTCCAAATGATGAAATAGATATACTGCATAATGTTTACAGATCATCCAGCAAGTATTCCCGAGTCCCAACAAACTTTCCATTCAATCTTAGTGTATTGAAAACTAATGATATTCTACTGGTCTATTCTGGGACCATACTTAGGATATGCTTGGCAATAATCCATAAAATGGTGACGGGAAAATTCTGCTTTTATTCTAGAGAGAGGACAATATCTCATTCATCTTGCTTTCCTTTTGGACTCACTATATGGTCTGGCCCATTGTAGTAACTTAGAGTTTGTTTGTTGAAATAGCCTAGACTGCTGACTTAATGATATAATTACAGAGTTCCAGTGCAAATAATTTAAAGGTGACTTAAATTGCTTTGGATTAGTAACTCTGTCTAAGTTTTAAAGCACAAGAGTTAAAGCTCAAGCCTTCATTTATTCATTCATTTAATCATTTTTCTCAATCATCATCTCAGCTTGGATTAATATAACAAATACCATAAACTGGGTGACCTTAACAACACAAATTTATTTTTCACACTTCTGGAGGCTGGAATTGCAAGATCAGGATGTCAGCATAGTTGGGTTTGGTGTGGACCTTTTTTCCTGGTTTGCTGTCTTTCTGCTGTGTCCTCTCATTATGGGGAGTGGGGAGAGAGAGGGAGAGAGAGAAAGAGAGAGGGATGAAGGTTCCTCTCTTAGGACTGAAGACCCCATCGCCAAATACTATCCCATTAAGGACTAAGGCTTCAACATACAAATACTGGGAGGAACACATTCAGTCCATAGAAATCTGTATTGATTTATTCACGCAGTAAGTCAATAAGTGTTAATTAAACTAGCTCTTCCGATTCCTAGCTTTAATAAACCTCTCCTTCTTGTGTATTACTTTTCATTCCCCAACTAAATTTTAAGCCCCCTTAGGGCAAGGACCTCTTCTTTATTATACTGAAGTAGGTAGATATTCCATGCTAGAAATTTACTGGATGACTTCCTACTTTCCTTTTAACTATGACAGCAGCTCAGGCTACAAACCTAGACTTAAAATGGATTCCTATTTATAAAAATCAGAATTGATCAGACAGACTCGTTTCTGTTTCATCTCCATGGAAACTTTTCTTTTTCCTGGCTGTCGATGAGGAAGCACCATGGTGGGGGGTGACATAACCTTGGAACAGCTCTCCTTTCAGGTTGGAGCACTTACTCAGAAAGCTCTGGCATGTGTGCTGCAGTCCCCAGCACTGGGAACATGAGGAAACTCATAAATACAGATTTTGAGAAGCCAGAAGATTAAACGAATGTCAGCTTCGCAAGGCCATGCTCTTTCAGCAGAAGAGAGACACAACGTAAACAAAGAGCTTGAAGGTGAAAATGAAATTTTAGAACAGAAAGAGAGCACAAAATATGGACTTAGAGCAAATCAGGGCAGGAAGGAAGAGAAAAGCAAGAATGCAAAGCACCAAACAACCGAAAGTCTACAGAGAGACAAGTCAATAGATATGTTTAAAACCTGTGAGTCATTTGCTTCCTGATTCAAGCAGGTCAATGACAGAGGATTCATTCCAATTTCATAAACATTTATTAATAGTGGGGGTGTAAGTAGGAAGAGGAGGTGAGAGGGGAGGTTGGAATGGGGAGTGAGCTCTGGGTTGTGAAAACGGGAAATCTGGAGAAGAAACAGAGTTGTATACCCTACGTTGCACCGATCTTTCTATAGAGTTAATACTACTGTGTTCTTACCTCAAATGTCGGAGGCAGGCAACGCTACTCTCATCTGACAGATGAGGAAACCAAGACTTGAGGGCTAAACAACTTTTCCAATCACACAGTCAGTAACTGCCAGAACCTATTTCCAAATTTAGGTGTGTCTGATTCCCAAATTTATCTCCTATCCTCAACCTCATTTTATCACCGTGCCTCGCTCAGGACATTGTGATAGAATTTGAGGGTGGGAATAGAAATTAAGAATACAAAGTTAACTTTTTAAAAAGTGTTCTGGGGGCGCCCGGGTGGCTCAGTGGGTTAAATGTGTGACTTCAGCTCAGGTCATGATCTCACGGCTCGTGGGTTTAAGCCCCGCGTCGGGCTCTGTGCTGACAGCTCAGAGCCTGGAGCCTGCTCCGGATTCTGTGTCTCCATCTCTCTCCTCCTCTCCCTTGCTCACGTTCTGTCTGTCTGTCTCTCTCTCAAAAATAAATAAACATTTAAAAAATAAATAAATAAAAGTGTTCTGGGCTAATAAGAAAAGAAAGGCATGTAAATTATGAGTCAAATCACCTGATAGAATGAAAGATGTGCTTCAGTGGATATAAACAGTGCACTGAGGATCATAGATAAAAGAGAATTTCACTGGGATTCTAGTAAGGAACAGGAAGTGCTATCTAGGAATATGGTGTTTATGGACCTGAATGAAAAGATCTATCAAGTTTAAAAAGTGAATAATTAAGGGAAGACTATTGTACACGAGGAGGGGGAAAGGCTTGTCATGCACAGAACATGGAAGTAAGGTTGGAAAAACTGTTTGCAATAAGGCCAGGGAAACCCTTGAATACAAGCCTAGGCAATTTGGATTCCATATTCTGTGAAATAGGGGTCAATGGAAGAAACTTGTGTAAGAGGGAGAGATAGTCTGCTGTATGGATATCTGGGGCAAATTGATGCCTCGAGAATAGCCACAGGTTACTTCATGATTAAGGAGCTACAGAAAGGCCTCTGCTTCCAAATTGCTATTCTTCTCACACCCTTAGCCTGGAACTTTCTTCCTTTGTGTCTAATGTTTGTAACAAGTGACTTAACAATATAAACAATATAAATTATTGCCATTTCCCACCCCTACAAACCCAGAAGGAGGGTCATAAGGCTCCATATCCTCTACTTATCTGGGATGAATTACATTTAAATAATAACTATAGGCTAAAAGAGGTAGAAAAGAGGACCTAGCTACAAGGTACTGGGTTCAGAATCGTAACTCCACACCCTTGGAAGTCCTGAAGGGATCAAGGTAGTGATCCTAATCCTAGAGAAACTGGGATGCCAGGCAGGTACTTAAGTATGAGAATCAGTTATAAATGCAGATCTTGAAGCCAGAGTTTAGGACCAAGGGCACAACTTGAAATAAGATCCAGAGTTTTAACCTGAAGAATGAGGTAAGGTTAAATCTGCAGGCAAAGAGAATATCTCCAGTTTTGGAGTCAGATGACGAGGACAGCAAAAAATTAGGCTCCTCCTTGCCATGCAAAGAGGCACTAAAAATTATAATAAGACAATAAGCCTGGAAAAAAAACCCAGGAATATAAAGAATGAGAAGAAATTCTGAGAAAAATCTCAGAAACTCCACTTCTGGTCTTAGAGCTCTTTCTGAAAAAGTTAAGAGTCTGTGAAGTACCTAGATTTGAGAAATAGAAATGCATATCAGTCTTTCTAATAGAAATTTATAGTGAATCAAAAAAGGAAACCATCACGGATTGCAGGATTGGATCTCAACGTTAAGAAACAGAAAAAGAAGGTTGTTCTCAGAGATGCTTACTCCCTATATTTTTTACGCCTCACTGACTTTCCTTACAGTATAACAGGAAAGATGCAGCCTTTGGTAGCAAATAGATGCTGCCTTGATTGCCAGCTCGGCCTGTTACTTCATATGTTATGTTGTTCTAATTCCTTAATGTGTGAAGTGGGAATAAAAGTGCTTACCTCGTCAACTGTTTGAGAGAATTCTGATGAAATAGTTCACCTGAAATCCAAATGTTAACAGAGATAAACAGACTGTGACAAACAGACTCTAAGATGACACCCACCTGCTGGTGTCCAGGCCCTTGTATAATTCTCTCCCTTGGTTGTGGACTGGTTTAGCAACTTGTGTGCAAGCAACAGAATGTGGCAAAGTCATGGGATAGCATTTCCTTGACTAGGTTACATAAGATTACGAATTCTATTTTGCTCATAGACTCTCTCCCTTGACCTTGATGAAACAAGCTACCAAATGGAGAGGTCCGTGTGGCAAAAAAACAAAGACAAATTCCTGCCAATAGCCAGCAAAGAACTGAGGCCACTAATGTAACAGCATGCAAGGAATTGAAGTCTACCAATAACTGATGAACTTGGAAGAAGATCTAGTCTTCCCTCATTAAGCTTTCAGACGGGACCCAGCCCTGGCCAACGTCTTGACTGCAGCCTGTGATAGCTAATGTTGTACGTCTACTTGGCCTATGATGCCTAGTTGTTTAGTCAAACACCAATCTAGAGGGGTTTGGTGCAGGTGATTTGTAGATGGGATTAACGTCAAAATTGGTAGACTTTGAAAAAAAAATTGGTAGACTTTGAGTAACGGTTAACATTTAGTTTATTTGAAGAATTTGTATAAAGCATATTACTCTCCATAATGTAGGTGGACCTCATTCAGTCGAAGACCTTAACTGAGCGAAGACTAAGTTTCCTCAAAGAAAAAGAAATTCTCCGCAAGACTGCAACGTGGAGATCTTTCTTGAGTTTGCAGTCTATCGTCCTGCTGAATTTGGATTCGAGACTTCAACTCTTGCGTGAATATGCGGCCTGCCAGATTTCAGACTTGCCAGCCCTCACAATTGTGTAAGGCAAGTCCTGAGCATAAATCCCTCTCTCCCTCCCCATCTCTCTCTAAATATGGGAGGCCTTGAGGCAGAGGACCCAGCTAAGTTTGCCTGTATTCCTGACCTGTAAAAATGATTCAATAACAAATATTTGTCGTTGTAAGCCTCTGATTTTGTGGCAATTTGTTATGAAGCAACCATGCATTGAGAGATTTTTAAATTTCGGTTCACAATATGTATCCTGTGTCCAGTGGGATATGCTGTGCCCTGCCCAAGCTTTGTGTGACTTCTGGGTGATGGCATATTTACATTCTCCTACTTACTCTTGACTATGAGTTCTGGTTTCCATCAAGTTCTGCTCATTTTCATCTCATCTCTTTTCTACTATCTTCTTCCTGTTTCAAACTAACTAAATATGAAACACACACCTTTCTTTGGTATACTCTCAAAACCATTCATACTATGTATTAGTGTGCATCCTTACTAAAAATGCTTTAGAATATAACGGCTAATATCATAGCAATTTAAACAATAAAACTTTAGCAATCAGCTACTTTGATTTTTGGCTTAAAATAGCATCTTCATGTTGCTCTGCCATCTTGAATTTCTTTTTGGCCACTTTTCTCCATGGGCTCCAAATTTCTGTGAGGCTATTTGGTACCTCCATTTCCCTTTTCCTCAGCACCAATTACATGCTCATCTATATTGCATGCTCTGTTTTGAGGCCTTACATTGCCCATCAAAAGTGATCCATCAAGGTATTTCTCTAAGCAAAGAGTGTCATCCCTAAGAGAAACTCTAATGTCAGGAGTTAAAATAGTCCCTTTACTTTGCTACGTATGTAAAGCTACCAGAAAAGTCACACAAAGGCAGCAAATATTTGACAGATGTTAGTGTTCCTTTCTTTTTTCTCTCTCTCACTAATATTCTACTACTTCCCAGGCCTTTCTAAGCATTGGAGGCCAGATCAATGTGGTTAGGAAGCTGGTTCCTCACAAGTTTTAACAACACAGAGAAGGTTATCTAAAGCAGTGTTTTTCAAACTGTGTATCATAAAGGATCAGTTATTTTTTTCTTTAAGAAAATTTCCTGTACACTACAGTTGCTGGATACTTTTGCAAAATGCAATAAAAATAAATGTTAGACTGAGGATCTCAAACTTTGTCCTCTGAACTTTGAGGAACCATTGAAAAGTTTTCATTTGAAGAAACACAGAATCAGCCTGTGCTCTAGAGAAGCCATTCAGGCAGCAGAGTGAAAGATGCATGATGTATCTTGAGGCCCCTGGGGAGATAGATGGCTGTCTCGTATGGAGAGGAAAAGAAGGTAGAGTGGAGTGATATTTAGAAGGTATTCCTGGTAGGGTTCATCCTCATTGAAGGAAAGAAGGATGGATGATAGAAAGAAGTCTTTGAAAGCAGAGGTCAGGATTCTAGGCCATGATGCCCTGCCTCTGCCCAAGAGGAAATTGCCATAGCTTTCTCTTCGGTTGTTCTTGCTGCTGGAACCTCTTAACCAGTCTCCCTGCCTTTATTCCTAACTATTCTCAACAACTTTTTCATATTCCAAACATAATTCTGATTATATTACTCTTCTACTTACAATCCCTCAATGCTCTCCACTGCCTTTGAGAGAAAGAAAAACGCTTACGTGGATTACAAGGTCTTATAGAAAAGTCTGCGATTGTTTTTCTAGTCTTACAACATCACAGTTTCCTCATCAAATATGAAAATGTTTAAAAACATTTTTAAAAATTGATGCCAGGACTTTCTGAAAGATTGAACTCCCTCATTAATTTCTGCTGCTTCTCCAAATTATTTTAAAAGACAGTGAAAAAAATGTTTTAAGGCATAAATTCACAAAGATAAACGGAGGAGAAACAACAACAATATTAGCAACAAGATATAGCAACGATATTCTGCAATACTGAAACCCAAGCTATAAATGCAGGGACTCCTGAAAGCAAACTATTTTGTACCATGAAACTCCAGAAAGTTCCAGAAGTTCAAAAGATCAGGTACTTCTGTAAGTGGTCTCAGAATGATTGACTCAAGATTGTATAAGAAGTCAGACCTTCAGATCCCTTCTTCTTTCTCACGCAATAGGCAACATCCCTCTCCTAGGTCACAGAAGAATGGAGGTATGGTCTCTGGAGAAGTTGAGCCAGAAGGAGAGCAGAAAAAACTGACATTAGAGAATAAAACAGGAAACATATTTATATGCCCTACAATGATATTCTCTTCCTTCATGAAGCAACAAATTAGTGGGAAACAGGGCTTAACCTTTGAGGAAGTGCTAGTAAATTCCTTTATGGGGAATCTGATCAGCCAAAGAGAAAAGAAATACAAATACTGACATATGGGAATCCTTCAACACAGTGAACAATCCACATCTTATAAAGAAGCCCATCTGTTGACAAGGCCGACCAATGAGCAGTGAGTTTAAAGCAGCTTTTAATTTTTGATACATATGTATGAACAAACAGAAATGCAAAGGTAATATGACATTTGAAAATCAACCTATGTAATTTACCATATTAGCAGAATAAGGAGAAAAACCACATCTCATGAAATAAAAAAGCATTCATGAACAAATTCTCTGCAAACTACTCTACAAAAAAATCCTACAGCTAACATTATATATTATGGCTTGTGACTGAATGCTTCGCTGGAAGAATGGGAATAAGAGAAGGACATTTAACTCGCATCACTTCTATTCAACAACAAACAAGATCCTAGTCACTTTAATGCATGTAAAAGAAGCAAAATGCACATAGATTGAAAAGAGAAAAAAATAAAACAGTTCTTATTCACAGGTAATGTTATCAGATAAAAAATTCTAAGGACTCTACAAAAAGCTTTATGAACAAATAACTGAATTTAGAAAGATTATACAACAAAAAATCAATATACAAAAAGTATTTGCATATTTGTACTAGTAATAAATAATTGGGAGAAAATCTTAAAAGATT
Source organism: Panthera uncia (assembly GCF_023721935.1). NCBI lineage: Eukaryota > Metazoa > Chordata > Mammalia > Carnivora > Felidae > Panthera > Panthera uncia. Next base: position 12,320,676 of record NC_064812.1, on the reverse strand, counting down.
TTACAATAGCATCAAAAAGCATGAAATACTTAGGAATAAGTTTTACAAAATATATGCAATACCTATATACTAAAAACTATAAAACAGTGCCAGGGCAACAAAAAAGAAGATAAATAAATGGAGCACAGATATACCATGCTCATGGATTGGAACACTGAATATTGTCAAACTGTCAATTCTTTTCAGGTTAACATGTAGATTCAATGTATCTCCAGTAAAAATCCCAGCAGGCTATTATTTATTTATTTATTTATTTATGTTTATTTATTTTGAGAGAGAGTGAGAGAGAGCATGCATGTGTGCGAGTAGGGTAGGGGCAGAGATAGAGGGAGAGAGATAATCAGAAGCATGCTCTGTGCTGTCAGCCCAGAGCCCTACACAGATTTTGACCTTAGGAACCATGAGATCATGACCAGAGTAACCAACTGAGCCACCAGGTGCCCCCAAGCAGGCTATTTTAAAATAAGACTTGACAAGCTGATTTAAAAATTAATATTGAAAGTCAGAGAATCTAAAATAGATAAAACAATTTTTAAAAGGAGTGACATAGTGTTTTACTCACTCTAAAGATACAGTAATCAATCAGCCTGGTATTGCCATAAGGAGAGATATATACATCAATAGAACAGAATAGAGAATACAGAGACAGACTCTCACTCATATGGTCAATTGGTTTTTAGAAAATTCACCCAGGTAAGACAATATAGGAAATATAATCCTTTCAACAAATTGTAGTAGAAAAACTAGATAGCTATAGAAAAAAATAATATTTGGCTTGTACCTCATACTCTACAGAAAAATTAACTCAAAATGGGTCATAGACTTACAGGTAAACTAAAATTATAAAACTCATAAAATAAAACATAGGAGAAAACATTCACAAACTTAGAATAAACCAAGGTTTCTTGGACCTTACTCCAAAATAACTCACCACAAAGAAAAAATACGTAATAAACTGGATTTCATTAGAATTACAAATGTCTGCCCTTTGAAAGAAACCATTAAGGAACGGAAAAAATAAACCACTGTCTGGGGGAAAGTTTTCCCAGTGCCCATACCTAATGAAAAGTTTGTATCAAGAATATAAATAACTCTTACAGCTCAATTATAAAAAGTCTAACAACCCAAAGTACTTCAACAAACAGTATATGGATATAGGAATGACCAATAAGCACATCTACAAATGCTCAGCGTCACTAGTCGTCGGGGAAATGGAAGTTAAAATTACAATGAGATACGACTAAGCATCCACTGGAGAGGCTGGGATGAAAAGACTGACAATACTAAGTATTGGTGAAGATATAGAGCAGGTAAAACTCTGGGAGCATGAAATGATACTATTCTCAAATCAGTTTGGCAGTTTCTCATAAAGTAGGACATATACTTAAATATGACCTAGATATTCCATTTTTAGGTACTTACCTAAGAGAAACAAAAACGTGTATTCACACAAAGTCTCCTCCATGAGCATTTATAGCAGCTTTATCATAATAGCTCAAGCTGGAAACAACTCAAAAGTCATCAGTATATGAAGAGATGAACCAACTATGGTATAGCCTTACAACGAAAACTGTTCAACGGTAGGGAGGGATAATGAGTAATACATGTAAACAATCTGGATAAATCTTAAAAACAACATGCTGAGGGCGAGAAACCAGACCCAAGAAAACACGGTGTATGAGTCCGTTTCTATGAAATTCTAGAGTAGGCAAAACTCATCTATAATAATACATCAGTGCTTGCCTGGGGCCAGATATAGAAGAGAGTTGATTGCCAAGGGGAATGAGGGAATTTCTAGAGATGATGTAAATGTTCTATATTTTCATTGGAGTGGTTCCGTGGATTCACCTATTGGTCAAAGGTCATTGAATTGTGTACTTAAAATGTTCATTATATCTTGATAAAATGTATTTTTATCTTTTCTTAGGAGAAAGGTATTATGAAAGAAAAAAATCAGGAAAATTTACCAGACATGTAGGATATATGTTTCCAGATTCTCAGTACGTGTCGGTTAAGATTTTTAACTTGCTTGATTACATCATATGTGTAATACCTTTATCGCAGTGCTTGGTACACAGAAGATGCTTAATAATCGTTTACAGGACAAATACCTGGGTGGGTCCATTAATTCCTAATGTCCATTAATTCCCACTTATCATGAGTTTATAGATGCTTACATTGAGAAAAGGGAGTTAATAAAGAGCTTATAAAAGTACAATCTTCCTTTCTTCTAAGGAGGCCTGTCTCTTGGCCCGGAGCAAAGGCTGAATAGAGGAACCCACTGGAAATTCTAGTGCAGCTGCCCGGGCAGCAAATTCAGCTACTATACAAAGAGGGGCCCCAAGGCTCAAAGAGGAGAAAATGCAGGTAGTTAACAAGGTGAAATCTGGCTAATAGTGTGAGACCAAAGATCCAGAAAGAGCCTATTTAATGCAAAGCAACTTCCTGAAAGGAAGCCCAGAATTTGGCAAAATGCCCTTAGGAGGCTGATGTCAGTGATCTGAACCACAGATAGAGAAAGGTCTGGGCCTGAGCCATTCCACAGCTCCATCCTCTTTTGAAGACCCAAAGAGCCTTCTAAGGCTTCCTGCTCAACTGCCTTTTCATAACTGAGGCTATGAAGGCCCACGGAAAGGAAATGACCTACCCATTGGTGCATAGGCACAGAATCACAATTGTCCCCAGACCACCTACATTTTCATCACATTCCATGCCCAGAGAGCACAGAGAGAAAATCTTTCACACCGGTGAATTTGTGTGTGTTTTGCCTACCATTCTATACGGGTATATTTGCTTGTCCGGTGCAAATGAAAATCAAACCATTTCAGAGCTCCATGTATCGTGTCTGAAAATAGGCAGTTTCTGATTGTCTCCATTTGTGACGGGAATCCTGTTCTTTGGACTTTTCTCTGCTGTGCACTGAATCCTGGCTCCTTTGGAGGAAGGAGGGCATGAATTCCTGGGGCTAAATATAAAAAGGAAACCATTCAGCGCCTCAGGCGATTTCAACCAGCCTTTGGCACCCCCGGTTGTTGCAGTGACATTTTGCTCATCAAAGGGTGGTATCACCTGGCACTCACGGGCTGCGACTGAATTGGTTTAAGCTGGTTTCCAGCTGACACCAGTTGCAGCTGCGGTTATTAGGGTCTCGAGCTACTCCCGTTATTGAACAGCATTCTTGTTTTGTGGCTATAGGTGTCACCTGACTGTTTACGGTGTGTTGCTACAATTAAAACCTATGTCTTGTATTTTACTACAAGCATTGCATGCTTCTTTATAACCTTCAGTGAACATGCTCACTTCCTCATACACCTGATCTTACCACATCGAGTAGGTGTTATATGTGGTTGAGGGCCAACTCAGACAATAATTGGATGCTTTCCCTGCATTGCACTAAGGACTAGCCAAGTGATCCTCTGAGGACAAATAATTTTAGCTCTTTGATTTAAATTTAAAAACTGAGTACCCCCAAAATTAAAAATAGACCTACCCTATGACCCAGCAGTAGCACTGCTAGGAATTGACCCAAGGGGTACAGGAGCGCTGACGCGTAGGGGCACTTGTACCCCAATGTTTATAGCAGCACTCTCAACAATAGCCAAATTATGGAAAGAGCCTACATGTCCACCAACTGACGAATGGATAAAGACATTGTGGTTTATATACACGATGGAGTATGACGTGGCAATGAGAAAGAAGGAAATATGGCCCTTTGTAGCAACGTGGATGGAACTGGAGAGTGTGATGCTAAGTGAAATAAGTCATACAGAGAAGGACCGATTCCATATGTTTTCACTCCTATGTGGATCCTGAGAAACTTAACAGAAGACCATGGGGGAGGGGAAGGAAAAACAATGGCTAGAGAGGGAAGGAGCCAAACCATAAGAGACTCCTAAAAACTGAGAACAAACTGAGGGTTGATGGGAGGGTGGGTGATGGGCATTGAGGAGGGCACCTGTTGGGATGAGCACTGGGTGTTGTATGGAAACCAGTTTGACAATAAATTTCATAAAAAAATAAATAAATAAAAACTGAGTACCGCTACAGTAGATGAGGGCATAAGGCACCATGGCAAAGTAAAAATAGCTCTGTATTAAGAATCAGGAGATGTCTGAAGGAAGTTGGGATAGGTGGCTGATGATCCATGTGTCAAAAGGAAAACAACCAAGCCCCTTAGTCTGTTCAGGCTGCTATAACAAAATGCCACAGATTGAGTAGTTTATAAAGAATAGATAATTATTTCTTATACTTCTGAGATCAGAGTATCAGCATCGTCAAGTAACCGCCCTCTTCTGGGTTACAGATTCCAAGTTGTATCTTCTCATTGCAGAAGGGGCCAAGGAACTGCCTTTGGCTCTTTCATGAGAACACTAATCCCCTTAAGAGGGCTCCCCACTCCCCACCTCCGAAGGCCACACCTCCTAGGGCCATCCTACTGGGCATTAGGATTTCAACGTATGAGTGGGTCGGGGGCACAATCATTAACACCATTACAGCAACCATTGTTTATTGAGTACTGGTTGTATGTTTGACACTTATTATGCTCAATTATAAACCTTAAGCAACATAAGGACAGCTTTATATCTGTTTTGTTTTGTTTTTTTACTTTTTATACTGATGCTCATCAGAGTATCTGATATTTTTTAGTGATGCAACAAACATTTTTTGAATGAATGAATGAATGAATGAATGTAATATTTTAAATTCTACTTTTCAGATTGGGAAATGTTAGGTAACTTGCTCAAAATCGTATAGCGCTGTGCCGAAATGCTTACGATCAAATTATGAATGGCCTCTTTGATTCCAAAGTGTATACTCTGCACTACACTCGTGGGCTTTTAGTCAACCAATAGATAATTACCTAGACAGGTCCTCGTTCAGGGGAAGGTTGATGGAATTGAATTACAATGTTAGGAGCATCATTAATTTTCCTTATGTATTAAAAAGTTGACAGTTTTACAAGGTAGAGAATCACGAGTTTTGTTCTGCATAGGTAATCTTTGATAAGCATGTTAGATAAGTAGGTAGAGAGGGGGAAGGGGCTGCTAGATATCCGAGACTAGAATTCTGGAAAGCGGTGAGGGTGGGAGACATACATCGAGGAGTCTTTGACGTGTGTACAGAGTGTTTAAGCTCTGGGAGCCTAACTGTAAAGGCTCTTCAAAAAACCGGTACGTGGTAGTTAGACAACCACAACATACTTGACGAGAACACTCAAAGTGTTCTCAAAGGATGCCCTCAAAGTGACTCGGTCTGATGACTGCTTCCCAGGTTTGGCAGAAGGGTTGAAAGCAAAAACAGTCTTTGCTGAGAATTCCTCCTGGCACAATATCAGATTTAAAAAATAGCAGAGTCGACTCAGCTACAGACTTAGACAGACCGAGAGTAGACTCAACCACTATAAGGCTCAGAGAAATTACAACGAGCTCTTGGGTTAGTCAAAACATAATAACCATATCAAAAGTTCAGGTAAGTGCAGACTGGATATGATGACTTATTTCTTTTCTTCGCTTTCTTTCTTTCTCTCTTTCCTTCTCGGTTGGTTTTTTGTTTTTTGTTTTTTTTTCCTATCCCAGAAGACAAAGCAAACTTCAACACGCCACACCCTGGAGATTTGATGTACTGAAGGTTCTGAGCTCTGGCATTCAGTTACCACTGGACCATGGACTGTGTCGCACTGCAGTGATTCATCCACTGTCTGCCTTCTCCGCATTCTGGGCTGCTTGAGGGCAGGAACAAACCCACCCGTTAGCGTATCTCCAACCTCATAAAGTCTCTGGAGAGTCGTATGGAATCAGTCAGTGTGAGTTGAGGAACTCAATGAGTACTCGAGAAGGTTAAATTCAAAATACCTAACAGGGAAATATGACCCAAAAATAAAAATAATTATTCCATGAAATTCTATTTCTAGAAATGGCAATGAGTCTTCACCCTGCGACTTTATAAGGTATTGATTACGAGTTTTCTTGCCACCAATTTTTGCCTCAGTTTCCTTTCTATAAGAACAAAGGATTTTATATGCACCACATAAGCTCATGGTGTTTCGTTTCTTCAAATCCAAACCCATGGAACCCTGCCCTCAGGCTAGCCACTTGGACAAGTCAGCCATTAGCTCTGAGTAAATCTGGCCGTTCCTCTTGACCTCTTTCTTTAGAGCCCAAGAACAGAAGAGGGCTTTCTCTCTCCCTGATCAGGCTTTCCCTTATTTTACCCCAGGTGACTGACATATCTTTCAGGAGAACCCCCAATGGATTAAGGTAATTTTCTAGACATATAAATAAGTGAGGTCAACAAATAACTTGAAGACTATAAGAAAAATTTTCCAAAGGGCCTTCTATCTTACTCTTTACTTCATATTTTTTACTTAGGCCATTTGTAAATATCTATTTGCTCTGTGCTTATTTATTTCTTGGCCCATCCCCCAATCAAATGTGAACTACTGAGGCCAGAGAGACCTTTTGAAGACCAATGCTATCTATATAATAGACCTGTCATCCATTGCACACTCAGAGCTTAACACAACACCTGACACTGAAAATGTGTTCAAAAGATATTTGTTGAATGCATGAATTATCTCCAGTCTTTCTAACAATTTACAAGTTGGACAGTATTATCTTTATCTTTCAGGGCACAATTGAGTTTTGGAGAAGTGACATCTCTAAAGTAGTGAAACGGACATAATACTTAATTCTGTATTTTCTTTTATGCCAGTGTATCTGTTTCATCATATTGTACCACTCTGTCAAAGCTTGGTGAACATTCAGTGTTTGCAATTTTCTTTACCTCTGGCTGGTTTCCTAAGGTGTTTACACCTTACAATATTAAAAAAAAAAAAAAAGGCATGCTTACTGTTTTAAGGTTCAAGACTTCAGAGAGTGAAAGAGGAAATTCAGGTAACTAGTAGACAGTGGGAGATATAAAAAAGAGATATTGAAACAAGAAATTTGGGGAGAAAAATAGTAGGATAAATGACTGCAGATAACTAACTATCAAAAAAGAATATACAGTTTCCTGATATTTATAGTCAGTTTTTCTTGATTCATACAGCAGTCTCTTCTTACAGCATTTTAGTCATAGACAAGAATAATTCTTAAAAGGAGAATGTTAAGTATTAAGACACATTTCTAATGGAGGTATGTTCCGAAAACAAAATTAAGAAACACGTCTTCCATTCAAGTTTGTCAACACTCTTGGTGTAGTGACACCACGATCAGTGGAAGTCTAAGCTGAAAGCAGGAGAAAAAAATACTATAGAAATTAAGTCTATGCCTATTGAGACCCTAAAACTTCAACAGATCCAAAGAAGCAGATTGTATATGAACCAAGTAATGTGATGGTACTAAAGAAGGACATTTTTTCTGAAAACAATAGACCAACGTTTTCTCATAACTATGTAATTTAAAGCCAAGGTGCAGATGGTGCATTTAGTTTTTATTTACTGTCAGCAGATAGGTTGGTGTATGTCTTCAAAATTATTAAGAAATGTTGGAATATCTGGCTAAAAAGTGATTACTTCACAATTCTTCTGAAACACATTTAAGTTGTATTGGCTTTGAGGTTTGAAATTCTTTAATATTGTGATTTGGTTTCTTGTACTTGGTGGAAAAGCTTCTGCTGGGTTCAAAAAGGAAATCAAATCTGATGGGCATTAAAAAAATATGAAGTGATGACCAACAACACTTCCATTCCCCTTTTCTCCACACTAACCAAGAACATCAAGGTCCTGGTTTCATCATGGAAGGTGTGGGCAGGAAGTAATTGTGGAAGGAAGATTGAGAAATAGGGATATTCCTGACTACACGGAAGACATAAACACATGAAGGGAACACAGATCATTTCCCTAACGAGATGGGTCCCCTAGAGCTATATTGGATCAGGAGGCAATCTGGACATGAATGGTGAAAGAAATAATTCCAAGGGCCTGAACACCTAAAATAAAATTCTTTTTCTTGATGTGAATGTTTAGATACTTTTCTCTGAATTCAAGTGTGAATGGGTTCTTAATTGGTCCAAATTCACTGCCAGGGCTGTAAGACAGACTTTTTCTCTTCACTAAAGAGGTACTACAAAGAATTTTGCATTATTTATTATGCTAACAAATAATTACAAGTCTTAAATTAAGAAGGGTTAAGAAGGACACAACAAGTCAGGAGACTAGTTGGTTACTTTTGTAATAAACCAGGCTATAAATGATGGTGACCTTCATTAAGGGAGGTGCATTATTGATGGAAATGAACAGCTGGATTTAAGATCTAAAGAGGAGCTAGTGTAAATGGAACCCATCTATGGAGGATGAAGAAAAAGGAGGGATCAAGGATGGAAAAGAGGCATTTGGCTTAGACACTGAGATGGAATAAGGTAGATGAAATGAATGGAATGCCATTTGCTGAGACAGGAAAGAAGAGGAGGAGGGTAGGATGTTTTCGAATTGCAAAAGATAGACCATTGAATTAACCAGATCTTACGGACATGGCTTTATTCAGTGGCACCTCCTTTAAAAATAGAGAGGGGATGCTGGGTGGCACAATAGATTGATCATCTGACTCTTGATTTTGGCTCAGGTCATGATCCCATGGTTCATGGGCCGGAACCCCATGTTGGGCTCTGTGCTGACAGTGCAGAGCCTGCTTGGGATTCTCTTTCTCCCTCTCTCTGTCACTCCCCTGCTCTCTCTCTCTCTCTCAAAATAAACATTTAAAAAATAAAAGCGTAATAGGGGTGCTTGGGTGGCTCTCAGTTAAGCATCCGGCTTTGGCTCAGGTCAAGATCTCGTGGTTTGTGGGTTTGAGCCCCACCTTGGGCTCTGTGCTGACAGCTCAGAGCCTGGAGCCTGCTTTGGATACTGTCTGCACCTCCTTCTGCCCCTCCTCCACTCATGCACTGTCTGTCTGTCTGTCTCCCTCTCTCTCTCTCAAGTATAAATAAACATTAAAACATTAAAAAATAATAAAAAGAAATAATAATAAAGAAAGAAATAGCCTGCATGTGGTATATACTTCAATTATTCTTAGAAACCTGCCTTTCTCGAGCCTAAATGTCCATCAACTGATGAATGGATAAAGAAATTGTGGTTTATATACACAATGGAGTACTACGTGGCAATGAGAAAGAATGAAATATGGCCCTTTGTAGCCACGTGGATGGAACTGGAGAGTGTTATGCTAAGTGAAATAAGCCATACAGAGAAAGACAGATACCATATGTTTTCACTCTTAGGTGGATCCTGAGAAACTTAACAGAAACCCATGGGGGAGGGGAAGGAAAAAAAAAAAGAGGTTAGAGTGGGAGATAGCCAAAGCATAAGAGACTCTTAAAAACTGAGAACAAACTGAGAGTTGATGGGGGGTGGGAGGGAGGGGAGGGTGGGTGATGGGTATTGAGGAGGGCACCTTTTGGGATGAGCACTGGGTGTTGTATGGAAACCAATTTGACAATAAATTTCATATATTAAAAAGAAAAAAAGAAACCTGCTTTCTCTATCTAATCGCTGACATTAAACTGGATTTGAAAAGGAGGGAATATCAGAAACATTTTTAAGCCTTTAAAGAACTATGTTATATCCTGCAACCTCTATTATCTCATGATGCTATCATACTAAGACTATAAGGTAAGTAGTCATATCCTCATATTAAAGATGATGGACAGAAAACTTTACTCTCTTTTCAGAGTAAAGATTTCTTGCTGGCATTTGAGGTACTGACATGTAAAAGAGTAATGAGACTTGTGATATTTTCTTCCAGATGAAACCTGCAAAATAAATGAGCTCAAATTTTGGGTAGGCAGCTTAGGCATAATATGAAAGGGCAATATCTAATAATTAGAGCTACCTAATAACGGTTTTGGTTTTCAGGGAATCAGAAGACAAGGTGAATAGCCTTTCCCAGGGTTGCTATAGATAAAGATACTTTCTTCATGGGGAGGAAGATGGAATTAGGGTATCTCAGAATCCGGATAGAATATTTTAGTAGTCATACATAAATCTTTCACATATTTACCAAGCATGAGACAACATGGGGGAAAACGTTCTCAAGTTATTTTATTAGTTCTCTGAAAATCACGTTTGTATTATTGTCTTCCTCTTGCACTTAAGGAAACCCAGACACAGATAGGCAAGGAAAATTGTTCAAACTGTCACATAGCTCTTCAGTCCTGGAGCCAGAATTTCAAGTGAGTTTGCCTTGTCAGAAGAGTTTCTCAGCCTCAACACTATTAAAATTTTGATTTGCAGAATTCCTTGTTGTGAGAGTTGCCAGCTACTTACCTCTACCCACCAAAGGTCAGTAGCACCTCCTTCCCCAAGTTGTGACAACCAAAGATTCCCTAGATAATGCCAACTGTTCCTTGGCAGGTGAAATTGCCCTAAGTTGATTGAGAACCACTAACTTACCAAAATATTGTGCTTCAGTTCAATACGATCACTTCTGCTTCTTGTACTCAACCGTAGACCTCTATAAATTCCATATTGTTCATGTAGAATTTCCTTCTCCTTTTTACTAAACATTTCTTTTCATGATATAAAAAGTCTGCACTGGTTCTATAATTTGGAATTTTTTAAACTCATTCTTCAAGAAAGCAGGAAGCTCTCCATATTATAGAAAAACAAGTTGAAAGGAAGATACTCCACAAATTACTGCTGTTATTATTGTTGCTGATATCATTATTCATCAACTTCTTCTGTTGTCACTTTTGTCCTAATGTGGACATGACCAGGCACAACTTAATTTTACAGAATCGGCACCATTGTCAGCATTATTTGGGTTCACTGGGGACCATTACAGTTCTGGGATTAGCTGTTCACTTAAAGGCTACGGCACATCACACCAGGAATAAACTATTTTCCTTGTCTGTCCACATTTGGCTACAAAATTTTTGTTCAGTTATCAGTTGATGTCTGACTTTCTCCACATAGCTATCTAGTACAATATTTGAGATACTTTAATCTCATAAAGTTAACAAAAATGCCAAAATATCAGCCAAGAGTGATGGGGTCATACTACGGAACGAAACATGTAATTTGTTAAACAGTCAATTTAAGACAATTCTATTTGCATGACTATCTAACAACATGAAATACTGGGATGCTGGCGTTAACTTCTGTTTTGTTTTTTCAAGACAGTTTATAAAACATTTAGCCAAGGAAGTTTAAAAGGAATGTTTCTGGTCATTTTTAAATTTACAGTTTGGGGGACGTGGTGGGACTGAATTCTAAGACAACTACTCAAAGTCTTTTGAAACATAATTTACAGACATCTTTTTATGAACGAAGATCTTGAGTGGAATAAGATTCAAAGGACATTAAATTGGGGAAATAAGACCACATAGTGTCAAAGGCATATTGCTGACAATTTTCCATGCTGGGCTATCTCTTTCTCAATAGGAAGTCTCATTTACTCTATGCTCAGAGTGGTCCCACGAGGCTCTGAGAGGAGACTCCCCAACATGCATGATCTGGTGACCACAACTTACTCCACAGTGTCTGTGGCAGTCATCCTGACCTCTGCCCCAAAGCTGTAGCAGCACTAGTCAGTTCTTACTTCAAATGTCCTCATGATTTTCATTCGCTAATCCAACATTCGCTGAGGGCCCATTACGTACTGAGCATTCCTCTAAGAGCTGAGAAGTCATAGATGAATATACTATAGTCCCTGACTTCAAAGGGCATTCACTCTGACGGGAGAAACATAAAGGAAACAAAGAACTAAAGTTGTTTGCCCAATGGGATGGTGGAGGTAAGGGTAGGATACTGGGGGGCCGAGAGGAGGAAGATCTTTCACAAACCGTGAGAAGATGCTCTGGGAAGTTTGGGGGAATCTGGAAGGACAAATGGGATTTGGCTAAAGAAGGGAAGGCAGATAATCCCAAAGGGAGTAACAAGTAAAGGTCCAGAGTGTGATGAGAGCATGGTGCAGTGAAAGAACCATAAGCAACACTGGATTCAAGAATGGTGGTCGTTGGGGAGGTGACTGCCTGGGAGGAAGCCAAATCATGAATGTGCTCTGTATAACTTCACCCTTGGTTCTCAGCATTTAGAAGAATAGTTCTCAACTTTGGCTGAATATTCAAATCATCTGGAGACCTTTAAAATATAACTGATATCTGTACCCACCCCCAGAATTTTTTATTTAATTAGCCTGGAGAGAAGCATGGATATCCCAGAAAATAAATTCACATGTTTCAAAATGGCAGAGTACTAGCTGCCTAAGCTATGCAAAGCAGAGTGTCTCTCTCACTTTTTCTCTCTCTTTCCATTTCTCTCTCTCACTATCAAAAGGAACTTTGGTTCTAAGATCTTTATAGCTGGAAACTACTGTGGGTTTCAAAACATTGTTGAAATTTGTAAAGGGAAAGAAATGCAGAGCTATACACAGAGAGAAAAGTCCCATAGCATTTAATCACTTAGTCAATTCAGTTAACAAATAACCAAAGAGAACCTCTGTGTTTCTAGTCACTACTCCAGGCTCTGAAGATACAGCAGTAAACAACAACAACAACAACAAAAACCCAAATCCTTCCTCTCAGGTAGAGTACATTTTAAAGGGAGATTTAGAAAATAAACAAATGATAAATATGTAACATGTCGAAGAGTGAGAAGGATCTTGAAGAAAAATAAAGCAGGAATAAAGGAAAATATAGTGACTAGGGTTATATTTCAGACACGAATATCAGAAATGACCTCTAAGGAGATGAATTTAGGAAAGGATTTAATGAGGTGAAGGAGACACTTATGAGAACATATGGGAAAAGACGACTCCTGGCACAGGAAATCTGCGTGCAAAGGCCCTGAGGTTAGCAGATTCAAGGAAGAATGAGGAAGCTAAGGTGATTGAACAGAGAGAACAAGGGACGGTGGGAGGCGATAAGGTTGGGCACATGATGAGTGATCCTGTAGGTCACGACAAAGTATGGATTTTATTCTAAGCATGACGGGAAGATGAAAAACAAATTAAAATTTTAATTAGATTACACAATTTATTATCTAAAAAGCAGAATAGACTTTATCAGGTAAGAGTAGAAAAAGAAAGGTCAGTTAGAAAAACTGTTGTTTTGGACCAGGCAAAAGATGATGGGTTGTGAAAAGTACACTGGGAGGTAACATAGGAGCTGGCAGGGGAAGGTCACTCTTGGGTTATACTTCACCGTAGAGCCAACAGGTTTAGCTATTCCATAATGAATTTGAAAATAGTATAAGAGGGAACAGAAAATAATAGAGGAGGGCATTTATCAGTTTGGGGATACGGATGAAGCGTTTGGTTTGGGAAAAATAAATATTTAATCCTCAGTAGACATCTAAGTGAAGACACCAAGTTGAAAATTGGATCTTTGAGTGTGAATGCAAGGAAAGATCAGGACTCAGAGAACAATTTTGAGAGTCATCAATTGACAGACAGTGTTTAAAAAATCATGACCTTGAAGCTCTAATCCCCAGTGTGATGGTAGCTGGAGGTGGAGCATTTGGGGAGGTAATTAGGTTTAGATGAGGTCATGAGGGTGGGATCCCTATGAAGACATCAGTGTTCTTTTTTTTTCCTAATTTTTTTTTTAGTGTTTATTTTTGAGACAGAGCATGAGCGGGGGAGGGGCAGAGAGAGAGGGAGACACAGAATCTGAAGCTGGCCCCGGGCTCTGAGCTGTCGGCACAGAGCCCAACGCGGACTCAAACCCACGAATCATGAGATCATGACCTGAGCGAAGTCTGATGCTTAACCGACTGAGCCACCCAGGTGCCCTGACATCAGTGTTCTTTATAAGAAGAGGAAGAAATCAGAACATTCTCTCTCCTCTCCACGATGTGAGGATACAGGGAAAAGGCAGCCGTTGTAAACCAGAAAGAAGGCCCTCACTAAGAAGTAAATCTTATGGCTCCTTGATCTTGGACCTCTTAGCCTCCAGAACTGGGAGAAAGAAAAAAATGTTTGTGGTTTATCACCCAGTATATGTTATTTCATTGTCACAGCCCCGGCAGACTAAGACACATAAAGTCTCTTGTCATGGGGTGAATGTCATCATGTTCTGTCTCCAGACTGTGGTCCAGAGTATGGGCAGAGAATTTTAATTTCACCACCGTTTTATTGGTTTTGGATGGTTTTATTGGTTTTATTGGTTTTGGATGGTTTTATTGGTTTTATTGGTTTTGGATGGTCTTATTGGTTTTGGATTGGTTTTGCCATCTAAGTCTATAATAGGCAGAATAATGGCCCCACAAAGATGTTTTGTTCTAGCCCCGGGAAACTGCCATGATGTTAGGTTACGTGGCAAAGGATGCGGATGGAATTAAAATGACCAATCCACAGACCTGGAGATGGAGATTACTGTGGATTATTCGAGTAGACAATGTCATCACAAGGGTCTTTGTAATTGGGAGGGTCAGAGCCATGTGATGCGAGGGCCCTGCTCAGCCACTGCTGACTGAAGATGGAAGGATCACGTGGGAGCACAGGAGTGCTGGCGGACTCCCAATATGGACCCTTCAAAAGGAAATACAGCCTCACTGACATCCAGATTTCAACGTGTGAGATCCATTTTTTTTTTTTTTTTTTTTACTCCTGATATGCAGGACTGTAAGATACTGAATTTGTGTAGTTTTAAGGCACTAAATTTGTGGTAATTTGTTTCAGCAGCACTGGGGAACTAATATAAGCTTCCTTGAAAGAGAGGCAAGCGTGTGATTAAAATCATGGAACATGGAATAAATAATATATGAAGGGACATGGGACCACAAGGAGACTGAGGACAGAAAGGAGTAACAGAGAGGATCTCACCTACCATGCACTAGAGTCCTCAGTGAAGGGAAAGTGTTTCTGGAAAGTGGGAACCAGAAGGACAAGGGGGTGAAAAGACGGGAGGTGCTGCTCAGAGCAGGAGAGGCTTGAAGCTGAGATTCTTTTTTCAGGGGGGGGGGGCATTATTAGGAATGATCAGGTCTAAGCTACATCCACGAAGTTGGGCAAGTGGAAGTGAGCGGGAAAGTGAGGAGAATGAGATGAAAAGAAGACAGGTAGTTGGATAGATCCACCTATGGGAATGTGAAAATTACCAACAAGAATGACAATAGTAGTCATGGAGAGAAAAGTGGGGCAGAGGCTAAGAGAGTCCATAAGTGAAGAGGGCAGAGCCCAGGAGTTCTGTATTCACGGGATAAAGTAACAGCTGACGTAGTCTGCTAGTGTCTTTTTCAAATGGTGCGGGGTATTTTAGAGAGAAAGAGGATAAATAGTTGGGGAGTGGCAATAATAGGACGTACACCCCACTTTTAGATCCACTAAGTGTGTGGGAGGTAAGATTGAATCCAACTGATAGAGCCTCCGAGGAAGCAATATCCTTGAGTTTAGTTTATAAGGAATATGCTAATGACAGATTGAGTTCTTGAGTGCCTTGTGGGAAGGTTTGGGGAATCAGGGATAGTGTGAGATTGGGTCAGATTACAGAAAGTATACTCTTATGGGGTTGAGGGCCAGAAAATGGGGTGCAGGTTCTTTTCAAATTAGTCTATATATTCAATGACATTCCAGTCAATTTTCCAGTAGTGCTTTTTCATGGATCTAGACAAAATGCTACTTAAGAACCATACGGGAGAATAGTTGTCCAAGAATAGCTAAGATTCTGCCAAAGAACAAGGATGTTATCCTTGCCCTAGCAGATATAAAGACTTATTTTTAAGCTGTGTTCTTTAAAACAGTGTAAGATTGATCAGTGAAACCAAATACACTGCCCAGAGACAGACACTGACATATAAGGGAATCGTTGAGGTGACATTACAAATTAATGGGGAAAATGAACTTTTTAAAAATAAAATGAGGAAGTGGCTATTCCACATTTAAAACAAAAGTAATCTCAAACTCATTCTGTATTAAAAATTATTCCAGGTGATTTGAAAATTGAAGACCCACATAGCAGAGAAAAGACTTCAAAACAATTTGAAATACGTGTATGAAATGTGTGTGTATGTATTTTATTGTTAGGAGGTAATTTAAAGAAAAATTTTTTAATGTTTATTCATTTGTGAGAGACAGAGAGAGACAGAGTGTGAGCGGGGGAGGGGCAAGGAGAGAGGGAGGCACAGCATCTGAAGCAGGCTCCAGGCTCTGAGCTGTCAGCACAGAGCCCGACACAGGGTTCGAACCCACAGACTGCGAGATCTGAGCCAAAGTTGGACGTTTAACTGACTGAGCCACCCAGGCGCCCCTAGGAGGTAATTTTTAAATTAGACACAATATCTGGCCTTTTCAATATGATGGTCCTGTTCAGCAGAGAAATAATGGTGCACTTTTCTGGTTGACCAAAACCCTAGGTCCTTGACAAAGAAATAGCTTTTACATGACGGAATGTAGTAAGGCCTTTCCATCTTATTTTAACCAGTGGATCCATTCCATTTTACATAGAAATGAACACAACAGCCACAAGCTGTGATTCTTCGTTGAATTACTGAAGTACTAGAGTGAGTGAAATTTCCTTTCAGATTCTTGCAAGAGTCTAGGGGTCCTGATTTTCCGCATTACAAGCTTCTGGGTTTTTGTATCATAGATCATCAGGATGGTTTAAGGAGAAGGTAGAGGAAAATACGTCAGTGTGACGTTATTGTAGAGCAGAAGTCCCCTGAACTGGACATCAGAATGATCTGGGGATACCCAGATGAAGAAGGGGACCTTAAGTAGAATAAGCGTACTTGAGACTTGTCCGTCTGGAGAGGAGGGAACAGTGGTGGGGGGCTGGCCCTGACACAAGGTTGGTCACGTCTCTTGGCCTCAGCTAATTAAGCGACAACAATTCTTGCCTTACCTGTCACACAGCATTGGTCGGGGGAGTTAAAATCGCTTTGGAAAACATTTCTTGAACCATAACTATTGTTTGCAAAACAAGCACCAGGCACCAGGGGAAAAACCAAGATGAATAAAACCTACCCCTGCCCCCCCCCCCCCAACTGAAATTCAGCTGGGAAACCAGGCTTGGAAAATATTGCCAGGTAGCATCATGTGAAATAAGAAACAAACAAAAAAAAACAAAAAACAAAAAACAAAAAACAAGCAAAGTCATGAGGATAACAAATCCGGAAGCTCTTAAAAATTACAACTGTTTTCCAAACGAAGGGACAGTTGTGGTAGTTTTGACAATCTTACTTATGTCAAGTAGCCAGGAATGGAGAATCTGTAGCATCTCTCTGTATTCTAACATGTCAAAAGTCAGTTTCCTTGACAGTTATAAGATATATGTCCATTACCTTAGGGCAAATCAGACGTCTCGCCCAATCAAGGAACTTGCTAAGGCTCCATGAAGAAAGCGATGCCGCGCTATCCACATCTTGGTCTACTATACCGACTTTTCCCTTTGAAATATTGCACTGCAATAGACAATGATCCCACTTGATTGAAAACAGATTTGCAAATTTACAAGGCCAAAACAATAATTTATAAAAAGCCTCAGTCATTCTATTGAAACCACTGCAGTTGGAATGAAAATATCATGTCTGTGTGCTTCAGACGTGTTTCTTACTCAGCAGTCGGAGTCTCACCCCTTTCCACTTGGGCCAAAAGGACAATCTGTTCCCAACAGCCTGAGAAGTCTTTTTGTCATTTTGCAAACTTGCAAAAAGGGGGGGAGAAAAAAAGACACCAAGTCCTTGGCTTTGTGAGAAAAGATTGTGGTGAAAATTTTCACACGTTTTCCTCTCCTTGCAACAATTTTCAGTGTTGCGCACTTCCAGGGGTGTGGGAATTTGAGTTGAAATACTCCGATTCTATATGGGCTTGGTAATTCAAACCAGATTACTTACCTTCATTTGGCTTTAGTTTATTATATGCACAATGTGTCTACACAATACTGTTTCAAGGACCACTGCGGAAATAGTTTCTAGACTGCAAATCATGCCTTCCCAATATGACTGTTAACCTTTTTTTTTTTTTTGAGAGAGAGAGAGAGAGAGCAAGAGTGTGGATAGGGGAGGGCAGGGAGAGAGAGAGGGAGGGAGAGAATCTTAAGCAGGTTCCATGCCCAGCACAGAATCCAACGCAGGGCTCAATCTCTCGACCATGGGACAATGGCCTGAGCTTGAAACCAAGATTTGTACATTTAAGTGACTGAGCCATCCAGGCACCCCATGACTGTTTAAGGGAAAATCTTATAGTTTAGTGCTGATCTTGGCTTCTTTCACTCTACTCTCCAAAGTGTCTACGTATCCATTGCTGGTATTTAATACATGCAGTCGGTTGATAGGCAGAGACTTTGATTCGCACCATGTTGTTCAGGGCAGAAGGGGGTGTCACCTAGTTAGATACCCAGGCTGGTCCCCTCTAAGATAGAGTGACTTGATCAGCCCATGTGGCACATGAGAAAATTGAGGCTTTCAGATGTCTACAGTCTTGCCAACAACTAATTGTCTAGTTCGAGGCAGAGAATCTAGTTTACTTCCAGGTGCCCTTCTTTTTTCTTTACTTATCCAAGTCTTGTACATCAGCAAGGACAAACACACTGCTTTAACTCATAGACCGACGTGATTCACCTCCCTTGCTTTTTCTTTCAGTTTCTTTGATCTTTTCTGTACAGATCACATGGTAGCTAATCATGTTCTGCCTTTGACACCCTTTGTATTATTATCTTGATGTTATATAATAACTAAGTGTTTAATTCTTATCCACCCCTTGAGGATTGGAATTATGTCTTTTTGTTTATTCTACAGCATCTTGCATAGGGTCTGGCACACCATAAATATTTAAAAGTATTTATTGCTTGATAAGCTAGTCCTTTTCTTACAAATCCATGCTGAAACATAAATATTCAGAGCTCAGAATGGACCTTCAAGACCCTCAGAATGGACCACTACAGTGGATGAACATGACACCCAGAGGAACTGAATGGCTTTTCCATGACTCCCTCCACCATGGGTGACAAATAAGGACTGGAATTGCGACCTTCCCACTGTCAACTCAGTACTTTCTCTATTTATTTCTATTGCCTATACTGTGACTTAACCCGTTAAGGTTGAAGGATACCCATGATTCTCCAGACTCATCCTCTGTACCTTCTGTCTTGTTGAATAAATATAAGGGAGTTTTGATCAAGGGACTGGTCATCAGAAGCTAGTTCTGACAGCACTCATCACATCACTAAGCTAAAGGAAGCTGCCTGTGTCCCTAAGATGGCTCCTAGTGTCAGGGTGCTGATACCTTAGGCTGCCTGGATGCCGAGAGGCCATTAATGGGCTCAGCTAGGGGCCCATCTGGAACTTATGAAGCTGTCTTACAAAGCCTTCATCCTCTTCTTCAGCAACTCTGGCCCCCATCACCCCCAGAACCAAGAGAGGCAAAAAGAGATGGGACAGTCAAAGCTGGGGAATCAGCAACCAGTGGGCCATATGGAAACGTTTGGGGATTAGGAGCAGTGCCACATGTGTTCAGCTCGTTCTGGATGAGGCATTTATCCCCCTGCAGTGAAGAGGAAATCACTTGCAGTGACTCACTTGTGGGGAAGCAAGCATGGCCTGAATCAAACCAGCTCCACCTCCGTCACTTTCTGGAAGTGGGCAGCCATGATCACTCATCACTAATCAACCATGGAATACGTATCCCGTACCATTTATTCTAATAAGGCTGCTTTGGATGGGCGGGGGAGAAGAGATGCTACCTTGAGTCAATAAGGAACAAAGTACTTTCTCCCCCATAGCAACTGACCACCTATTGTGAGCTGGGTGCAGTGCATATTTATTGTATTTAATCCTCACAAGGATCCTATGAGGTAGGCACTGTTCCCATGTTGCAGGTGAGAAACTTGAGGCTCGTCAAGATAAGCAGGTACGTGGAAGGTTAACAACAAAGGGTGGCAAGAGTGGGAATTGAGCTCATATCTGTCTCTCAGGTTCAAAGCTCACGCTTGTTCCATTCTGTTGAAGATGTGTGTCAATAACTGTTCAATCAGAAAAGCAAAACCACTAGACAGTGCACGTATATCCATAATAAGGGATCTGACCTTGCACAATTGTGCAGCTGGTCAAATAATCTCAGCAAGGCTATTGTCTGTGTATCCAATGCTAGACCTTGCCACCCACGAGGCAGATACTGGAGAGAGAAAACAGAGGTGAAGGGGGGGAGAGCAAGGCAAGCTTGAAGCCAAAACCACAAGTTGGAACCCAAGAAAGGGACTGAAATCTATGTCGGTTCTCATTGCCTCTGACCTTGATGATATAGGTGTCCTACAGAACATGCTAGCACCTTTCATCACAGAGCTAAACACCCACACCTCGTCCAGGAGATGGATAAGCTTAGGAAGGAACCAAGAGACGCTGAAATGGTTGTCAGTCCTACTGCTGCCTCATGCTGACAAAGTGAGCCATAAGGTAAGGAAGATCCTCTGTAATCTACAATATGGTGCTGGCACCCTTCTAATCTTGTACAAGAATCTTTGTTGGCCCCACACCGACCAGAAACATTCTGGAAAAGAAATTTTGGGAAACCTAGGTTAGCCTAGGCAAGTTAATACGTTGTAAGCCACCATAATGTTTTTGTGGTAACAGAGCTCTGGTCTGGTTCTAAATATCTTAGCCAGACCACATTGGAATCCAAAAACGTGACCTCCTGGTAGCTCTTCTTGGATCCTTAAGTAGGTCCTGAGTCCTTTTGCTTTGTGTTACAACCTGTTGCTTTGCTTTCCAACCCTGTTTCCAATGTCCCTTGCTCCCATCTACTACCTAGAACACCACACTTAAAACGTCCTATCACTCCTCTGGTACCAATCTAGTTTCTTCTACTGAGTGTCTATATGCTCTTGTCTCTTGGATGACAGCTGCTTTGGGCTGTTACTGTTACTGTTGTCCATTGTTATTTTTGTTGTTAGAGGGCTCCGGTTCCCACGAGACATTTGTGACCAACTTTGTATTAGGCTGTTTGCTTTCTCTTCCCATTCCACCAAAGAGAGAAGCCCTACAAGGCGCAGAAGGCAGTGTCTCTCCAGGGGACCAATTTATATAGAAGAGTATAAATCCCACTTGTACCTCACACAGGAACAAGTTTAAGATACGGCTTTTATAAACAGACACTTGGATCTCGGTGAGGGGATTTGAAAAGTCAAACATGCTGGGGCCATGACTATAAAAGTAAAATTACAAGGCTCAGGAACCTTTCCAGAGACAGGCTTATTTCAAACACTGCTATCTCGTAGGTGTTATTCTTAGCAGAACACGGGTTCATGTTGGCTTTCACTTTGACATCCAGCTGGGGAGACAGTCACGCAGTAGCTTCATCAGACTGCAGAGGAATTCATTACAACACACTCCCAGATTCTCCTTGAGCCTTATCACGGCCTGCGAACCCTTTCCCTCCTCCCCTAGAGAGCCCTCATTCATTTCTTTGTGGATTTGTTTATTCTATCAGTAAAAATAGATCAGGTGCTTACACTGTGCCAGGTACTCTGCTGGGTTCCCCCAATACAAAGAGAGATAAAACAGAGCCCCCACCCTCGAGGACTTAGAAATAAGATAGAGAAAAGATAATTCAACACATTTAATAATGTGCTATGGATGCTATTCCAGAAGTCTGGACAAGGGAGCAAGGGCACACACAGCAGGGAGAGAGCAATTCATGGGGGACAAAGAAGGGACAGTTAAACCTTCACTGAGGAGATGAATAGCAGACAAATGTTGAGTGATTACACAACTTTATTGAATCAGAGGCATCGCATACTCTGAGTCCTTTTGATTAGGAATTTAGGGTCCTGTCCTCAAATCTCAGATCTGAGACACACCCGTGCATTCACCTCAGCCCCTCCTCGTCCTCCGCTCTCCTTCCTTCCGAACTTAAAGAGGTTATTTGAGAGCCATGATGCGAAATGCCCGCGTTCGAATCCCAAGTCTGTCATTTACTACCACGCCACCATAAGAAAGTTATTTAACCTATTTGGGCCTTTATTTCCTCAGATGAGAAATGAGGCTATTAATAATACCTACCTTATAGGGTTGTCGAGAGGATTAACGGATGTGAATACAAGCATTTAGAATATCGTTGACACCTGTAAGCCCTATAGAAACGTTTATCGTTAATAAGACATTTTCTTCTTTAATTTGATGTAGAGACAAGGGCCGTGTTTTAGAACTGCACTTTCTACCATTCTTCACCCTCAACACTGGACGATTTCCAAGAAGCAGTATGACTTGGGCAAGTCACCGAGTCTCTTGAGCCTCAGTTTACCCATCTCCATAGAATTTAAACGTAAAGACTACCTACTACGTGTCAGGCATTCTTTAAACTCTTCATAAATATGGTTTCATTTTATCCTCACAATAGCTCACCGAGGTGGATTTTGTTGCTTTTACTTGCAAATGAAGAACACAACATACAGGTGCCTGTCTCCAGAGACCATGAGCTCAACCCCCCTCATCCAAACTCTCTCCGAGAGTGCTATCATTCTTATACCACTGGGGCGGGGCTCTGTGCACAATGATTTATAGTTATCAGCTCATTCAATTCTCAGAACAATGCTCCCCGCTGTGTTGGGGTTATTTGTGTCCCACTTTATAGATATGCAAACTAGGAGAGGTTAAGCAGCATGATCTATGGAATAGAATTAAAAACCGTCTCTGCACCCCGGTCTATCTGAGTCCAACGCAGCGTCTTCACCCGCTGAGTTATGCTATTTCTCTCTGGATGGAGATGGAATGGGGGACCAATCATAGACACACACATCTACCAACAATTCTGCAAATAATCCCAGGAAACTTATGGCGTCTCTGAAGGCCATTCATACAACCATGGACGCCCCTACGATGTGCTCCCATTCCGGCTTTTATACAACCCTAACCAAATATGCATTAGGCTTTATTCTGTAGATTTGGCCAGGAAAGCAGAGTTTTTCAAAGTTCACCTATCTCTCCAAGAGTTGTTAACAAAAGCCCACTGGCCCCCATCACCCTCAGTCTTTCCTGAAAACTGGCTTTCAGCCCATCTGTCCAGGGGTAGAGCCCTTGGACTTGGTGAATTCTAAGTTTCCTTCTAGATTTGAATTTCCGTCTCTTAGATATAGGAGCCCTCCGAATCCAATGCGGTGACTCACCACTTTAGCTGTTCCATTTTTGTACCCGAAGGTGACCTCCTTCTTATATATTTTTTTATCTGAGATCAGGGGTTAGCAGATGCTAGCCCACAAGCCAAATCTGGCCTGCTTCCTGGTTTATTGTAAGTAGAGTTTTATTGGAGCACAGCTACACTCGTTTATAGATGTACTACCTATGGCCGCGTTCATGTTGCCATGGCAGAGTATCTGTGACACAGACACTGTGGCCCACAAAGCTTAAAACACGTACTGTGTGACTCTTTACACAACACATTTGATAACCAGCCCCTGTGTGTGGCCCAGAAATGTGCTTCACCTCGCTTTGAATACAATTTGGGAGGCAGTGTGGCCAAATGGTCAAGACCCCAAGATCTGGAATCAGACTGCTTCGAGTTAAAACCACAAAACAATACTTGCCCACAGTAATACCCCAGAGTCATGTTTTCCATCCTAAAGCGAGACCTGAAGGAGACGGCATGGGGGATGACGATAATGACAGTGACTGAGGGGACGTGCATGCATGCCGGGCAAGGACATACACGGAGGTGTGACCGTAAAAGGCCTCCCATTTGCATTAACCTTTGTTGTGGTAATACTAAACCATCGCTGAAACGGCTCTTGAACCCTCTTCTTCATTATTACCAGCAGCGCCCCTTTTCAGACCCTTTTCACCTCTTACCCCCTTGGTGTCCTGCCCCACCCCGGCTCATTCTGCAAGACAGAGAGTTTCACTCCTGAGGCATAACGGGCCGTGTTGTTCCTGGCTTCAGAACCTTGAATGGACTCTTCACCGCCTGGAGAACAGCAGGCAAATCCCTCAGTGCTTCTTCCTCGAGTACGTAGAAAATCCCAGTCTGTTCCCGGTGCTCTCCTTTCCCATGCACGCCCCGCACTTCCGTCCTGCCTCTGTCAACCCATCATCTCTGCCCGGGGTGAGTCCCCGCTTACATCCCCTCGCCTGGGCTTTCAACTCTTAGTCACTCTGGATGGTCCCAGTGTTATTTGCATATGGAGGAGAGCAGGAGACTGGTGCTTGAAATGCAGTAAAAACTAGGTCTGCATGCAGTTGGTGTTTCATAAATGCTTTCGGCATACATTTGAGATGGAGGAAAAAAGCCATCCTAAAACTCAGGGACCCAGAAGGGGTCAGTTATCCGTGGCCTGACCCCATTTCCTCCCCCAAAGCCCCGCACTGCGGTGCGGAAGGTCCTCCTCTGGCTGCAGGATGCTGGGGGCCGGTAGCACGTTTCCTGCAGCAAAGACAAAGACTAAATTGTTTATTGCTTCTCCTCGGAAAAAGATGATGCAAGACGGGTCTGTGTGCTTAGCGGATGGGCATCTGGACAAATGAAGGAGGATAATCGGGTTTTGTTGGAAAATCAAAATAGGGGGGAATGGGTCAAAAGGTGCGGAGACCCCGCCCTCCTTGTCAGTGTCTCGAACCTCCCTTTTCTTTGACTTATCACAGAAAGGTCTGCACTTTGGAGCCAGTAAATCTGCTTGGCAGGTAATCGCTACCCATCCACCAGCTGCTGCCTTGGCAAAAGGCGCATAGCCATCGCCATGGCAACGCACAGGCAGGCAAACAGCGGAGAGCAGGCCTGGCTCGGGGCCAAGGTAATCCGATGGCACTGGGCTTTGTTAATAGAAAGAGAAAAGCAGGCCAGGGCCTCTTGCCTCTGCCTCTGCCTCTGCCTCTGCTTCTGCCAGTAAAGGCTGGACAGGAGCGGAGTGGAAGGCTAATTAACCCGCCCGACCAGCTGTTGGCTGCCTCTTGCCAAATCCGACAAGTGGCCCGAGTTTGTCATCTTCCAGGGAGGCTGGGCCCTGGGGGAACAAGGCCCTTTTCTCGATGATGTCATCTGAGTATTTGTAGAACTTCCTCTTTGTGGGAAAGTTCTCTGGCGAAGTATAAAGGGATTTGACTTCCCTCGGAAGACCCCTTGGCCTTTTGAATTTCGAAGAGTTTTTCTAGATGAGAAAGGAGGCCGGGTGGTGAGGGGGATGGGTCACCCATATTTTAGGTCATGCATTAGGTGCCTAATCGGAAGCAACTCTCAGGGAGGAACGTTAACATTGCAAAATCCCTCTTCAGCTGGAATAAAGCACGGGCCATCTTCAGTTGGGAAAAATGGATCCTCTTGGAAAGACCATTCGTGAAGGGAAGGGAGTTAACATACTGAGTATCTGGCATGTGACAGATTGATCAGGTATACAAAAGGCCTGCAAGGTAGGTTCTCTTATCCTCCAGATGAGGAAACCCAATGAGGAAGGAGCTTGCCAAGGTCACACAGGTTAAAGTGGCTGAGCTGAGCCTGGAGCCTAGACTGGTCCAAAGTGCACACTCCTTTCCGCCCACTTTCCGGTGATCACCACTATACTCCCAGCATTACCGACATCCTGAAGAGTATCTGGTTTAGTGAGAATAAATAATCTGACAAAGGATTTGTTAAAAATGCATCGATATAGGAGTGGCTGAGTCGGTTAAGCGTCCGGCTTCGGCTCAGGTCACGATCTCGCGGTTCGGGAGTTCGAGCCCCGCGTCGGGCTCTGTGCTGACAGCTCAGAGCCTAGAGCCTGCTTCCGATTCTGTGGCTCCTCCTCTCTCTCTGCCCCTCCCCTGCTCACACTCTGTCTCTATCTCTCAAGAATAATAAATAAACTTAAAAAAAATGCATCGGTATATGCATAGTGAAACTATACAAAGATAAACAATTTAGCTTCGCATGACCTTTAAAGATAATAACCCTGCTACACTGAGTACCTGTGTCTGAGGCATTTTGTGTACATTGTTATTATGCTCCAAAATAAGGATTCTAACCTCGTTTATGAATGAAGCAAGTAAGGTTCAGAGAACCAGGGGCAGCAACTTAAAAAAAAAATGCATGATAACAGGTTTGATCAGGCTGGAAAATCTGGGACACTCAGTGGCTATATATGGCTATAGCCTTGAAGTCTTAACAAGCAGTTACCTGGGGTAAAGCTAGGAAGGAAGGGCAGGTTTCCTGTGACTGATAGAGAGAAGGAGGACATGAGGGAGGGCAGTGGAAAGTCTAAAACATGCTGGAATTTTGCCCCAGAACCATCTATATCCAAAAAACGTGTAGGACTTGATCTCTCTGAAGGTGGCGATTATTTTCCCAATACAAGTAGCACTTCCAGAGGGTAAAGAAGTCAGGGAAGACTGGGGGGAAAAGGTCATCACCAAGAAGGAGTGATATTCTAATCCTTTTCATGGCTCCTGCTTGAAGCATTTATAGGCAGCACCAAGGAACACGAGCCAAGGAATGGAAGGGAAGATTCATTCTGCATACATCACACCAATCCCTCTGTCTCTCTCATTTCGGTGCATGCTGTGCTCCGAGAGGCAGATGTCATCATCCCCAAGCCCCATGGTAAACTGAGATGTAGGAAATGGTAAGTTAACTCTCTTGAGGAAGAAGCAGAACAGAAGGACATGTCTCCTCACCCTTAGTCATTGTTCTTTCCAGTTTTCCAGGATACCGCCTATAGTCCCGTGCTCGGGAATGTGGCCCAGTGAGACTGAGCATCAGTTAACCTGAGCCTGGGAATCCAGAGGTCAGGAATAAACAGGGGCCCCAGAAAGGGTGCTGAGCAGTGAAGGGAAGAAGTCAAAACCCTGTTTGGTTCCAGGTAAGAATGGATTGAGGACCTGAGGATAACACTGAATCTGGAACAAGGTAAATGTAGGGATTGAGCAAGAGACAGCAAACAAGACCACAAATGAGTTGGGAAGTAGATATTCAAGGTAAGATTCTTATGGACTGGCACGGTGCGAGAGAGCCTGTTGGGGGGGAAGGGGACTTGAGAAGCATCTGGACTCAGGTTTGACTGTCGTCTTTGCTACTTGAAACACTTAGGTGGCATTTCTCAAATGTTAGGCTTTACATACATAACCTTACAGGATTCTCCCAGTAGTCCTATGGAATAGTAATGTTATTTATCTCTATTTAAAGATAAGAAACTACAGCAAAGGGAGATTAAGCAACTTATCCAAGATCCCTGCATTATCTATTATTGTGTGACAGATTACCCCAGAATGTAGAGGATTAAAAGAATACAAAGCAAGAAAGGTGTCCTCTATGAAAGGGATCTCATCTGAAGGCTTGACAGGGGAAGAATGTGTTTCCAGGTTAACTTATATGGCTGTTGACAGAACTGGGCTCCCCATGGGCTGGTGGACTGGAGGCCTCACTTCTTCACTGCCTGATGGCCAGAGGTCATCCTTAGCTCCATGCCATGAGGGCCTCTTACCACATTGGAACTTGCTTCACCAAAGCCAATAATAGAGTCTGCTAGCAAGATGGAAATAACCGAATCACCAAAATGACAACTACACAATGTTGCCATATTCTACTGGTTAGAAACAAGATATTCAAGGGGAGGGGACTATGCAAGTCTATGAACACCAAGAGATGGGGATCAATTGGAACCACCTTAGAGGCTACTGATTCCAACATTCCAGCTACCAAGCATCAAAGCTAAAACTGGAACCTAGGTATTAAGGGTAGCTTAATCCTATCCTTACCCTTAACCATCATGCTGTATAGCTACCCAGTCTTGTGACCTTGGGCTAAATACTTTACTTCTTTGGATCTCCATTGTCTTTTTTGTATAAACCATCCATTGATAATATCTGCATTTAAATATTGTTGTTGGGATCAAATATAAAACATATAAAATGCCCAACAGTCACACTGCATCATGTCTCGAAAGCACTCAACTCAAGTAGTATTTAATGCAGACATTGTTGTTTAACCAGAGTAATCCAGCATAACTTGTGAGGGGGATTAGAGAGCTACCATTGTACAACACAAGGGCTGTATTGACCTGTTATGGGTCACCC
The DNA here is from genome assembly GCF_023721935.1 of Panthera uncia. Taxonomy (NCBI): domain Eukaryota; kingdom Metazoa; phylum Chordata; class Mammalia; order Carnivora; family Felidae; genus Panthera; species Panthera uncia. The sequence continues at coordinate 12,292,778 of NC_064812.1, read as the reverse complement.
CTGGCACTTTGGACCTTCTGTCTGCTTGGAAGATCCACTTAATTCTTGGCCTTTCAATGTCTCCCATTGTGATGGGGCTGGAGCTCCTTCATCATAGAATTGTCCCAGAGACTGGGATAGCTCAAAGCCTTGGGTGTGGCCTAAAGAAGGACCATTATTAGGAAATCAAGGCAGACCCCAGAATATTTCAGGACACACTCTCACCTTTCCTTCCTTCCCTCCTGCTGCCTGACAACGTTGAGGAGGTTAATGCGCCTGCTGCCTGCCTTTTGCCCTATGTTAAAGCTGTTTCCCTACAGCATGACTGAGACACATACCCTGTTCTGGGTAGAGTCCTGCGTAAAACTTGGTTCATGAAGAAGCTTCTTCCACTCTGCCACTCTGTTACAAGGGCTGTGTTCTGTTGTTTTCCTGATGTGAAAACAATGTAAGACACAAGTTGGTGTTTAACATATTTCCGTTGCCCCACATTCGTCATTCTTCTGTTAGAGAGAAGAAAAAATCCCTAGGCCATGGAGACTAACATTCTGTGAGAGTCTTATAACCCTAGCCTAGTTGACCTTACCTTTACTACTGTTGCCTTTATGGAACCCATAGAACTCCCTCAGACAGGCTCCATCTAGCCCACATTCTTAACATTATTCCCTGAACCCACCTCTAACACATACACAGTGATCCAGGTGATGAAACCTGTGGAATACTGCTCTGAGTCTCTGCATTGGGAACTGGAACAATGGAGTTAAAAATGAAAGCGTGCAACTTCATGGCTCCAGAGGGTATGTTTTAGCTTAACCTCTATCTCATGCCTACTGGTAGCAAGAGACCTGGATTCCAATTCTGCTTCCTACACCATCTGTAGCTCACTGTGTGGTTTTGAGTACAACCTCTTCCCTCAGCAGGAATCAATTCCCTCATCTATTAAGTGGAAAGCTTTAATCATACTCTCTCAGTGTCCTGGGATTGGGTTGTGTGATCACTTCTTTCTTTGCATCTGTCATTGAGTTTTCTGTGTACAATGTAACTTGAGGAAAACTCTCTGTGAATCTTCACTCCAAGCTATCCTAAATATGGCAAAGCCAAGCCATTTCCTGTTAAATTTCCTTGGAAGCATAAAAAAGCAGAGATTGTGACTTCTCAGCTAAGTACATTTTTTCCCCAGACCTACTTGAGGGAGGATGGGATGGGAACACTGTGTCAGACAAAATCAAAACGTACCACACAAGTGGAGCCCTCGGCTAATCCAAACAAAATGATGGGGGTGGATGGTCAGAGCCTGAACAATTTTAATGCAGGCATGAAGATAGGCCACACAGTTAGATCAGAATTTAAATAACCTCGCTTCACATGTTCCATTTTAAATCCCCCCTCACCAGCACTCAAAAAAACTTCCAAATGTTTCATTTTGCGAAGCAGATGCCCCTGGAAATGAAGACCATTCCTCTATTGTCTTCTCCTTTCTCCCTTTCCCAGAGTTAACTGCTTGCTGCCCACGACCGGGAATTCTGGCAGCTGGTGCTTCCTCTGTAAAGAGTGGAAGAGTGGCTCACTGTTTTGGCCTGACTCTCACATAACATGAGCTTAGTAAGTAACATGTTTATGGGATGCGCTAAGCCAAACTGTCAGTCCCAAATACAGACAAGAAAATACAGATGTTTGTCGGCAGCTACATGAGGCATCATCCAATGAGCCAAGACTCACTGAGCATCTTCTTGCTCATGCCAGGCACCAGCAACAAAGTGGTGAGTAAAACAGTGTAGTCCCTGCCCTCATGGAACTTAACTGTCTTTTAAATGTAGTCAGAGGATGGGGCACCTGGGTGGCTCAGCCGGTGAAGCATCTGACTCTTGATTTCAGCCCAGGTCATGAGCTCGTGGTCGTGAAATCAAGCCCTGCGTCAGGCTCCATGCTGAGTGTGGAGCCTGCTTGGGATTATTTCTCTCCCTCTCTCTCTCTGCCCCTCCCCTACTCATTCTCTCTCTCTCTCTCTGTCTCTCTCTCTCTCTCCCCCCCCCCCCC